>NC_060165.1:2948809-2969498 GCF_021292245.1 Micropterus dolomieu | reverse complement strand
TTTTGCAGGGCTCTGGCAGTGCTCCTCCTGCTCCTCCTTGCACAAAGGCGGAGGTAGCGGTCCTGCTGCTGGGTTGTTGCCCTCCTACGGCCTCCTTCACGTCTCCTGATGTACTGGCCTGTCTCCTGGTAGCGCCTCCGTGCTCTGGACACTACGCTGACAGACACAGCAAAACTTCTTGCCACAGCTCGCATTGATGTGCCATCCTGGATGAGCTGCACTACCTGAGCCACTTGTGTGGGTTGTAGACTCCGTCTCATGCTACCACTAGAGTGAAAGCACCGCCAGCATTCAAAAGTGACCAAAACATCAGCCAGGAAGCATAGGAACTGAGAAGTGGTCTGTGGTCACCACCTGCAGAACCACTCCTTTATTTGGGGTGTCTTGCTAATTGCCTATAATTTCCACCTGTTGTCTATTCCATTTGCACAACAGCATGTGAAATTGATTGTAAATCATTGTTGCTTCCTAAGTGGACAGTTTGATTTCACAGGAGTGTGATTGACTTGGAGTTACATTGCGTTGTTTAAGTGCTCCCCTAATTTTTTCGGCAGTGTACTTTTGGTTTGATGCGTAGGCCAACCGTTTTATCATATTATTACATATATTTACCATTATCAGAGTGTATAAACAGCACACAGACATCTGTTCACTCTACACGGACAGCAAATTAACCGTTATAGCCATATTACAAATTACATGTTTGCAAAACATGAATGCACCACCACTCATTGCTCAGCCCTCCCTTTCCAAGCGCACAGGAGAAGCTACAGTGGCCGACACGCTCTGTCGGCTCTAATGCTAATAAAAATGTGTGGTCCTCCATTTGTCCAAATTTCTTTTCTTTCTCTAATAAACAGTCGACTGCTACTGCTACTATTAATGTTACTTCTGGTTGTTGTTGTTCTTCTTCGTACGTATTCAACGTAGTGACAAAACACGCTTCCGTTTGTCCATTTGGGCTACTGTAGAAACATGGCAGCGCAACATGGCAACGTCCATCTAAGGGGATCTGCGGTGTATGGCTCATTCTAAGGTAATAAAAACATTCACGGTTCATTATATAAGGTCTTTATTAGAGACCGACCGAAATTAAAAAACGAATGGTTATTTCATCATTTGTTTATGAATCTGATTCCAAATATGTTAATTCATAATATTATGACATTTATTAATGCCACTGAAAGTATGTACAGCGGTGTGAAAAAGCGTTTGCCCCCTTCCTGATTTCTTATTTCTTTGCACATTTGTCACACTAAACGGTTTCAGATCAAACAAATTGAAATATTAGACAAAGTAAACACAAAATGCAGTTTTTAAATGAAGGTTTTTATTATTAAGGGGGGGAAAAATCCAAACCCGCATGGCCCTGTGTGAAAAGTGATTGCCCCCTAAAGATAATAACTGGTTGGGCCACTTTTAGCAGCAACAACTGCAATCAAGCGTTTGCGATAACTGGCAATGAGTCTTTTACAGCGCTGTGGAGAAATTTTGGCCCACTCATCTTTGCAGAATTGTTGTAATTCAGCCACATTGGAGGGTTTTCAAGCTTTAACTGCTTTTTTAAAGGTCATGCCACAACATTTCAATTGGATTCAGGTCAGGACTTTGATTAGGCCACTCCAAAGTCTTAATTTTGTCTTTCTTAAGCCATTCACAGGTGGATTGCTGGTGTGTTGTGGATCATTGTCCTGATGTAGAACCCAAGTGCGCTTCAGCTTGAGGTCACCAACACATGGCCGGACATTCTCCTTCAGGACTTTTTGGTAGACAGCAGAATTCATGGTTTCATTTACCATAGCATGTCTTTCAGGTCCTGAAGCAGCAAAACAGCCCCGGACCATCACATTACCACCACCATATGTTACTGTATGATGTTCCTTTTCTGAAATGCTGTTACTTTTACGCCAGATGTAATGGGACCCACACCTTCCAAAAAATTCAACTTTTGTTCCGTCAGCCCACAGAGTATTTTCCCAAAAGTCATCAAGATGTTTTCTGGCAAAACTGAGACGAGCCTTTAGGTTACTTTTGCTAAGCAGCGGTTTTCATCTTGGAACTCTGGGCAAAAATGGACTGCATGGCAATCTCTTTCTTATGGTGGAGTCATGAACACTGACCTTAACAGAGGCAAGTGAAGCCTGCAGTTCTCTGGATATTGTTGTGGGATTTTTGTGACCTCTTGGATGAGTCGTCTGTGCCCTCTTGGGGTAATTTTGGTGGCCGGCCACTCCTGGGAAGGTTAAGATGCTGAACTCCGAATTGCCCCTGGTGGCTGTTCCACCAGTGTATGGATGTGTGTGAATGTTAGTTTCTGTTTGAGCACTTAGGCTCAGTGTATAAATGTGTATGACCGGTGAATGCAGATGTAGTGTAAAAAGCGCTTTGAGTGGTCGAAAATACTAGAAAGGCGCTATACAAATATTGAGCATTTACATTTACATGCTCCATGTTTTCGCCATTTGTGAATAATGGCTCTCACTGTGGTTCACTGGCGTCCCAAAGCTTTAGAAATGGCTTTATGACCTTTTCCAGAGTGATAAATCTCAATTACTATGTTTCTCATGTGTTCCTGAATTTCTCTGGATCGCAGCATGATGTCTAGCTTTTGAGGATCTTTTGGTCTACTTCACAAAGAAAAATTGAACTCA
Source organism: Micropterus dolomieu (assembly GCF_021292245.1). NCBI lineage: Eukaryota > Metazoa > Chordata > Actinopteri > Centrarchiformes > Centrarchidae > Micropterus > Micropterus dolomieu. Next base: position 2,966,847 of record NC_060165.1, on the reverse strand, counting down.
GCTTTCCAAAGATGTGATAAACCACAGTTGATTTATGTTTTCACAGGGGGGACAATCACTTTTTCATGCAGGTTCCCCCCCCCCCTTATTAATAAAAAAATCCTTCATTTAAAAACAGCATTTTGTTTTTTACTTGTGTTATCTTTGTCGAATATTTCAATTTGTTTGATGATCTGAAATATTCCAGTGTGACAAACATGCAAAATATTAAGAAAAAAGGAAGGGGACAAACACTATTTCACACCACTGTATGCGCTACATGTTGAATAAATTGTTCAGATTTGTATGGACTCTCTTCACTTGCCTGACACAGTGGGACTGGAGTGTATAGGAAGAAGACAGATGTGACACATCTCCTTAGAATTGTGAGAGTAGCTGTGCTATCCATGTTTCAATCTTACACAATATGTCATGCAGTCAACTTCTCAAAACAGTGTTCACAGTATATAGCACAGTGGCAAATCACTACATTATGACATTTCTGATGTGACTTTGTTGTCAGAGCTGCTCAGAAGATGACAGCAGGTTTGACTCTGAGCTGAGGGATGATGATGATGATGATGATGATGATGATGATGATGATGATGATGATGATGATGATGATGATGATGATGATGATGATGATGATGATGATGATGACAAGTTGGGTTGAAAGAGTACTCTGTTGAAATGAATATCCAGTACAGATAATGTACTTGTGTAAGTATCATCAGAGTAAAATGGTATTGTAATTAAAAACATTGTTCTGAAGCTCAATTCTGAGTCCATTCTGTAAATAGTTTTCAAATAAACATACCAACTTCTGCTACCCTGACAACCCATACCGATTTCAGGCTTAAATAACAACTTCCGGTTAGTCCAGCCCACATCCAGGAGTAAGCCCCCATCCCCTCACCCCCATTCAGAGTACAGATACGGATCACTTAATTTTGTTGAACAGATACAGATAGAGACAGTGGTGTACTGGCTCATCGCTAATAACAAAGTTGCAAATAAACCGTAAACATTAAATACTAAATGAAATGAGCAGTATCAAATAAATCTGTATCAATAACCTGGATAATTTCTGACATATAAGCTAACAGTTAACAAAGACACAAACCAGGCTACCATTTAAACACACTGCTATCTACTAGTAGAGAGGGGAAACATCAGCTCGATCTACTTTCATTCTACATTCACTTAAGCAACAGTGCATTAGGGTGGAATCTGAATTAGATATCAGTGCTAACAACTCTGCACACACAATAATGACTTAGATTAAACTATATTATGAACTGTATGGCACCAAGTAATGCACTCAATAATGGAAAATGTGCATCTTGCAACTTTAAAATGCATACAATCAGCTAGGCTGTTGTTGCTGCGTGGTCATACGGAAATGTGTCATTTTGTTCCCCTTGTACAAAACTCCTTTGTAAATCTTTATGAACAATAATAACAAACAAAATGTTATTATTAGTTTTTGTTGTTTCCATAATACGTCTCACAATATAAGAAGAAAATTGTATTTTTTCTTCAGTTTTAAAGAGTTTTATTCACTTTTATGAACAAAGCATCTGGCAGAAATTTTACTAGCTATTGAGGCATAAAAAGTCAAACTATCATACAAACACATTAACTTATGTAAAGCCTGAAGTGTCATTGCATTACTCATGGTTTTATTCTAATGGAGGAATGAAGGAATTCGCGTGAGTTGAATATTGTCAACTCAAGCGAGAAAGTCACATTAAAATTCTCCATAAGTCACAGACGGCTTCAGAGCTTTGTGTGGAGAGGGCCAGGTAGAGCGGGCGATTGAAAATCTGCTGGCTGGCTCCAGCTTTTGGACAAAAATATTGAGACTCATAGTCGGACTGGATTATGTTCTAACAACTACGCCGTTTGCTCGCGGGAGGAGCTCGGAGTAAACTGCTTTTATTATTATATTAGCTTTTTACTTTAGTTTTTGGGATTACAGCGTTGATTTATCTTCACTTCGCTTCTCAGCAGCTATCTTCCATGCACACACAGTTCCACTGTTGTTGTTGTTAGCGTTGGTTGGCACCCAGAGTTCTGTTGGACTACTACTTCATATTTATATAAAAAACAGACAAAACTGGACATTACATGGAGAAAAGAAAGCGAGGAAGTTGAACTACCTGGTGAGTTCATAAAATGTGTCTGTAACTTTATTCCAGCTATCGTTGTACTTTACTGTGAACAAGGTAGCATAGCATAGCCCTGATCAATCCGAAGTCCATTAAAAAAAACAAACGTTTTAGAAGTTGTTGTCCTGCTGTCTTGTTGAAAGACCTGACAAAGCATGAATTCAGATTTTTAACAAATCTGCATCATGTTGTAGTTACTTCGGCATCAGTTTGATCCATTTATTGCTATTTACTTACAGCAACATGTTTACTTTGGTTTCATACAGCTGTAGTAATGGCGAGTTATTTTTATTCGCGTTATCGCGTTGTGTGTGAACACTCAGCAGTTGTCCAACGATAAAACCCGCGTGAGGAAAGCGTCCATCCATCCATCCATCCATCGTCAACCGCTTATCCTGTGTACAGGGTCGCGGGGGGCTGGAGCCAATCCCAGCTGACATTGGGCAAAAGGCGGGGTACACCCTGGACAGGTCGCCAGTCCATCGCAGGGAGGAAAGCATTGCGTAGATTAAATTCGTGTTTGGTCTGAATTCTGCATCAGACAAGAGTCCTCTTCTTTTAAGGAATTTTCTTTGAGTTTATGCATGTCTGACAGATGGGCACAAGCTCATTGTGTCATCCCTGTTACCACAAAAGCATATGTTAAAAAGTTATTTAGGGTAGGCTACAATGTCTTCAACTTATTGATCTATATTGTCACCACATAAATGTGCTTTATAAATCAATTTATTATTAAGTTAATACAAGAAAAAGGTAGCTGTTAACATTAACGTGATTTATGTATTTGTATTTGATTTCATCTTTTGTAGGATGCCTCTGCTGCTGAGAAACCGCACAGATACATACAATGTAGAGAGGCTGATCCTGAGAGACGAGAAGCATATTTAGAAAAAGACAGGGCAAAATGGGGAAAGGACAGAGACACAGGGAAAAAGCTTTCTGTTAGTGAACTAAATGACAGAAAAAGGAGAGCCAAACAGCAGAATTCGAGAGCAGCACAAGTGAAAACAGCCAAAGCAGCAAGCGCAGCAATCATAGATCATTGCATGATGCCACCACTAAGTCCAGAGTCAGATGTAGAGCCAGGTCCAGAGCCAGCACCAGGGCCTTTGACAATAAAACAGCATCCCCATCTTCTAGAGACAAGCAACACCTGAGCGCCCCAGCTCTGCGGTCACAAGCACGAAAACCCCTCAAATTTCAAACTGCACTGTTGAGGATCTTAAAAAGCAAGTATAAAATTCCATATGATGCACGAGAGAGGCATACAGTATCTCACAAAAGTACACCCCTCACATTTTTGTAAATATTTCATTATATCTTTTATGTGACAACAGTGAAGAATTAAAAAGTGTCCTCACTTTTGTTGCCAGCAGTTTAGACATTAATGGCTGTGTGATGTGTTATTTTGAGGTGACAGCAAATTTACACTGTTATACAAGCTGCACACTCACTACTTTACACTGTAGCAAAGTGTCATTTCTTCAGTGTTGTCACATGAAAATATAAAATCAAATATTTAATGTGAGGGGTGTACTCACTTTTGTGAGATACTGTATCTCCAAATTGATACCCTGGCAGACAGTGAAAAAGTACCTCATGCAGAAATATGGGCAGAGTGCCATTGGTCTTTCAAGAAGAAGGCAGAAGAATTTAGATGGAAATTAACTTTCTTTCACTCGTAAAGAAAAGCTACGCATCCCGACCCATTCACAATGAAGTGTCAGTCGGGTCACAACTGGAAGAAAACCATAAAGCAACAAAGTTAAAAAAAAACAACAACAACAAAACAAAACAAAACAAGAGATTTCCTGTTGATTCACTTCACAGGAATTTCCAGTCTGAAAATGCAAACAGTCCCACAGTCTCTTATGCAGAGTTCGTCCCCTGTGGTTTGTAGATCCAACCATTCAGGACAAAGATACTTGTATTTGCAAAATGTACAATATAATTTAAAAAATGAAAATAATGAAAATAGAAGAGACCAGTAATCCACTCAAATAAATTGAGGTATTATTCTTTTGCCTCCATCGCTGCTTCCATTTCTTGAAACTTGAAAATGTTTTGTGAAATGTGAAAATATCAATTGGAAATTAACATATTTCAATCATGGAACGAAGAAAACTCCTAATATTCCTATAAACTCTTGTGACAAGGGGGAATTTTATCTTTCACAGTATATCAAATTTGTTATAAATATGGATATAAAATGTTTTCAAACTATAAGTGATATGTCATTTAATCAATTCCATATATTCTGTTTTAACTCTGTTTTTTAAATCGATGGAAAACAATGTCAATTCACGTTGTGTATTAAACATTTTGTGATTGGGTACAGAAAATATAGATTTGGCACGCTTAGCCACTGTCACAGAGCAGAGTGTTGCAGTTAGCATTACAATTTTCAGAAGAAAGGCAAATAACTCTACCAACCATGCCTTCACTTGGTAGGCTACTTTAAGTAAATGATACTGGTTGTTAAATCATTTAAAATGTGGCCTGAACAATTATGACCAGTTTTCTGGTGTCCTCACTGCTGCCTCAGATCTTTATAGTCAGTAGCCATGTTTCCATCTAATTGTCATGCAATTTTAAGCGGACTTTTGAAATGTTGCAAAAAAGAAAATAAATGTAAATGTGAAATAGGTGCGTTTCAATCAGCTGTTTGGAGCGAATAAACCAGGCTACAGCAAGCGTAGTTACGTCTGTAGCTGATGTTACACATGGCCGAATGTGTTGACTGGAGAACCGGGGTAGAAGTACTGTCAGAGATGAGGCTGACTGCTGGCAGGTGTGGCAGGCAGAGGAGGTGGCTGACGAGATGCAGGTGCTGGGCTCAGGAGCGGAGAGAGAGGGAGAGCACACGCAGGGGAGGAGACACAGGGAGGCAGGCAGAGTACGGGAAAACACCAGGGGAAAACAGAATCACAAGCAAAAAGAGAAAAAAAAAACAGGACACTCACCGTCAGCCGGGCTGCCACCACAACAGGCCATACTTTAATTAAACATGAACAAGGGACATAGGGGCCTTTACTGATGCTATTATGTTGCAAGTGACCTGCAGTGTGACCCAAGCATACTAAAGTCCAGGCACATGAACACAATGGGTCTTTGCTGGGCTTAATACAATGTTGCAAGTAGACTGCAGCTCTAATTAAAGTTGTGAAGGTCATCATTCAACATAGCACACGAAGATGACATGCCTGTACTGATGTTAACCATCTTTTGAGAGTGACTTATGGATGCAGAATACTTTTCTAACACCAAAATGATTTTTGATGAGGATGTTTATTTATTAATGTTGCATTTTAGTCTTCATTTTATTAAGAATTGGTGTAGGGTAGACACACTATTGTTTTAATATTGATTGTGAATATTGTGTGAATGTGAAGAGTCATCATTGTAATACAGAGGTTGAGTAGTTCTGCTTCTGGGACCAGCTCGGATACACATGCATTTGTACACTGTAAGAAAAGTTACACCATATCTACTCAATAAAAATGAGGCAACAGATTATAAGCAATATTATTAATTACATTTCACAATGTTTGATATTGAGTAAATATTAATTAAATGAGACCCATAATAGTTATCCATTGAATATGAGTAGATTCGAATAGAAAAGAGTACAGAGTTAATTATAACCTAAACAAAAATATTGAGCTGATTTGAAAAAGACAAACTCCCTAATGTGTAAATAGTACTAATAAAAATATATTTAATTGTACATATCAATGATATATAATTGAGTAATAATCATCTATATTAATCTGCACATTGATTTGAATTTAACCAATGCAATGAATTAAATCTAAATATTCTTCTTTCTTAGGAATAACTAGTCTATGGCCCAGAACAACATACAAATAAGAATTTGATTAACAATTCATTTTTGTGCTTTCGACACATTGTAACACATCAGTGTACACTGCAACCACAGTTTCATTTCAAGCCAGAAGTTGGATCTTGCATTTCAAACCACACATTTGAAAAGGACAGAATGCTGACTTCAAATTATTTTGTAAAAACAAAAGTAAATGCAGTATCACAGACTGGTGATGTGTCCATAAACATGTGATTCAATGCTTTCTCACCTCCCTTAGCCACTAAATTAGATCAATAAAGAACTTAAAGAAAAATCCTCCATAATTGCATGTGCCAAAACATAAATCATAAAAAGTGCAATTCGTACAGAGTAAAATACATTTGTACTTTGAACTTACAAAAATTGAAATGTCATGACATTCGTGGGACAAATCAGTGCTAACTTACAAACATAGCACTTTCCAATGTGCAATTTTCAAGCTCTGTAGAAGCTGGAGATTTTGTAATACAAAAGTTTGCACTGCAACTACAGTCTCATTTCAAGCCAGATGTTTTGCTCTTAATTCAAATCCACATGACCACATAATCATTTCTTACAGTGTATTATTGCTTGAAATTATCACTAAACTCATGTTGATTTGAACTTTATTGGAATCTGTGTCTCATTGAAAAGAATATAATTTACATTGATAGGACAAAAATTCACATTAATTGAGTTACAAGTTACACTGAAGAATACTAAGTGTGAGTGAGGACCCAAAAGGCCTGGTCTTAGGGATTTTCCCTCCACAAGACTAAATACCTGCAGTGTGCAAAATACCCTCTGAGAATTAGGGCTCTAGTGCTGTGCATGGTACTCCAGATAACACCACCATCATGATCAACTAAGTGAAGTGATCCAATTAGCTTAACGGCAATGTCACATAAACAATGAGTACCATTTAAAAGTAAATGTTTCCATAACAATTTAAAACAAGATGATATTGTAACGGATTCTCAGACAATCTATCAACTAAACTGGGTAAAGTCCAAGTGCATATATGTCATTGAAAATGTTTTATCTATTTAGCAATTTGTGGATTGTGCTTTTTTATGAGAAATGAGGACTGTTTTGCCTATAGCTTAGTTTACATTTATGGGACAGTATAGGTTTTTCAAAGATGCAGAGGGTAGAAGTTCAAACTTATTAATTTATATTTTACACAAATTTGAATCTAGATTATAATATATAATCTTAGAATATGGGGGGAAATCTTTGGTCTCTAGTACTGGTTTGATGTACTACTATGTAGTCCATAATGTGGCAGCTCATCATTTACATAAACTGGCAGGAATGTGTAAATGTCCTGTATATTACACTTTTAAATGCCACAAACTGCATTTAACGGATAAAGCTGGTTAATTAAACTCTGCGTTTGTCTTACTGTCAAATATCCCATAAAGATCAAAACCAACAAGTTGTTAAGTCTTTTTCTCAAATTGACATGACAACTGACTGAACTTCCATTATTCACTGTTGCTCACTGGGTGTAAAGATTGTGGCACGCGTCTTCATTTCAGCATCAGTAAATCGACCTTGTGGTCTGTTAAAGAAATCCATGAATGTGCATTTATCCAAATTACATACTCCTGGCTTCACCTAGTCAAGTCATTACATTTTAGTCAACATTTTGTCAAATTGTTCTCTCTTTAAACGAATTCAAATAGGCTAATACAGGTATCAGAAATTGGAATCAGTGTTGAAGTGTTGAAATTTGCAAAGCAACAAGTGTAGCTAGTACACAGGCTCTGCAGGTCTGCAGGCAGCATACTGCTTACCATCTGGAAAGACCAGACGCCTCTGCATCATCAGCAGCTCCATGTTTGCAGATGTCTTGTTAAACATGCCAGACAGTTGGATCAGGCGGATGTGTAGATTGTACTTGCAGATAGCCTATTACCGTTAAAATCACTCTAGTGCTCAAACAATTAGTTGATTAATATGCTTTCCTGGCCTTATAGCTTAGAAATCATACAGAAATATAAAAAACAGTTTGACTAGATGGTTCTGTTCAGGGCTCACCATTAAGCTTTTTTCTGGTAAGGAGGACAAGTAGTGTAAGAGAAAACAAACATGATCTACAACAGATCTACATTTCTTATCAAAAAGGCTGTGAATCTTCTTATAAAACATGCTTGTCAGAAGCCTTATCAAATTTGAACTGTTCTGTAAAACTTCACAAATATGAGAAGATCTGGGCTGAGATTCACACATTACTGCTGCTCACTGTTGCACTACCAGTAATTAAAGGCAGGGTAGGCAATGTCTTTCTAAAACACTTTATATAAAAATACAAATCAAAAAGTTAAGTGCTCTGAACAAGAGAGACAGAAACTCGAGTGTCTGTAGTCAAAGGGCTGCAATAAATACAGACCCTCGCTCCATTCGGACCAAATGTTAATTACTGGCTGGGTGTCTGTCACTCTCCCTCGCTACCATGGCTACCAGCTCTGCTGCTACAGGACCCTCCTGCATGGGGCGCCCTGTCGACTGTCTCACACCTGAGGACGCTGTGCACGAGAGGTCAGACGGAGCCAATAGGCGGCTTTTCAATGATGCCGACAACTGAGGGACTCCAAGGGGCTGAAAAGTGACACTATGGTCGCTTTATTTCTGCTGGACAAGTAATCTGGCTTTTTAAAAATTTTGATGGTAATTTGTTACTTTCTAAGTGTGTATCGCTAGCCAACATAGGTAAGGTACCTACATGGCGTACAGCTAACAGTAGCAATGTAGGTGGACGCTGGTGTAGTGAGCCAGAGTAGAGACGATGAATTATCAGTAGGTACAGCTGAGAGCTGTCTTGGAGCTGTTAGCTAACACAAACATTAGGTAAGACAATGTAGGTGTATGCTGTAACCCTTTTGTCTAAGCTGTGTTTAAATGTTCACCGGTACCTGCACTGGTTATTCAACCTATGTTTACACCTATCTTTATCTTGTATCTAATCTGTGTGAGTGTGTGTGTGTATGTTTAATATGATCTGGTGTCTGCATTGTAGTTGTGAGCAAAGTTCGTTTGAGACATTTTACAGATGTGGTGATGTAGCTTATTTGTGTGTTTTTGTAGTTATGAGAAGGACACATCAACATTAGTGTACATAAATAACGCTGGCTAAAGGTCCCCAAGTGTCTGCGTTTCTGGTATATAAGCTACTTAATGTACAGTTTGACATTGTGTATAGCTAAACCTACTATGTGAAAACATTTTATTGTAATTGGTGCTGTTATGTCATGAATCATTACTAGAAGGGAAAGATAGTGTGTGTGTTTTTTCTACTGTGCACTCAAGTCAGCTGCAGAGTTGCAGTCGTACCATAACCTTATACTTACACCGGTATACGCTGCCTGGACTCCATCAATGTAATAAAATATACTTATATACACAATATACTGAAAAATCTTACCTGAAGCAAGGCCTTCCTTCACTTATTAATTTAAGTAAATAAACTAAAAGACACTATGTTAAGCACAGGAGCATGTCTGGTTTTTTATGTCATTTAAAATACTCTATTCTTGAGTAGAAAAAGACATTTGTTCTATTTGTGTTTGATGGACTTAGTATTAGTCGGTCTTCCAGAGGCTTGCAGGGTCTTGCAGTAGCACACTTTATTTAACACTGATAGTTATATCAAGTCACATTCATTCAGTGCTGCACTGATTGTGTCTGCTTTGAATGCTCTCTCTCTCTGTGGTCCACTCAGGTCACCAGGGACAGATGTGCTGATGATAATGTGCACTTTATTCTCTCCAGTGTATCTTTTTCCTCCACAGTGCTTTTAGTTTGCTGTAACTTTGAATCCATTCTAGAAGACAAGCCTACTAAAGAGGTGTGGGTTGGGCTAACAGAACGTCATGGCACAGAGGGCTGCGAGGGCCAAGTTGCATCAGTCATGGAGCTTTAACTCAAAGTGGCAGTTCATGAAAGAAGAGTGTCACTGAGGCAGAAGTCTGCAGCAAAAGAGCAACCAACCTTAAAACTGTCAGTGACAGTGGCAGAGCGGGCTGACAATGGGCTGACCCTCCCATGATGAAACACGATCCCCACTGAAATTATTGGCATGATGCTGGAATAGCCCAATAGTCTGATGTATATGGATGACATTTATGTTCAGAGTTGGCTTGCTCTTTTTCTGTACAACCATGAAGTTCTATTTATTTCCAATGGAAGTTGCCCAGTCCAACCACAGTGTTCTGTTACTGCTCTTGCTCTAGGTGATGATAAAGTTATTTGGCAGGATTTATGGCGACATTGGGAGAACCCTTTCGTATTGTGATGCATGGTTCAAGGTTATTTGATACTTTTAGTAGGGTTTAAATGAACACTTCTATATACTACAAAGAAAAGTACAACATTCGACCACCCATCAATGTTTGACAGTGAAAGTACTGATGGACAAGACTTGTATTTTCTTATTTATTCATTTATTTTATTTCTCTGCATTCTATTCTATTGCTCGGCTGACAGCAAAAAGATGACTGAGGAAAATGAAATGCAACAAAGGTGCGCAGCCAGTTGCCTATTCTCTGGTGTGGCCTATTATCCCACTCCTCATGCCCTCCCGCCTGGTGCCTTCCGCTAGTTTCTACATTTCAAAATAAAAGCTTGTGTCAACTTCCCTATTTCTACCTCGTTCTTTGGTGTTTTTGAACTGATAAATGCAGACTATCATGCTAATGATATTGCTATTATAATGCTATTCCAGCAATCTGGTAGAAATATTGTTTTAAACGTAGTTTCAAGTGTCAAAATGGCGGTATGCACCTAAATGTTGTTTGGAATCCGGTCTTAATCAAGAGAAGAAGCAGCAGCAGAAGGAGAAAGTGTCGGAGTCACGGGTGAGTGCAATCAATTGAAAAACGTATAAACTCTTAAATTACGACTTGGTTGTTATTGTTGTGTCTCTGACATTAACGTATATGTATTTGATGAAACCTGAGATGACTTTAACACTTTAAACTGCAACATCGTTTCAATTAGACGTTTGTTAGGGAATATTAGCACAACACTACCTATAGCAATTTATGATAACAGACTTTAGTGGTTTCTTTCTTTGATTTTACCTAAGGAACACATCAGTGTCTTTTAAAAAAATAACACATGCATAGGGCACAGCCTACTGTGATGGGCAAGTCACTTTTGTCTGAAACAGAAATAAATCTAAACACTGTATGAGAGCAGATCAAAAGTATGATTTTGTTCTGTTTGTCTTATAAACACAGGGTACGTTGGAAGAGGTGAGCTGCAGGGGATATCTTCTGAAGATCCCCACCCTGGATTCTGCAGCAATATCTGCCAATGTGCTGGAGGACAGTGATAATGAAGAACAAAATAATAAACATGTTATACTCTCTCCAAGCCTCGTTTTTATTTATATATTCTATACTGTTTCCACACTTAATATGGAAATCGCTGCAAATACAATTGCTTATTCTTGTGTGTGTGTGTGTGTGTGTGTTGCTGGTTGTGTGTGTGTGTGTGTGTGTGTTGCTGGGTTGGCACATACACAGGATAAGCAGCAGTGGCAGGCAGACGTCCACAGAGCCTGCCAGCTGAGACACAATATCACAGAGTTATATCTATTTGTATAGCGGAATAAGGATAACAAGTATACAACATACTCTTTTTTTATTTCATGCTTATTTGACAGGGACAATGCACATAATTAATACATAAAGAGACAATGTGCCAGAATTAAGCAAATGGCTGTTTACATGTGTTGTCCCTGGACTGGTGGTATAATTGTCACCCTAAAAAGACAAAAGGATCAAGCTATACATGTTGGAGATGATCACCAGCTCACCCATAGGCCTACACACAAGCTGACTGAATCTCAGGAGTTTATAGCCCGTCTAATACTGTAACAGCAGTGGATATGAATTTCACCAGCGGGATTTTAAAACAATCTTTCTACCAGATTGCTTGAATACAATAAACGATCACATAATTGATCTTCAGTCTATCATCTGTATTTATCTTATAGACGGACATATTTTTATTCATTAGCATGAAAGTCTGCATTTATCTTATTGACAGATATTTCATTAAGTATTTTATTCATTCGCTATTCAGTTCAAAAACACTAAAGTATGAGGAAGACGCAAGCTTTTATTTTGCAGTGCTGAGCACTCACTGAATTCTTTGTATGGTCAATGCTGAATCAAGTTGAAAGTGTCCCAGTTTTGGGCTTTATTTGGTATTTCCTGTTTTATTTTGAACGTTTCTCCCTCTTGTGTCTTGTCCAACGCTGTGTCTTCACTTTGACTGTTTCAGTATCTCAGATGGGTTTAATCAGCCTGCTTGCTTGTGTGTGTGTTTGTGGTAGTATATATTGTCCGTGATTCTTCTTCTTCGTCTTTGTCATCCGTCTTGCATCTGCCTTCAAGGTGTCTGCATGTTTGTTTGGTTTTCTGATCTTCATATGCTATTCAGCCTGGATTATTTGCTTTTCATTTGTGAGTCGGCTTTGGAAGTTATTAACTTCCTTTTGTTGGATTATTTTGCGTTTGCTTCGACCTGCTTCCTTTTATTTCTTGGACATTGCCTGAATCTATGTAACTTTGCATATTTTATGTTTTGGTTAATAAATTTTGAAGAACAGAACCTGCTCTGCTTAAGTGTCTTGTATTTGGGCCCAAATCCTGCTTTTCCTGCCTCTGTACTTGGCAGTCTTAACAAATGGCATGGAATAAGACAAAGTATATTGGATTCTGGAGCATTATGAATCATGAAATACAAATGGCAGACAATAGTATTACATTATACAGTAGATGGTGGTCATGGACATCAAACCCAAGTGGGGACTGGGGAACAGTGGGAGGCGCAGGGGACCACAGCTGGATGGAAAGGGAATGACAGGAGATATGATGAATGGCAGAAAACATGCAAAAATAAGATGGTGCTCATCAAATCATTTCTGCTGTTGTTTGAATGGAACAGACTGCAGCGCAGCTCCAGCAACATCAGTTATGTTTTCACCTACAGTGAAGACAGCAAATCAGAACAGCGAGTTTTGAGCAACAGAGCCATAGCTCTAACAAATGTGGGAGCATGCTTTATTATCACTTTGGTTTTATTAAAACAAAAACACTCATATCAGAGACAGATAGTAGTACATTTAATATAGTTAGGATTATTGACATTGAGTGTAATTTAGATTTAAATCATGGTTGTCTCTGTTTTTCTACTGAGGCAAATATCTCTGAGGGAGGAGAGCTCCCTCTGAAAGTCATTACAACCAACTGTAAATCGTGCTCTCGCTCGCACACACATGCACACTCCTGTTTCTCATACGATATTCACTCAAACAGCCAAAATGAAAGGGGAGACTTTTCACTGTTGTAAACAGGCACTGTTTTTCTCCCACTGAGCGTGCTCTGTTGCACACTGCTGGGGAGAGCAGGGATTGAGGGGGTGAGCAGAGCAGCCCCCACAGGACACCAAAGAGTAATTCTGCCTGGACCTACCATTAAGTCCGCTTTGCTCTGTCCTCTGATCTATGTGTCTGAATTAACAAAAGACTGACTGGCTTGAGACTGAGAAATACGGTATGAAAAGCAGAGGTTTTTCAGCTAATGTTTGAGATTGAAGTGCTGTTGCCAGTGTGCAAACTATTCTGCAGTAAATCAAATAGTCTTAATGAGACCTCAGGGGAGGCAAACTAATGTGCAATTCACATTTGTTTGGGGCCTCACTGCCTGTGTTTTTGCTGACCTTTTAAAGAATTCAAAAGCATTTCATGCAAACTCTCAGTTAACATTAGCAATTCAAATACATATTATGCAGCTAAATTAGGAATGAGTTCAGGGAGACTAGCGGTGTTGCACGAGACGGTCACAGCTACAAGTCATGATTTTCATGGCGTGAAATCATGGCGTGATTTCAGGCTCATTTGCTCCCTCCTTAGATGACAGATGGATTATCATCACAGGATGGGACTGGAGACCGACAACTAACCAAGAGGCTGAAGTGAAAGTTACATGGAATACAGTAAGTAGAAGCCCCATTGTGTTAACCTAAAAATATCAGAGAGTATATAAGAATATAAGAGAATATAAGAGTTTACAGCCATGTTAGTGACCAGGGTTTGAAATGAACTTTTTTCATTGGCTGCCACTGCCAGGCAAGTGTTTTTTTGTGATGTGTTGTTTATCATTTAGATAAGACAAGGAGCAGTACCATCACAGTCACTAAATGACATAAGGCAAAACACCGTTAGATTAAGTACAACTGTTCCTCCACACCACCATCTGGCCCTGTCAAAATCCCTCATTTCCCCCCACCACCCTCCTTTGACATTACACAGCAAGCCAAGGTAGTGCACATAAAACCAAGTACAGAAGCATAAAAACAAAACCACACATTCGCAACCCAACATGGACGCTACTACAAAGATGTGATGGATTAGCATTATCAGAGCATTCACATAGTTATGGATATTACATTACATTTCTGTAAATAGATCTCCTAAATGTTACACACTGAACCTTTAAGATGTTTATGCTTATTTCCTAATTTCAACTATCATCCATGATGATATCCACAAAAATACCCCAAAATATACATGAGACAAAGACATTTGATCACATACATTTATAATAAAGCACTAATTTCCTATAATAACCTTGACCAGCAAATAATATTTTGTATTTTAGCATAACGTAATTGGGCTGTCGTGAGCTCCAGCTGTGCAATATCTCTAAAAGAGCCATTCCCTCACCGAAAGTGTAAGCGATAAAGTTTTTTTCTGCCACTCAGAAATTTATCAGCCACTTTTTTAAATGTATGCACTAATCGAAGGAGTAACATTTAGACGATTTTGGCATAATTTCATGTAAATAGTCATTCAATGGTAAGTATATATTCACAAAACATTACAGGCGTTTCGCATGCACAAAGGAATTTCAGTACATGACACTCACCTTACTTAACAACCAGGTATTTCAAAGGTATACAAAGTTCACCACAGTGCATTATACAGTGAGTGCTCAATACAAACCCACAGTTCAACCACCAGTGAATGTGTCCTTATCTCTGTTCATATCTTTTTTCTTTTTATCCTGTCCTGCCCAGCAGCCTGGTATGCAGAATTAGGAGCTGAATACCATGTTGTGCCAGACAGATTTTTCTTTAGCAAGGGACTTTTAATTTACTCCTTTCTTTAGTTATTTGTCACAGGGCCGGACAGAGGGCCAAAAATGGGGCTGGGGGGAACACACATCACACAAACAGACACCACAGAGAAAGAACAGCACCTGTAAGAGAACAGGGGTGGTGGGAACAACAGGTAACAACAGAGACCGTACACCAATTGCAGAAAGTGAAGACACCTGCAAGAGAATGAGGATGGGGAGCTTGGGGAACCAAAAAAGGGGGGTGGGGTGCAGGGTCCTTATCTCAGTTCAGTTAAGTAAAACAATATCAACCATACAATAAAACAATAAAATTAATATAATCAAAAAAATGTCAGCTTTAGGTTTTAAAGGCCAGGGAAAAGAGGTGGGTTTTAAGAAGATATTTAAAAAAAGACAGTGAAGATGCCTGTCTTATGTGCAGAGGTGTAGATCATTCACCAGTTTTGGAGCTGCTACAACAAAAGCTCGGTCCCCTTTAAGCTTACGCTTTGTTAGGTGCAGCTGATTGGCTGACCTGTGATCACGGGTGGGTCTACAGGGGCGTAGCAGCTCAGAGATATAGGGTAAGGCAAGACCATTTAGGCATTTAAAAGCAATAAAAGAATAAAAGTGGATCCTATAATGTACAGGCAGCCAGTGGAGTGAGGCTAAAATGGGGGAAATGTGCTCATGTTTACATGTTTCAGTTAAGATGCTCTGCAGCATTTTGTACCACGTGGTGATGGGCAATAGAGGGCCCACTGACCCCCACATACAGTGCTTTACAGTAATCCAACCGAGTGGTAACAAATGAGTGGAGTACTGTCTTAAAGTGCTGCCTCGGAAGAATTGGCTTTATTTTGGCCAGTTGCCTAAATTTAAAAAAGCTTGTTTTTGCGAATGTCCTTATCCGTGTTAGCTTAACCCCTTGATGCCTGAATTTATTTACAATTAAAATTGTTGATTGGAGATTGTTAATTTGTGTATAGAACATAGAAAAGATATAAATTCAGGTATGAAATTAGCGACAACAGGCATAAACGAGAAACCAGTGCTTGCAAAAGATTCCCAAGTACATAGGCATCGGGTAACACATGCGCTATCTTGGCTGCAGTTTGAAAAGAAGAGGTTTGATGCGAATTTGCGACAATCGGCGTTAAGGGGTTAAGGTCAGTTGATTTTAACCCATAGGTTAGTGATTGTTCAAGGAAGGCTGAAGTGTCCTTTGGCAAGATACTGAATCCTGAAGTGACCCTGGTGGCTGTTCCACCAGTGTATAAATGTGTGTGAATGTTAGTTTCTGTTTGAGCACTTAGGCTCAGTGAATGTGTGTGAATGGTGAATGCAGATGTAGTGTAAAAGCGCTTTGAGTGGTCGAAAAGACTAGAAAGGCGCTATACAAATACAGAGCATTTAATGGTTTTGGAAAGCACCCGAAATGGGCGTCAGATCAGAAAATTGCGTATGTCGTTCTAGAGGGCACTGACAATGACGACAATGACGTAAGAGCATGACACACCTCATTTCATGATAAATTTAATAACCAGATTACAAAGTAATCATTTACCTCATTCAGTTTTGTAGAATTAGCTGACAAAGGCAGTCTTTATTCCAGGCAAGATTTTACAAGTATGCTGCAGATATGCCTGGACAGTAGAATCATTTGAAGGTCCATATGAATGTGTATACTAAGTATATAGGAGTATATTTAGCCAGGCGTTTGAGGAAAACTTAATATGTAAAAACTAAATGTGCAAAAGGAGGCTCAAAAGAGAGAATTTGGGAACCGCTGGTTTAGTATATTAGTTACTTGTTGGCATGTGACTTAGTAGGAATAGTCACTGGACAAAACCAACTTGGGGTTTGCGTGGCACCTGGCCTCACATTTCCTCTTAGCCAGTTGAGACTTGGTAAAAGTGACTGACATAGTCACACACATTCATTTTCATACGACTTTTACTTCTTGTGACCATTTTAATCTCCTGTGTATGGAAGAAAGAAGAAAAAATATGCAGGTATTCACTCAGGTCTTTAGCAGACCTGATAAATTGGATTTCCTTTATTTGGCTCTTTGTTCAGTGGGGGCAGCAGTGTTTGAGCTGAGATCAGCACTGACATGGCTTGAGCAATGGCACCGTGCTTTGGACAGGAAACTAATAAAGCCTCCTATAGCTCCGTCTATCTCTGTAACTACTGTATCTCCCTCTGTGGAATACAAACTAAGACTCAATGGGCCTCATGCAATAACCACTCATACAAACAGATTTGTTCTTTACTGGCATGTGCAAGTGAAGTATTGTGAAGAACTTGCTGCATTCACCAATTTTCTGCTATTATTCTCTTAGGTACAAAAATAATTTACAATTGATCCAGACCTGTTGTAGGGGTCATGTGCAATTAGTCTGCTAGTTTTTCAGTAAAAGATTTGCATATTTAATTACTTTGAAGCAATTTTGAGTTTGAAAATCCTATATAAATTACACTTCATAGTTTATCATGTTTAACTCTGCAATTAAAATTATGATATAATTCAAAATGTGTTTATATAGCCCAATAATATCATCAATATCATTTAAGTTGGCTATTGATGCTATACACTTCAATATCAATATAAATATCTCAAACTGCAAAATGACTAAAATGATGCACTAATTGAAGATTAATGCGTCTCTATATATAATAAGGTCAACTGGAAGTGTAATCTTTAGGACGTTTGGAATGATAGCGTTCTGACAAACTGACAGAGACCACAGACTGTATATAGATGAATGGTTGTCGTGGTTAAATTACCACGGACTGCGTAAACTCAAATGTGAAAGTTGCTAGAGCCACAACTCTGCAAATGTACACACTGATCCAGCAGTTTCCACTTAATTCCACTGCTGACACTGTTAAAAGTCAAATAAAAAT
>NC_060165.1:2936093-2948709 GCF_021292245.1 Micropterus dolomieu | reverse complement strand
TATGTAACCCTGGTTCCCCGAGAAGGGGAACGAGAGACTGCGTCGGTCCGCCGCACCTCTCTCCCCGCCTGAAGCGCCTGCTTCATAGTTTAAGCTAATGATGAGTGTGTACAGGTGTGCTTTATACTCCTCCGGTTATTCCGTCACACCTTACCGTTCTAGCAACAGGCCAATAGGATTGGAGTGATTTCATTCACGTTCAGACCTGCTTCGCCTAGAGGCGTTCCCATAGTGTCATAACCGACGCAGTCTCTCGTTCCCCTTCTCGGGGAACCAGGGTTACATACGTAACCCGAGACGTTTTGTCACAATGCTATGGTACCTTAAAGGGAAGCAAATTGCTATAAATCTGTCATATGACATTGTGACAAGTGTCCATGACTGCACACCTCCAAAGAACAAAACAAAGAACATATAACTTAAGCAAGCCTCATAGACAATGTATCTCCTGTCAAACAAAAATGTGTCTAAGAGTTTTGGGATGAGAGCAGTGCTCCCACACAAATCACAAAAACACAGAGTCTTGACCAGGTAAATAACTGAGAGAAGGAGGCAATTCCCAATAACTGTCAGGATATAGACAAAACACAGGAACACGTAGAAATACTTTACATGAGAGATGTTGGAAAACCCGCAGAGATAGAATTGTTTAGGGCGAATAAATGTGTCATTGAATACGGTAGCAGCTTTCTCTTCTGGGCCCATTATGAATATCTGTGTCCCTAAATGTAAAAAGACAAAATAACAGAATAAATAATAAAGAATGACATGTTGCTTGATAGGAATTGCTGTACTCACTTCGGACAACTTCTAGTGTGCAGTGCACTGAAGTGAGCTGTATTGTGAGAGATCTGTCATTTATAGGTTACCCCTTTCATTGAGGGCCAGTAGAAATGCAGGTGGCTGACTCACGTGGTCATGAATGAGATATTGATATAAGTCAATGTGTGATTGTCTCATGGTTTATGTCATCAATGTGTGATGCAAGTGACGCAGTTAACTAATTTCACCAGCACACTGAATTATCCATTTATGGCAAGACCTATGACTTTAATGTAGAAACTGGAAACAATTACACCAAAGAACAGAAATTATACAGCATAATTTAAGAATTAAAGGAAAGGGTTACATTTAGGACTGAGCGATATGGTCAAAAATATTATCACAATACAAAAACATTTCATATCATTCGATATCAATAATTATCATGATATATGTCAAATCATTATTTCTTTCAAGTTTAAAGGCTGATTTTTGCTCCTGAGTGAAAATTGAAGAAACCAGATGGTTAATTATGTGGTTAAACTTTTCTTTACGATCAGAATGTGACAAACATTTGATGGAAAACAGTGGATCACTTAACAAATCTAAGGTAGAACATTCAAAACTATTTTGAAAAAATCTTTTTCAGTGAATATGATTAGTAAATCTTTTTTTAGTCCCTCTTTCTCAAAATAATAAATATTTTAATAGAATTATTATGTGCTAATTCGTTCATGATTCAAATGAATTAAACCAAATACAGTGGGTATAGAAAAGAATCACCCCCCTGTAAAATAATCACATTTTGTTGCTTTGCAGCCTGAAATGAAGACAGACACCTAATTTAAATAAATAATAAAACAGACAAAGGAGTATATTAATACTCTCTTGTGAAACAGGTTTATCAAAAAAAAAAGTCTTTGTTAAATTCCTGCTCCTCCTCCCACATTCTGTCTAACCCTACAGGCAGCAAATCTCTTCACCTCACTGCTTCTCCGATAATGGTGGTAAAGGAGAAAGCAGTAGAAAAAGAAAGGAAGTGCTTAAAGTAGACAGGTCCACTGATTAGAAACAGGAATCGACCAGACTGCTGTCTAAACACAGGAAACAGGAGTTGGCCAGGTCTCTGACTGGACACAGAAATCAGGAGTTGACCAGTTTGCCGACTGAACACAGGAAAAAAGGAGTTGGCCCGGTCGCAGACTGGAAATCACGGAGGACAAGGGGTACATCTGAAGTTCCAGACAACATAGTCTCTGAGTTGCTAGCCAGAATCAGAATCAGAATCAGCTTTATTGCCAGGTATGTGTACACATACGAGGAATTTGACTCAGGATTGTACATTGCTCATGATGTGCCTACTCATACAAAAATACCATAAAACAATAATAAAATAATAATAAAATAAAATCAGACACAAAATACAGTATAGACAACACTAATATACACACTATGAACAAAACAGTATAGACATATTGACAAATAGTGCAGTGATCAGAGTGCAAAGGATGCAAGAGTAAACTATTATTCTCATTATGTACATGTAGAAGGTGGATATGATATACAGGTACACATACACATACATGCATACATGTACACATGTACACGGTGTGATGGAACATAGTGCAAAGGATGCTGGAAAAAATAAATAAGACCTATGACCTTATGACCTGAGGTAGGTGTATTGGTATACAGAATATACAATATGACATAGTATGAAAAGCACTGAAATAGAGAATGGTGAATAAATAAATAATGGAAACCAGTAAACAGGTGGCTGATTAGAGGCAGAGTTACTGGGTTATTGCACAGGAATTGTTCCTGACACCGTGAGTCAGAAATCACTTGTTCATCGGAGTGATGGCTTGTGGGAAGAAACTGCTTCTGTGTCTGTTGGTTTTGGCGTACAGTGCTCTGTAGCGCCTACCAGAGGGGAGGAGCTGGAAGGTTGTGTCCGGGGTGAGATGGATCTGCAGTGATGTGGCTTGCCTGTTTCCTGACTCTGGAAATGTATAAGTCCTGAATGGAGGGCAGGTTGGCACCGATGATTTTTTCTGCAGTCCTGACTGTCCGTTGTAGTCTGTGTCTGTCCTTTTTGGTGGCAGATCCAAACCAGACAGTGATGGAGGTGCAGAGAACAGACTGGATGATGGCTGGGTAGAACTGGATCAGCAGCTGCTTAGGCAGGTTGAGCTTCCTGAGCTGACGCAGGAAGTACATCCTCTGCTGGGCCTTCTTGATGATGGTGTCCGTGTTGGGCTCCCACTTCAGGTCCTGGGAAATAGTGGAACCCAGAAACCTGAAGGTTTCCACAGCAGACACAGGGCTGTTGAGTAAGGTGATGGGGGGCAGAGTGGGGGGGCTCCTCCTTAAGTCCACGGTCATCTCCACAGTTTTGAGCGTGTTAAGCTCCAGGTTGTTCTGACCGCACCAGGGAGCCAGCTGATCAACCTCCCGCCTGTAGGCCGACTCATAACCGTCCCGGATGAGGCCGATGACCGTTGTGTCGTCAGCGAACTTCAGTTCACTAACAAGGTCCACGCCAATGTTAGGTTTTATAGTGGTTTATTATGATGAATAGTTATAGAAGGAGGGGTCGAGAGGGGAGGGATGAAAAGGGGTCGAGGGAAGAGGGATGAAGGGTTCGAGAGAAGAGGAATGAAGGGTTCGAGAGAAGAGGAATGAAGGGGTCGAGCGAAGAGGGATGAGCGGGTCAAGGGATGAAGGGGTCGAGAGAAGAGGGATGAAGGGGTCGAGCATGTGACTGGATTTGAGAAGCACAGGTGGTAGAATAAGTGAGGGAGGCGTGGTCCTGTTCCTGAACCTCAGTTTACATAACTCCATGAGCTTGACAGATGGGTCTCCTGAGGTGCAGTCGTTGGTGTAGAGGGAGAAGAGCAGTGGGGAGAGCACACACCCCTGGGGGGCACCAGTGCTGATAGTCCGGGTGCTGGATGTGATGTTTCCCAGCCTCACCTGCTGACTCCTGTCAGTCAGGAAGTCTGATCTACTGACAGTTGGAGGCTGGCAAAGTGAGCAGGGTGAGTTTGGTGCTGAGGATGTCCAGGATGATGGTGTTGAACTCCGAGCTGAAGTCCACGAACGGGATCCTTGCATATGTCCTTCAGGTAAGCCAACACCAGTCTTTCAAAGGACTTCATGATTACAGATGTCAGGGCGACGGGCCTGTAGTCATTTAGTCCAGAGATGGAGGGTTTTTTTGGGACCTGGATGACTGTGGAGCATTTGAAGCAGGAGGGAACTTCACACAGCTCCAGTGATTTGTTGAAGATCTGAATGAAGATGGGGGCCAGCTGGTCTACACAGATTTTCAGGCACGATGGTGAGACACCGTCAGGTCCAGGAGCCTTCCTGATCTTCTGCCTTTGGAAGAGGTGGCTCACGTCCTCCTCACAGATCTTGAGTGCAGGTGAGAGGTCAGAGGGGGAAGGTGACTGTTTGAAGATGGTGTTGGAGTGGGGAAGAGGTGTGACTCTGGGCTTTTCAAACCTACAGTAGAAACCATTCAGCTCGTCTGCCAGTCGTTGAGTACCAGCAGTGTTGGGGGATGGTCTCTCGTAGTTTGTGAGTGTCTGTAGGCCAAACTGACGCAGGGTCGTTGGCTGCAAAGCTGTTATTTAGCTTTTCAGCATAGCACCTCTTTGCAGCTTTGAC
Organism: Micropterus dolomieu; assembly: GCF_021292245.1. NCBI lineage: Eukaryota > Metazoa > Chordata > Actinopteri > Centrarchiformes > Centrarchidae > Micropterus > Micropterus dolomieu. Next base: position 2,944,272 of record NC_060165.1, on the reverse strand, counting down.
CTCTTTAGTCAGCGTGTTCCTGGCCTGATTGTACAAGACTACTGGTCTGATGAAGCTGCCTGAGTTTCGCTGTGAACCAGGGTTTTTGGTTGTTGTATGTGCAGAAAGTTTTAGTCGGCACACACATGTTCTCACAAAAACTGATGTAAGATGTCACAGTGTCAGTTCATCCAGGTCAGTGGCTGCAGCCTCAAAAACACTCCAGTCAGTGCAGTCAAAGCAGGCCTGTAACTCCAGCTTTGACTCGTTGGTCCATCTTTTCACAGTCTTTACAACAGGTTTAGCAGATTTCAGTTTTTGCCTGTGTGTCGGGAGAAGATGAACCAGACAGTGAGTCAGAGAGTCCCAAGGCTGCACAGGGAACAGATCGATAAGCGTCCTTTAACACTAGAACAGCCATGACGGTCATTTTGACCGTTTTGAATTTTATATCTGCAATAACTTTATTGAAAAAATAAATAAAATCCTGCTGGTACCTGACTTTTCCTAAAAGTGTCAGTATTTTCATTTAAAATGTTTTTTATATAAATTACACATAAGGCAAAAAAAAAAGAACATATTTACCTATTCGGCCAGAGACGGTCATTTTGACCGCACTGAATTTCGCGGTATTACATTTCCCGCGGTTGACCTTTGTCTCTCTCACTGTCAACAGAAAGGTCAATAGCGGCCGTGAGTGTTTGCATATATGCTAATTTCTTCAAACAAAAAGTATATTAGATTAAATAGGTTGATCATAAATAGGCTAATAATACCTGACTATGTTATCTATAGGCTATATATTGCTAGGCTAAAATGTCTAAAATGAATGAGCGAATGAAAAGGAACATGACTGGAACCATGGCCCTGGAAATGCTTCAGAACTTGAACAGTGATGATTCGGAGTCCACACCAAGTTAAAAGAGGCGGCTGCTATCGTCAGACACTGCGGATCCAGATGTTCCGGTCATGTTGGATGATCCTGGTGAGCTCCGCTGCCCTGTCCTGCGCTGTGTGTTGTGTGTTTGTGTTAGTTCTGCTGGTCCTATTATTATTATTATTATTATTATTATGATATTTTATTATGATATTATTATTGTTATAGACCCTCCCGGACCAGTAGCTCTACCTGCTCTTGAGCCAGCTGTGCTCTGCCCGTCCTTATAGCCATCTCAGCCAGAGACGGCTGTGGAAAAGGGGAAGGATGGGACGGTGTGGACGGTCCTTCAGTCAACTGAACGTCCAGGAAGAAGGCAGAGTCAAAATGTCCTGACAGAAGCTGCTGGCCGCACAGCGCACGCCAAGCGTAACATCGAAGATGCGCTCACAGCCTTCTTGTGTGTGTTTGATGATGGCATGCTGAAGCATATCAGGGAGTGCACTGTGGCTGAGGCACATCGGCATCGTGGTGAGAGCTCATGGGACCTCACAGTGGTTGAATTAAAAGTCTTCATAGCCCTGCTATATATCCGCGGCACATAGGGTGCAAAAAATCGTTTCAGAGAGATAATGAGATTCCTGCAGTTCGATGAAAAGGAGACCCGACGTGTGCGCCTGCAGGATGACAAGTTTGCCCTTGTGTCGGCCATTTGGAACAAGTTCGTTCAGAACAGTATAGCCTGCTACAAGCCCGGTGCCGACATCACAATTGATGAGCAGCTGTTCCCCACCAAGGCCCGGTGCAAATTTACTCAGTATATGGGCTGATAAATTTGTCATCAAATTTTGGCTGGCTACAGATGTTAAAACAAAATATATGCTGAACGGGGCTCCATATCTGGGAAAGGAGGAGAGCAGAGGAGCAGAGGTCAGCTTGTGGGAGAGAGTGTGGTGCTGAGGCTGGCGGAGTCATTCCTTGGGAAGGGAAGAAATATCACCACGGATAACTTCTTCACGTCTCTCAAACTGGCCCCCGCCTTACAGGCAAAGAAGACCAGCCTGGTTGGCACCGTGGGGAAAACGAAACGTGAGTTGTCCCCTTCCGCGAAAGAACAAGCGGAGCTGTTTAGCACAAAGGTGCTGAAAAGTGTTAGCATCACCGATGGGCCAAAGGCAAAGCCCGAGTCAGTGACGTACTATAACAACACCAAGTACGGCGTGGACGTCCTCAACCAGAGGGCAAGGGCATACTCTGTGAAAGGCGATACACGTAGATGGCCAGTCGCTGTGTTTTATAACATCCTCGACCTGGCTGGACAATGCCCACATCCTCTTCAAGGAGTGCACCAGCAGCAAATTACCTCGGAGGAAGTTCATGCAGCAACTTGCAGAGGAGCTGAGAGCACAGATCATGGAGGAGAAAAGAGCAGTATGGCAGTTGGCACAAGGTTCCAGTCAGCAGCAGAAGCAACCACCGCAGCAGACAACAAAGCGGAGGCAGTGCCAGGTTCGGAGAAGCTGGTTTCTGTTTCTGTAGCCTACGCTTCCTTCTTTTTAGATCAGCTTGTTTCCAGCTTTTTCTATTAGCCTATTTTCTGTGTTATTATATTAAAATAAAATGTTTTATAATTAAATAAGTTAAATGTTTTATAAATTAAATAATAATTTTAGTTGTTATTATCTTGTTCTGAGTTATGTTGAATGGATTTGGAAATATAGCCTAAGCCCTATCTGTTGTGAATATGCGATAATTACGGTAGGCTACTAATGATATTATTATTTATAAATGCATAATTAAATGCATACATTTAAATGTACAGTTTGGTGTTTTTTTGTTTTTTAAAAGATATCCTAATACAATAAATGCATTAATCTCTCAATTGAGTATTTATCATTAAAAATATAGTTTGGAATCTAGCGGTCAAAATGACCACTTGTGGCAGTTCTAGTAGTTATAGAATTCTGGCGCTTCTAGTGTTAATGTTGTGTAGCAGTGGTCCAGTGTGTTAGTGTCCCTGGTGGGACACTTAATATGCTGTCTGTACTTTGGAAGTTCATGACTGAGGTTTGCTTTGTTAAAGTCCCCAAGAACAATGAGCAGGGAGTCTGGATGTTTTTTCTCCACGTTAGTTATCTGGTCGGCCAGGTGTAGTAACGCCTCACTAACACAGGCCTGAGGTGGAATGTAAACGGCAACCAGAACAAACGAGGAAAACTCCCGCGGTAAATAAAACGGTTTACAGTTTATAAATAATGTCTCTAGGTGAGGCCTGCATGATTTCTTTGTGATTTCACTGTGACATCTGTGCACCAACTTTCGTTTATATAGAAACAGAGTCCGCCTCCCCATGTTTTTCCTGTGAGCTCCCTTTCGCGATCCGCGTGGATTTGATTAAAGTCCGGTAGCTGTCCGGGATGCGCTTGGTGAGCCAGGATTCGGTGAAACAGAGGGCAGCAGATCTGCAGAAGTCCAAGTTAGTTCTGTTGAGGAGCAGCAGTTCGTCCATTTTGTTGGCCAGAGAGCGGACATTCGCCAGGTGAATTGAAGGGAGCGCAGTGCGAAATCCCCACTGTCTCAGCTTAACCAGCGCGCCTGCAAGTTTTCCCCTGCGCCGTTTCCGAAGCATCCCAAACAGAGGTGCCGCTTCTCCAACTAGTAACTCCGGGAAAGTTCCAGGGTCAATAAAGAGCGGTGGAATAGTATGAGCAGTTGAAAGTCCAATGTTTAAGAGCTCTTCTCTGGTAAAAGTTACCAGAGAGGGAGGGCAGAAAACAGCATTAATTAACAAAAACACAAAAAGCACTACGGAGCGTAATCCCGAGGCGGCCGTCTGCGGTGCCATCTTGGAATGACATTGTCTCGGGGTGCCAATTATCTGAATCTCTGATGAGCTAGAAAGCAAAGTCACTGGGGTTCTAATAGACAGAGTTTAAGGAGAGCAAATCAGCTAAGTCTCTGTGAGACTGGGGAACAAAGTCTCTGGAGCTTTGCTGTAACCAGCTGAATCTTTGGTGGGCTGAATAGCAATGTCTCTGTCATGCTAGTTAGGTTAGTCTCTGACGATCTGGGCTAAAATTGAATCTCAGTGAGGCTGGTTGACAAAGTTGAAACTCAGCTGTTAGCTCTTAGATCTGGCTTAAGATCTAGCTTAATATCAGAAGTTAGCACTCAACCAGGGATAAATTAGGATTTGTGAGAAGGGGGAGCGCTTTTCCAGTGAAGTTGGGATTTGGTGGGTGAGTTTCCACAGACCACATTGTAGACAGTTTTTTCATAGGGAGTGTTTCTTCGGTATTATGTAGTAGACATGGTGTTCTGTGGATCCCCAGAGTGTAACCAGGTTAAAAATACTATACACTGAGATGAAAATGATGTTGAGCTAAAAGCATGTGATATAGTTAAAGGGATTATATGTAAGTTTTTCAATGAAATAATTAAATTTTCATTGCCTTATTGTCAATGGGCTCAAAACTCACTTAGAAATGAAGCACATGCCTGTTTTCTCCGTTGCTTGCATCAGCCACTATTCTGCTTTTAATGTGGGGACTCCAGGTTGGATTCAGCCCTATGCGCACTCCCAAGCCTCTCTCATACTACAGCGACAACACGGCAGCTAACAACATACAGTCCACTAACACCATCAAACAACCGGCTCACAGCAAAACACAGGCTCCACGTAAGGAACAAAACATCAATAAAGTTTTATGTGCAGAAGCCCATCAGACCAAACATATTCAGATGATGTCAAGTAAGAACAAAGTGAAAGCTGTAAAGCTGGAGAAACACAGAGAAAGTTAAGTTAGCTCGCCGGCTAATGCCGAGCAGTTGCTAATATTATCCGATTCAAAGTTATATCGCTTTCCACATTACTTCACCAACTAATGCAACCCATATGTTACTATCCTGTGTACCACTGTTGATTTATCCTGCAAGAAAGGATGCAACGGTAAAAAGCAAATGCGGAGTGATTTGTTTACTAACGTTAGCCTATAGCAGGGGTCGGCAAATTAGTCTGACATCGGGCCAAATTTTTTTCATTTGATTGGCCAGAGGTAGCATGCCGCAAGGAGTAAGGAGGTGGGACTGGTGGCGTATGGCCTTGCTGGTAAGAGGACCAGGCAGGCTATGGGGCTGGGGAAGTGTGTTCCTGCTGGTGTGAGGACGACAAGGCACAGGAAGTAGGCCATACATACAGTACGAGCCAAGAGGATAGTGCTGTGCCAGTGCCGATCCACTTCTGAAGCTGTGGCACGGGCGTATCACTGCCTCACCTTCACGATTTTCTGGCTCCTGAAACTGTATTTTTGCATGTCCATGTTCCATGGGTGCAGAAGGAAGTGCTCTTGCTTGTGGCAGAGGATCCTTAACTGCAGAGACCTTCTGGGGTAGCTGTACGCCTTGCAGCAATGAGTCCCTGTCAGTTCTTTTCTGCCTGTCATGCAACCTGGAAAAAGTACAAAACAACATGTTTACCATTTCATAGAAGCACAATTGCAAAGGTTGTAGCTTAATCAAATCCTTCCTGGTTAAATTGATTATGTAAAAATAATGCAATATATTTACACTTCTCAAATGCAGCTGTTAAAGTGAATGTAGGAAGCCTAAAAAGATATCTCACCAAGAAGACACTGTGGTGTTGTTGATTGTAATTAGCACCAAGTTGGTCTGCTCCTGTATCACCCGGCTGTCTTCAAGAAGTTGCTTAATGTGACGGTAAGTTTGTACAATAGACTGTGAATAGGCAAGGTTTTACCCTTGCAGTCTTTTGGCCTATTTCTAGCTTGGTCAAACGCCTTCAAAAGCCTGAGGGAAACACATTCTGAAGTCCTGTTGGAACCAGGTCTCTGGGCAGCCTGGCCATGGGTCATGAATAGTCTGAAAGAAAAAGACAATATTTGTATATAATAAATATCTATATCTATCTAGATATATATAATCAATATTATACAACAGGCAGTGGTCCACTACTATGATTGGAGAGGTGTTTTATGAGGCATAGAATAATTCCACTTCACAATTTGACTATTTATAGCAGTCCACCTGTCTGAATTTGTTGCTTGTGTAATACTGCTTAAGTTTAACATGTAATTAATGATAATTGTGATAAATGTGAATTACATAATGTTTGCATCAACCATTGGTCAGTTCACCTTTCAGCTGCTTGTTGACCAGGTGCCGAGCCACTGCGTTTCCTGGAGGCTCTCCATGGCCCGGGCAAGGTCTTCTTCTTGCTTTTCATTTGGAGGGAGACTTGTCCATGTCATGCAAACTAGAGCCGTACAATCTCAGCTGTTTCTGTGGCAGACAAAGCAGTTATTGTGCGGTTGAGGTTCACAATGTACTCCGCCAGGTTATCAACCGCCTCCCAGACAGGAAAACCTCTTGAATCACATCGTCTCTCCTGAAAAATGAAAAACAGCCGCTGAAGAAATAAGTTACTATGTACTTAATAGTCCTCTTAGGGGGATTTATTTTGGGTGCAGTGTTGCTGCATTTAACAAATGTCATCCTACTTTAAACAGAGTATGTAGACAGGTGACACAGTCACATAAGTCATTATTGCAAGAAAGATATACTGTGTCTGGGTTTACTGGTAATGTTGGAATGCTGAAGTTTACAGAATGTATGCTCCTAGTGACATTAGCAATGCATAATCCTGTGTATATAGTGTACAGGGGCAAGTTACATCTAAAATGTAATACATTATATACACATTACATATACATTATTACTAGTTACTGTCATTTAAGATTACATCAGATTGTAAAGGGTATAATATTACTGTTTTCTTTGTAATGCGTTATATTACTGTGTTACAGCAAAAAGAAATATGTTACTGTAATTGCGTTACAATTTAGCCAGATTTACTAATGGTTTGCATGAGTAAAAACGTGTGCAAACTTGATATCACCAGCAAATTAACACGTAAGCTGATCTACTAACGGTGTGCATGCAGAATGACCACCAGTTGTTCATTTAGTACTTGCCTTAATGAATATGCAGTTTGGGGCGTTTCAGTTTTATTGTGCAAAGTAACGGGAGGGTAACATGCAAACACATTTATTTACTACACGCAATGTGAGTGTTGTGAGTGCAACAGCATCTGTATTTAATACGTTTGAAAGGAAGGAGCAAACCAGCAAGTATTGTGCAGAGGTGGCTTCTATTATCATTGCCAGAAGGAGACACAGCTGTAATGAAGGAAGATGTAGAGAAATTAACAATATTAGATAATATTATTCTATATCCAATATATAGAAATACAATTATTTTATTTTATTTATTCGATGAACTATATGAATGGAATTGTTTTTTTGTATTTTTCTTTAGCTTTGGCAATACAGTTGTATTAACATTCATGCCAATAAAGCAAATTTCATTTCAACCTGACTTCTTTTCTCTGTCAGATGGAAGTCTGCAGTAGTGCACGGATCAGGCGTAAAATTCATCCAGCCAGAGGGAACGATCACCAACTGTTCATAGCGCGCCGTCGTAATATCGACACAACCTATTGTAGGTATCGGAGAGGGAATAGGACATTGGGGTGTACAGGGCCAGGGACAGGAGACCGCGGAGCGACCGGGAACGGTGCGGACGGTCGGTGATTGTTCCCTCTGGCTGGATGAAGCACGATCTGCTGGCATTTCCTCGCGTCTGGGTCATTCCAGCGTACTGTAGCTGTTTCTGCTGGGGTTTTCCAAGGCGGCTTTTCAGGTGTGCTGTCCCAAGTACGTAGTGCAATTTCAGGCAGGACAATTTCCACATACTCGGGACGCACTGAAACAAACAAAGGTTTTTACGCAATGGCTGTATTCCCTCCCAACTCTCCTTGGCGCAAACCATTAAAACATGCAAAACCCTCATTTAAATACTGCCACCTCTGTTGTGTTTGCTTCTGTTGTCATCTACGCAATAATTCTTAGTAAATCACCCATAACATGTACTAAAATTGCACGTGCAATATTTTAGAATGCACTCGCAATTTAGTACTTAGGGACTACTTTATTCGGGATGTTAGTAAATCAGGCCCATAGTGTATAGTTACATGGTAGTCTAATTACATGGTAAATACAGTATGAATAGCCTGCATTTGAGCATAAAATATTTGAGAAGATTGACAGTCCTAGTACATACATTCAAATGCTATTGCATTGCTAAATGCAGTGAAAAGCAGGACATAACACTGGGTTCGCAAGCGAAATAGTGCCACAGAATGATACAGAAAGTCATTAGTCTCATTACCTGGGCTGATGTGCTGGGTCTACTAGAGGAATTGTCCTCAGCAGGTAGACTACTGGCTGGACTGACAGGACTGCAAGA
>NC_060165.1:2917084-2935993 GCF_021292245.1 Micropterus dolomieu | reverse complement strand
CTAGTCTTATTGTTATTATTGTTATTATAATCATTAACATTATGATGGTTACCATTAACACTATTATAAATATCTGTACCATTTTTCATTTAGTCTATAGCAACATTACCTTCACTGTCTGTACCTCTGTGTGTATATTGTGTAGGCTGCCTCCCTCCCCTCTCTCTCTCTCTCTCTCTCTCCTTCACCCCAACCGGTCGAGGCAGATGGCCGCCCACCCTGAGCCATGGTTCTGCTCGAGGTTTCTGCCTCTTAAAAGGAAGTTTTTCCTTGCCTCTGTCGCCTAGTGCTTGCTCTTGGTGGGAACTGTTGGGCTTCTGTAAATAGCATCATAGAGTACGGTCTAGACCTGCTCTTTTATGAAAAGCGCTGTGAGATAACTGTTGTTGTGATTTGGCGCTATATAAATAAAATTGAATTGAATTGAAAATTGAATAGACCCATTAGGAAAGAGTTTACTGAAGAAATAAATCAGCTGAGAAGTAGGCTCATTTTGCCATTATTTCTAAAGGAGCCATTTGATAGAATGCAGGTTTAAGGGACTTCCACATTTGCTTCAGTTCTCAGACCGGAAGCTTCCTGCTTGGTTAGAGTGTGTCCTCCATTTTGGTTCCTAACCCTTTTTTTAAGCTTTGCAGGCCTGCCCACCATTTTGGATCACCGTCGGTGAAGAGCCACCAACGTGGTCGCGTCCACCATCTTCCTCGCTCTCCTGCCTCTGTTGGCCCACACATGATTGCTGATTGTTGAATGCTTTTACTGTAAAGGAGAAAATAATGGTTTATTGGTCGAAGTTGGGGATTACTGAATTAAAATGCAGTTGCCTGGTTATTTGTGTATGTATTGTAATAACAGCTGGTTGAGACGGTCAATGCTCGGATTCACCGTATATATACAAAATTAAAATATTCTAGGACAAACTCCTTTTTCAAATTGTTTTCATGTTTTGGTTATTTGTCATGGTGGTGTCAGTACTTATTAATCTTTATTAATGATTTCAGTAATATATATATATATCGTTAATAATACTAAATATCTTCAGTATTTGCGAATAATCAAACCCTAATCTTTCCAGATGCCAGCATGGATCTGATGTTCAGCTCCCACTTGAGGTCTTGGGTGATGATGGTGCCCAGGAAGTGGAAGGATTCCATGTGTCGACTGCACGGGGTAATGGGGGCCTCTGGGGCTGGGGTCTTCCTGAAATCCACAAGCATTTCCACTGTTTTAAAAGTAAAGTTCTCTAAATTAGCCACCATAACTGTAAACTGCACATTTGCTGTGACTTAGTGTATCTAGCACTAGCACTGCTAGTAAGAAGAAAAACATCAGCAAGGAAGAAGAGGCTGTGGATATATTAAACCCTCAGGTCCAGAGAGCAGTTTGGGGAATTCAGGCTTGTGAAAGAGCTCCGTTTCCATAGCGACCGGTTCCAGGTCTACTTCTGGCTCAGTAGGGAGCAGTTTGACAGATTGCTGGGGAGAGTTGGACCTAGGATCTCAAAGATCCATACAAATTACCTGGAGCCAATTTCTTTAAGAGAGCGTCTGGCAAAATGTCTGAGTTGGGTGATTTACATGAAATTAAAATGTAATAAAAAAATATCTACTTTTCATTTTATAGGCCACTTATAGGCTATATATATTGGGGAGTCCATCAGTTTCATTCAGCCTGCAGTCAAACTGCAAAGTCAAAAAGTATTAATTACTGATTTGTCTATAGGCTGTCTATATAATTTGATTGATTAGGCTACATGGAAAGTGTATTATAAATTAGCTTGATTGGAGGTGGTTGAAAGTTGAGCAGTTTTATTTTTACTGAGCATTATGATATTCATTTCAGATATCTGGCAACTGGTGACTCCTACACCAACATCACTTCTAGTTACAGAGTGGGCATCTCCACTGTGGCAGACACTGTGCCAGATGTGTCCAAGGCCACAGCCTGGTGGATGAATTTCTGCCTGTACCAAAGGTTGCTGATTGGCAGGAGATTGCCCAGGGCTTCAAGGAGAGGTGGAACTTCCTACACTAGCTGTGTGGGTGCAATGGATGGGAAACATGGTGATCCAGGCTCCACATAATTCAGGTTCCCAGTATTTCAATTACATGATTGGATGTTTTGGCCGGATTAGTGATGCAGGGACCCTTGCTGCGTCCACCTTTGGAGAAGCCCTGAGGGAAGAGAAGCTGCATCTCCCAGAAGATGCTCCTCTCCCAGGTGCCAATCACCTGGAGCCCTTTTCCCCCTCAGGTGAGAAAATTGCTTCTCTCCTCTGTGTTTGACTCTTAACAGGAATAATAAATCACGTGCAGCATCACATCCTTATATAATTGCCTTTTCACTGTATGATTACTTGTTTTGTCAGGCATTATGTTAAATATTGAACTCTTTTATTAGTGGTTTATATTGAGTTGTACCTTGTTTCTCTATATTTAAATGCCCCTTTCTTCTTATTTCATTACAAGGAGATCCTGGAAGAAATCCCTCCCAACCAAAGAGGATCTTCAACTACTGCCTTTCACAAGCCAGAAGAGTAGTTGAGGATCTACCACCGGTGATTGGAGTGAGCCCTGCAAATGTGGATGCTGTTGTGAAAGCAACAGGGGCCCTTCACAACTTCCAGAGGTGAAACTCCACAGCAGAAAATCCCGTCCCGCAGGACATTGCTGCACTTCAACATACAAGGAGAGCAGGCATCAACAACGCCACCCAAGAGGCTGGAGGCCTTCAACAGCTACTTCTCCCGTGCTGCTGATGAAGTGCCCTGACAACACAGCATAGCCTGAGGCGCCACCTGTCATCTCTACAACCCTTAACTGCTGCTACACTTCCTCATCAACATAAACCTATTTAAAGAGCTACTCACTTATTCTTGAAAGGGCTGTTTTCCATTAAAAACTTTTATATTTATGTGTACACATACCTGGCCATTAACACTGATTCTGATTCTATCTTTCCTCTAGATGTGTACTATATAGTAACCATAAATAGGCCTAGTTAATTAAACGTGATAGAATGTACGTTTGAATGACTTTAACAGACAAGGTGCAGTGATTGCCACATCAGTTCATGTTCACAACATGAATGACTTATAGTTTACATTACCTGTTATAATCATTATTTTACTTTATTCACTATGTGTCTCCTGTTGAAATATATATAAGAACTAATATTACTTTATTTGCCATGTCGCCATGCCTTGGAACACAAATGCATAGCTTATACAACAAACAAGAACTCATCATTATAACATGACACAAAACATGAATTAAGTAAACTACTTAAGGATTAGATCAAGGAACAAATGATATGTTTTTTCTCAGGAAAACTCAGCCCTGTGTAAAGCGGTCATGATCTCTATTTTGATTTCACTCCTCCTTTCACGTGACAGGTTTCTAAGATGTGGAGCTAGATTTAAAAGAAAGAGCTCATCATCATCTGCAGAGTGGTTTAGCACATTAATCACCTGACTCTCAAACTCCTTTTGTCCCTCCCTTTTTTTGGTCTTGCTTGATGCCTAAGGAGCCGGGGGTGCCCGTGGAGTGCAAGATGCTGCAGCCGCAGGGGCATTGGGTGCTGAGCTAGATGGGTGCTCCTGGGACACATCAAGAGCCAGAGATACAGGGTAAGAACTGCAGGGGCAGAACTGCAGGGGTAGATGGGGAGCTGTGAGATACTTAGGTCAGGTAAAGAGTGAAGGTTTCAGGTGGTGATGACTGAGCAGTCAGGGGTGCTGAGGTAACCTGGGGACCAGAGGATCGCTCTTCTAGAGATTGGGACATATTGGAGGAAGTGGCCGTCTCTCTGACATGAAGCTCCAGCATGAATTAGCTTCTTTGCAAATGGAATGTTAACAATTTCCTATACTCCACTCATCTATTTAGATTAACCTCCCTCTTCCTCAGTTCCTCATTCAGCAGGAATGGGCCTTAATACTCACTGTCTTTGGAGACAAGAATGGACGATTCATTTTGATCCACAGCAGGCCCTTGGAGTTCCTGTTTCAAGTAAAGAGTAACAGCTATTTCTTTGTCATGACCTGCACAATTAATTTCATGCTGCACTGAGAGTTGTCTAACAGGAGTCATGTGCTCTGACAGAATTAAGCAACTTGGACAAATTGAGTAAGACCAGCAGCATCACAGAAGCAATAATAGCATAATAGGAACATCAATGTGATGGTATCTCATTGCATAGAATAAAAGATGCAGCATCAGCACAGCTGTCAAGTATAGCACCAGTAGCTCTCATGGCAATCTCGGAACCCATCAGCTATCATCTGACAATGATTTAGCCTCTAGGGGCAGCAGCCAATGTTTCAGGGATTCTGGTGTAGCCAGCGGATATCCAGATGATGGATATTTCACGTGCCATTCATTGTTTACAGTACGATTAGCAATCTCGGAACCCATCGGGTGTCGTCTGAGAATGATTTAAATGCAGAAAAATTTTAAAAAGCGAGAGTTCTGGGACTGATAAAAAAAGTAGGTCATAGTCCGACAATAGCGGATGGGTTCTGAGAATGCATTTTGGCCAATGCGTTCTGCCTCTTTTGCACTTGGATGCTCAAATGGGATTGGTAAATACTACAAACAGAAATCTGAACGCTTCTGATACCAGTATCTTGTTCCTTGCCAACATATACTGCATTCATATGGATATGGATTTACAGCAGAAGTTCAAACTGAAGCAAATTTTCAGTTTTTTACAACTGCTTACCAACTGCACCAAATCTTTACATGTCACACGATTTTTGAAACCTCTCACTCAAAGAGCAAAACCTCATCTCAAATCTCCAAAACCATTAGCTATTTCTCAGCCTTTCACTCAGTTTTTAATTGCATAAAATACTTTTTTCAAAACACTACACACAATTCTCTACCTAAGACACAAACATCTAACAGGAAGTCTCCTACTTTCCTTTTCCAAACACAACCAATGAAAATGCTACGCTTATTCACCAGGTCACACAGCCACTCCTCTCATGTGCAAACTGCTTTACTGATCACTAACCAATCACTGCTTTAGTGTACAGTACACCTACACATAGGTCACAGGTCAGATTACCTGTTTTGAACAGTGGATGCCAACAATGGACAGAGAGCAAGGGGACGACAACAAGGACAAGTTCAAGGAGGAAGAGTTGGAAGAAGAGCAGGACGAGGACGAGGACAAAGAAGAGAAGCAAGGAGAGCCATCACTGATGAGTTCAGGGCCACACTCATTGATCATGTGAACCACCACAGGTTGACAATGAGAGAAGCCAAACTTGAGTCGCTTTACAGTGGCATCCATAATTTGAACCTTCAGAAATTAGAACAGGTTGCAGCAATCTAATGGTTATTTCAACAGTACAGTATTGTAAAATAAGTATTCATTTTTGGCAAAAGAAGTAATAATGATACTTTTGGTTTACATACAGTTCCCTTTTCTTGTGTGCTGTTGGACAACACTGTGCTACTGTAATGTTTTGCCAAATATAATATAATCTTTGCTGTTTCAACATTGCATTGGTGTTTACAGTGTACTTTTCAGCACCTCCTAGCAGATTAATTTTACTCTAGAAGATTGTATCGAAATGTACACATGAGCCTATGAAAGACAAAAGAGCTTTATATTTAGAACAACAGTGTGTAAATGGTATATCAAAGAACTTACTATTTTGAAAAAAGTGTTTGCCATCTGATGCAAGTGCTTCATTTTGGGTTGTGTTTATGGCATTTTGAATTCAGTGTTTCATTTTGAAGGACATATGAGGCATTTTGCATTTTGTGTGAGGAGTTTTGGGAAATTAAATTAAATTAAATTTAACTGCTGGCGTGTTTTTTGCAGTCACTATGCTGGTCTCCAGTGATGTAACTTGCCTACACCACAGACAAGTGAATGTGTCCACCACAGTACTGCTGTGTGCTAAAAGAATCATTTTGGCAGCATTCACAGTTCAATATAAAATCAGTATAGTTATAAACATTTTATTTATGGTTTACTGAAAATACTTGTAGTAGAAACATAACTTTAATAAACACTAATCTGGGGCACCAGCCTATTAATAAAAAAGAAAATTGAACAAGATCAACCATAAAACTTGATAATTATTTGATCATTCTCTTAAGAAAGGATTGAATTCTTTCAATAGATCTAACCGTGTCTTTTGCTTCAAAGAAACCACACAGGCAACTTCTAACCGATTAAATGAGGACATTTATTCATAGTTAAACACAACTGGATAAACCAGATGACAACAGATGAATAGCAGGGTCATTCTCATGAAACCATTAAAGTTCTATGGTAGCAATGCTTTTAAATAAAAAATGCTATTTAATAATATAACAAAATATCATTGTAAAGATAAAAGTGTTCCCTACCTTGTACGAAGAGTAATTTCAATATAGAAAACACTGATTTTTGTATTTTATTACATTTTCTGCTGAATGCTGAATATTCATGTAAAATAATAATAATCAAGTGTCCATGATGTTTTTGCAACATTTTTGAAAGAATGTTACACACAGAGATAATTTTATATAAAGGTTGATTTTGAATGAATCAACACATCTTCAAGATGTCTACCAGGTAAGCAGATCTCTTTATAGTTCTACAGTTAAATGTTAAACATTTTCTTGTCAGACTGCATTCATGACAGTATTAATTACCATTACAGATACACGTTGTTTTCCTTATTCAGACAAAAGGTTAGATTTAAATTTTTCTATGGAAATATACTAACAGATCTTATGTTTCGGTAATAAGAATTTAATCATACAGACTATATTTTTAAATACATATAAACTATTAATTAAATTTATCTGTTTCATTGCAGACAGTCAGCAAGTGACAAAAAAAAGCTTTAGCGAAGGCTAGGCTGAAAAAATTCTGAGATAAAGAAGGAGAGAGAGTGGTTACTGATTGGAGAGGTTAAATCAAGAGTAATTAGCATAAACTGTATTCAATATAGACTGATCAGCAATTGATACATACAGTGTTATGATGTGTATACACACACACACACACACACACACACACACACACACACACACACACACACACACTCTAGGTAAGCCATCAAAATGTCCCACCGCACAGCTGCTGGGTTCACCGGTCAACATGCATACAATCACTGACTTAGGTAAGGCATACACCCCTGTAAAGGTTAGGGTAAGGGTTAGGGGCTACGGGGGGATGTCTATGCCTTTAACACTAATATAGTTAGCTAGCTAGCTAACGCTACGAAGCTAACGCAGCTAATGCTACTTAACTTTATTTAAAAAAATATATATATCAATGTTGTTTCACATGGGAACCAAACACTGGTCTCCCAGGGGAAAGGCGATTAACTTGCTAACATTCCACCCAAACCTCCACCATGGGCTATTTATAATACGGGGCCATCGTTGTCATGTGTTTGCGTTGTACAGCCACTAGAGGTTGCTGCCACAATAAACATAGAAATGAGTCGTAATTTTGTGTGGCTAACCTACTGTATATGGTCGTTTTTCTGTGGAGGACAGGCTCTGGATCTCACACAAGACAACCTGTCCAACTTCTCCAGACATATTTCACAACAAATACCAGTTTGAAAGACAGGAGATTTAAAAGAGCAACACGTTCTCATCTCAATGCGTCATAACTGACGCTTTCAGGTGCTTTCAGACGTATTTTACGCTAAAGGTACCCTTCAGTGTCCGTATGAAACGCCACCGTTCGCTACGTCCCAGCGACACAAAGGAGCTGTGACTGAGGTTTAGGTATTCTAGAAAGTATTCTAAAAGGTTTAAGTTTTCTGAAAGCGTTGGTATTGGACGCCCTGAGATGAGAACAGTCTGAAAAGAGACCCTGACCCAGAATCATGTACTAGAGCATCCAAATGCTAGGAACATTCATCTCAGATGGGCCCACATCTAAATCACAATAGAAGCAACTTTTACCTAACCCATGTGAGGAAATTCACTGAGGCATCTCATGGAAAGAGTGCCCCTATTGGAGTGGGTGGTGCCCTGAAAAATCTGGCTAATTGATTGTGTCCTATGATACCAGCATACCAGATGCTGACACTCTCATCTGTGAGGCTCTTCAAAATAACAGAGGAGGACATTAAAACAAGTGGAGAATTATTTCCACTGTACCTAAAGGTAGTACCTGGGATGATGAGAATTCTTCAGGTGAGTCAGTTAAAAACAACATATTCAAATTAAATATCAACAGGCTGAAGTAACTATACCTAAAAAGAGAGAAATGTACCTTTATACTTATCTGGGTTCCTGAAGGAAATTATCCTACAAACTCAAGAAGACAGATAGGTTTAAGATTGAAAGACAGTGGATCATTGGATTCTAGAAGTTTCTTCCACGTGATGCAAGAGTAAAGATCAATACATGCAACTGTACCAGAGCTTTACAACAAGTTTTGCGATCACCTACAAGGTTTTTTACCAGATGTGACAGCTTTACCACTGACATTTGGAGCTCTGATGTTTGCTCGGTGTCTTTGCTTAGCCTCGCTGCCCACTGGATTGACTCCACTTTTGATTGAAAGCGTGCGGTATATCATGCTCGTCAGTTCCGGGGGTCTCTTACAGCAGAGCATGTAAAATACACAAATCTGGAGATACTGAACTGGCAATGGATGACATGGGGGTACCAAGCGTTGGCTGCATTGTGCACACGCTTGTGCAGCTGGTTGTACACGCAAGTCACCTTTCTCAGTGCAGTGTCACACTCTGGCTAACGCAAGGAAGACTGTAGGTCATTTTAAGCATTCACCACAGGCCTACGCACATCTGGAAGATATCCAGATGATATGAAAATGCCACTCAAGTGCCTGCAGCAAGATGTGCAAGTTAGATGTGTTACGACCGCTCTCTTCCTGCTGCAGTGGCTTCATTGGCTGCTTCCTGCAGGAGCTGGCAGTTTGGGAGGGCTCGTTAGATAAAGGGTTGACGCCTCAGCCTAGGTTACATATCAGCGCTGTCCCATCTGTCCCTGCTGTCAAATTCATTCACACATTTCTCACCCAACCATTCATTTCACTCATCACTGATGCCACTGATTATCACATTCTATGTTCTGTAGATAGTCATGTTGTTCATAGTTTTTTTGATAATCAAACCTCTTTTGGCACTTTAATCTGTTTGGTCTCCCCCTTTCTGTCACATTCTATGAGTCAGGATGTGACAAATGGAGGCTCGCCCAGTCATGTTTGGTAAACTTGATGTTGCAGGAATGAGTAAGCTTAAGACTAATTAGGCCTGTTTGGTAATTTGCCAGGTTTTGAGTTAATGTGCTGTCATTGTTTGTGTTAGACAGCGCCTACTGGTTGCCCTGGTTGCTGCTAGCAGCTTAAGAAGTAGTTAAGGAATGTACTGGGTTTTGCCCAAACAAACTACTGTTTGGATATAAGATGTGTGGCCCACTTGCAGTGTTAAAGGACACATGTTTGCCTAAGGACGCCCCTCAGAACCTCATAGGGAATGTGAATGGCTTCAGACTGAGATGATATAGGCAGGTGAACTGGCGAGGTGGAATTGTGAGATCGCGCAGAGAAAGGTGAAGGATTGCTATGACCAGCTGGCTGATGTTCATCAGTTTAGATCAGGTGAGCAGTCTTTGCTCTGCTTCACCTCTTTAACTCACCTTTTCAGGCTAAGTACAGTGGCCCTTTTCAGTGGTGCTGCAGTATGTGGGAATGTAATAAAAGCCATATAATGTTTTAAGTTTGATTGTTTTTGTAAAAACAAACATTGAGGAACAGCTTAGATGCAGGCATTTTTTTCTTACTGCATTGCAGAGCTATTCAGTAGTCAAGCATATATTTGATCAACTATATTATCTAGGAAAATACAAGTAGTGGATTGGGACAATATTAAAAGATTTGGATTGGGATCAGAGGCAAAAAAACTTGATCGGGACCACCCTAGCATTTATATTTGTTTGTTGTTCTAGCTGTGTGCAAATTTCACATATCTGTTCTTGTTAGCATGGTTATTCAGAATTAGTATAGGTGGTATGTAATTTTTCACTGCCACTGCAAATTGGTTTTAATGTTTCTAGTATGAATTCAAATGTTGCTGTTTAACCCTGTTCTCATGTTTTTGTATGTGTTTTTATGTGTTCTGTTTCTAGCCTATGGATATTATGTACTTTTGAAGCACTGCGTAATGTAACATGATTTTCTACATAAAATTGCAACATCTGTAAAAGTTTAAAAAGACACAGCCACCTGAACGTTTCCAAACAGCCCATTTAGGAGCTATGCACCATTGCGTCTGTCATTGAAAAACATTCTACAGTGTTGATTTGGAAAGGAATTTAATTATAAAGTAAAAAGCACATGAGCTGTTACATATCCAGTGTATACCGCTGTTCCATCACATGTGTGCGAGGTATATGGCTGAAGAATCTTAAACTTGTCCAGAGTAAACTGCCTGTTTAAATTGTTGTTCATGTGATTTCTATACCATAAAACCAGGCTCAATCTCCTCACTGACTTTTCACAGGTGCAAGACTGTCACTTTTTTGGCATAAGAAATTTTATTTCCCCTGTAATCCAGACAGAAATTATAATACATTCGCACGGGATATTCCCATACATACTAGTTGTAAATAAACTTAAAGTTGTAGGAGACACACTTCTTGAAAAGGATATACCGTGGCAGGGACAGTGGATGAATAAAAGTGCTATATCAGCAAAACATTGTACCTTTACATGCAAATTAGGCTCATTTCAAACTGTCTGTCAACCACATCATCCCCACAGTGTCTTCATATTCCTGGGACCTCTTTTGATTTCATTATCTCCAGAAGGGTTTCTTCACTAGATTTGTTACAGATAACTTAATTATTTTTGTCCAAAGAAACACAGATAGATGTTTTAACTTAATAAGTTTGACTCCCTTCAATCCCCCGAAAGCATCACAGACAGCTTTAAATTAGTAACGTTCCACTATAGGATATCAATGTACTCACTTCTGGCATAAACATGCAGCACATTCATTAGAAGGATATAAAGTATAAAAGATGAGAATGCAGTTGCCATAGACACCTCAGTTGATTAAAGTCAGCAACTTAAAGATCCAAGAGTAAGCAGTGAACTTTTCTGCTGAATCATGCTAAAGTTGCTCCAGAGGCTGTATTTAAATATTAGTATAGAAGTTACAGTTGTGCCGAGGCTTAGCTTGAGGCCACCAATGCCTTGACACCCAAACAGATACTTAAGTTTAATACTCTGTCCCTGAAGTTTCAGCTGCATGACAAACAGAAGTAAAATGAGCACAGGTCTTATATTTACATTCAGCCGTTTAGCTGACTCTCATGATGTGCACCTCAATGCACTACAGCAAAGCTCTGCTGAAAGTGGCGTGCCATATTTTTTTCTTCGAAAATACATCTATGAAAACTCATAACTTGAGTCTGAATCCATCCATATTCTGCTATTTATCTGTGGCCAGGTCATGGTGGCAGCAGGCTAATCAAGGCAGTCCAGATGTTCAGTGTTCTGGGTCTACCCCAAAGTTCTACAAACTGTAATGGTAAAGAGCTGGTCCACTGTTCATGGCCAGGATGGAGTCTGCATCGCTCCTCCTGAATCTTATGTTTGACAACCGGTCAGTGTCTCGTTTCCAGTACCCTGGAATAAACTGTCCCATGGAGGATGAGCAGTGTAATACTTTGATATTGGAGCACAACCTATTGTCCCTGTTTTAAAAGTGGGAAACCACAACCCCTCTCTGCCCGGGACTTTAAAGAGGCATGTCATCCAAGACAATGTTCGACTCTCTACATCTTCCTGCTGAGGTGCTTCTTAACTACCTCAGTGACTTCTGCCAGGCATAAGGATCAAGCTTCTCACAAGTCTTCTGACTCTACCTCCTCTACAGAGCACATGTTTGGGAAGAATTCAGGAGTTCTTCAAAGTGTTCTTTTCAATTCAATTCAATTCAAATTAGCTTTATTTGCATGAATGTGAAACAACAATATTGCCAAAGCATCATGGTTTGCCAGAGCTTCCTTGTCAAATCTGATAGACACAAGAAAGGTCTAGCACAAATGGGACAGACTCATCTAAAGGAACTCTGGAATGTTTGGCAGAAGACAATCTTGCAAGGAACTAGTGCATGACATGGGAATTCTGGTGCGTTCCATTTGTACTCAGAACTTGTTTTCCGAGGTATATTCCAAGTTCTGAGACCAGAAGTGACAAGTGACATGACAATGACAACATCTCACTGTGGATTCCAGGGTATGCTGTATGTATCTATAAGTGATGTCTCAGAACAGCGACATGTGGTAGTCGTCTGCCAATCATTATTAAAACAAGTTAACTCACAATATGTAAGTGATTGCTTTATTCACAACATAATCATCCAGTCAAAGTAACCTAGGAAATAGCAGTCACATCAAATGCAAGAGGATATCATTTAATCATCAATAATTCATCACACATATCATCACATTTATGAGAGTTGTCATAGCGTGACATTCATTTCATATCTCCTTACATACACTTGCATTAAATCTTAAGACATTCTAAACATACTGTTTTTAATCACCATGTGTGAATAAACATGATCAGAATTATGCAATCAAATGCATGATATGACAGTTATTGATAAATGCAGAAAGAGGCCTAAGCAGATGGTGATTTATTTAGGAAGTCTGTGAGCAGGACAGTTGCCCAAACTATGAATTCATCTACATTGCTATTTGCACAAAACATGGAATATTGGATACTTATCAAAGTTGTCAATATTGTGTGATGTGTGGAGGGACAGATGCTGGCAAATAAAATAGTCTACTCATTGTCATCAGGCAGCTACGTGTGTGTTGTGGACACATGCCCAAAGCAACAATTGACATGTTATGCAAGAAGCAGGAAGCCGTGATGATCATGACCACAGTTTCAATCCGGGTGTTCTGCATGTCACGTAGACGCCTCCACATTTGCATTTCATTCATCCAAATGCCTGCTCTACAATGACCCTCCCCTTCTTCCGTCTTCTTCTGTTAGTGCCCCATTATCATGTTTTGGGGTCATGGTGAATAGGAAGGCCTGGCCAATGTAGGCACTGTCCCCCAGCAGGCGGTACTCACCCATTTTCTCCTGCCATTCCTTGTAGAGTCCCTAAACATTCTGGCATTGTGCATCCTGCCTGGTGGTCCAGAAAAGATGTCGATGAAGCGGCCCCTCTCATCAACAGTCCCCTGAAGGGAGGAGTAGTATGATTTCCTGGATCCTGATGTGGCATCTATCAATCGCCCTGATGACCCCATCAAGGCCACAGAGGCGGTGGAAGGCAGCAGCAGATACAGCTTTGTCACACTCATTTGGCCAGGAGATGAAGGTTGTCCCCATGTCTGACATGATGGTCTTGCAGGATGATTCGGTACGCTGCCGACTGTGACACATCAAATTTGTCAGAAATCTCCCTGAAGCTGTTTTGTCTTACCATATACTTGGCTTGACTGTGCTCACTGTGTAGCCTGTTGTATTGTATTGTATATCAGATAGTCAAACTGTTGTTTTGTGATCCTGAAATGACGAGCAAGAGGTGCTCATCCATGGTCAGCATGACTGAGACCAGTGAGACCATAAAAGGGGAAAAATGTAATTAATAAATAATTCCAAGGCCTATACAAAGGGAGGTTACTAGCTTGCACAACTTTATTTAACAGATCTGAAGATGTAATGATGTCTCAAGCTTTTTTTGTTTATACATTGAAGGACTACTTTACTCCTGTTTTCATGATTTCACAAGTTATCCATAACATTAGTATAACTTTGCTTCCTAGAAAAGCCTTCTGGCTAAAGGACATTCGGACTTTAGTACAGTTTTGAAATTGCTTACATGTTATACATGAACCCCGTTGGGCAAATTGGTGTTGCAACACTGTTGCAAACATACGTGTGTACTTCCATAGGGCACTGATATACTATACGTTGACACGTTATCAAACCTTCTGCTCTTTCTGACATTGTCCTCAAGGTCTCGTAGGTGAAAGGAATACTTTGTTTGTAGCGCTCTGTAATCCGTACTTGCTGCTGCAACAGTTAGTTTTCTGGAGGCATCCATCTTGTTGTCCGACCTGTTGTGTTGTGTGGCAAATGAAATGCATCAGACTCCAAATTCCCAGTTTTTTTAAAGGATACGAAGTCAACCCGAGTCCCGCACTCCGACTTCTGGGGCAAATGGAATGCACCATAAGTGCACAGACTAATGACGATGAGCTGCAAGTGAGCAGCTAGGCGGGGACAACCAGGTGAAGGGTGTGAGGTGATCAAGCAGGAGAAGGAACTGGAATCTGAATGACAGGAGACCGTTCAGACTGCTGGCCAAAGTGACCCAAATCCGATTTTTTTGCTCATATGTGACTCAGATCTGACCAAGTCAAGTCATATAAAATCTGATCTTTTTCAGTTAAGATTTGGGCCATTTTCATATGTGGTCCAAATCCGATACAGATCGGGTCCTTTTAAATGTGACCTGAGTCTGGACACTCGGATCGGAATTGATGCAACGTCACTCTAGAGCAGCTGTTGTCACAGTTCAGCTGTAGACGGAGCTGCGGTGAATGAAAAATCTCCACAAAGCCATGATTAAACATGTGGCTCTCCTTCTTCTCTACCTCGCTATCATCTTCTCACAAATTCCCTTTTTTCCCCTTGAAATCCTCCGGACCGCGAGCTCTCTTCTGAGTTACATGCTAGCTAGACACAGTTGAGAGAGAGTTGTGGGGCAGTAGACTTGTACAGTGCCAGAAACTGTAATGAAAACAGAAAGTTGTGAACACTTCTCATATTTCAGGAGAAATGTGACCCATGAAAGGACAATGAAATACAGGAGTCTCCCGTGAATAGTGGGAGGGTTAGCGAGTATGAGCTAACTAGAGCTAAATTGTGGCCCTGTTTACTTCTGTACAACAGCGTGCTGTGTCAGACATCATGTTATTCTTCTGCGCATGCGGGTCACTTTCAGGCCACGGCCAGTCCACACTGAAGTCTGATATGGGCCACATATAAGCAATAATGTGAACTGTCAAACAAAAAAATCGGAATTGAGCATTAAGGCCTGCAGTCTGAAATTAGCCTTGAACTAGATGAAAATAACATGACCAACTAAAATAAAGGTTTGTGGGTGGGTGTATTTCAGTTGGGGATGTACACTGTTATGTTTACAGTGTTTTCATCATCTACTGGTATTTGAACATTTCTTAACTTTATTATTATGTTGTATTTTTTGTCAGCAGCCATTTTAAATACATCAAATTTAACATGACTGAGGATATAACTTTCACCTACGGCCTCTGAACTTTAGCTCATCTCCAATCAATCTTGTTTTTACCATCTTAGAAACACATCAAAAATACGATCTATCTTAACTTTTAAAGACACTGAGACCGTTTGACATACCTTCATCTCATAAAGCCTGGATAACTGCAACAGCTTTTTTACTTGCTTAAACGGAAAATCTGTTGATCGACTCCAGACTGTCCAGAACTCAGCTGCCAGGCTTTTAACCAGAACAGCATATTTACACAGGCTCCCAGTATGTTTTTGAATAGATGTAAAAATTTTACAGATTACTTTTAAGGCTCTTAGTGGACTTTTGCCCTGCTATATTTCTGACCTTTTAGAACGGTATGCACGTACTTTGAGATCCTCAAGGAAATTAGGACGGCTGGGTCAGTTAACTCCCTTGTTTTAATCCCTTTCCTGATTACATTTAACTTTAATTGTTTTAACTGTATTTTTAATTAATAGTATCTTTCTTGTTTTTATTGAATGTATGTTTTTCTTGTTTATCTATTTTCATTTAAAACCTGATGGTTTTACGACTGTGTTATATTACATTATTGCCCTTGTGAAGCACTTTGTAACATGGATTTTGAAAAGTACCATTTTTCATTTAGTATATAGCAACATCACCTTTACTGTCTGTACCTCTGTGTGTATATTGTGTAGGCTGCCTCCCTCCCCTCTCTCTACTTCCATCCCTCCCTCTCTCTCCCTCCCTCTCTCTCTCCTTCACCCCCACCCTGAACCATGGTTCTGCTCGAGGTTTCTGCCTCTTAAAAGGAAGTTTTTCCTTGCCTCTGTCACCTAGTGCTGCTCTTGGTGGGAATTGTTGGGCTTCTGTAAATAACATCACAGAGTACGGTCTAGACCTGCTCTTTTATGTATAGTGCTGTGAGATAACTGTTGTTGTGATTTGGTGCTATATAAATAAAATTGAATTGAATCATGGGAAATCCCCCGGCAGTCTAGGCCTATAGCAGCATAACTAAGGGATGGTTCAGGAATAACCTGAGCCAGCCCTAACTATAAGCTTTATCAAAGAGGAAAGTCTTAAGCCTACTCTTAAATGTGGAGATGGTGTCCTGAACCCAAACTGGAACCTGGTTCCACAGGAGAGGAGCTTGATAGCTGAACGCTCTGGGTCCCATTCTACTTTTGGAGACTCTAGGAACCACAAGTAACCCTGCACAACTTCTGGGAGCGCAGTGCTCTGGTGGGGTAGTAAGGTACTATGAGCTCTTTAAGATAAGATGGTGCCTGACCATTAAGAGCTTTGTAGGTAAGAAGAAGGAATTTAAATTCATGAGATCCCCGATAACGGCTACAGCAGCCGCTCAGACCGCACCGACACACGAGATCCACGAAAACGGCAGACTATTCCTCCTGTCTATACTTTTCCCCCCTCCCCATATCCCAAATGCATCAAATGTGACTTTTCTCTCTTCTAACGCAACCCTTTCCTCCACAGCAGTTCAACCAAAGGGACATACTTGGGCATCCTAGACCCCAAGCTTATTGCTGCGTCTTTGCAGCACGACCCTCCTTGAACTGCAACCTTCGCGGCGTACCATCAGATCCAGTCTCAGCACGCACCCTCGCTGTTTCTCTGCCTCCTGCCCCAGCTCCACACTTCCAAATCCAACCGTTTCCCGCAGACAGCCTCTCATAGCTCTCCCACCATCAATCACTCCCCAACCAGTAGGAATGGGCATTGCTAAACTAGATCGCAAAAATAAAAAAAAATATAAAATGGTTTGCTTGCAGCCAAACACGCAAGCAACACACCAAAAGAAAGCCCGCCTTTTCTCCTCATGTGCCTACACCATAAGCTGTATAATAAAGGCCTGCACCCGCCGAGTACATGCATGATTTTAACAGCTGCACACCTTCGGCTGCGGTCTCCAGCATGTTCGCCTCTGTTGCAAGTTTTTCACCACAATCCCGGGTTTCCGTCGGTGTCATCTTCTGGTACCATCTAACACTTCGCTGTACATTTTTATGTGCTATTCCCGCACGTCCGCCGACCCAGTCAATGCAATACTCAACTATCGATCATGCCGTCGCCCCCATCCGCACCGCAGGGCAAGGAGCTTAGCCATCCAAGGCAGATATCACTAGCGCTTCGAAGTGTTTCCCATTCACCCCGAATACTGGCACCTTTCCGCCGTTCTCTGGAAGGGTGCTACTACTTCACAGTTAGTCTAACCTTCGGGCGTAAGAGCAGCCCAAAAAAATAAAACTAAATTAATAAATTAATAATAAAACATAACAATTCAATTCAATTAATTAATTATCTATATGTCGTATAATATATTTTGAACATATATTAACATCATAGATGACTTCCTCACCTTTTTGCCACCCTCTACGCCACCATCTTATAGCCTCAACATCTCAACTTACGCACTCCACTTCGGTTGCTCTCTCCCCAGAGCAAACAGAAGGCCCCAACACATTACTGGAGTTCATGGGCATCACCCTCGACTCAGGGTCACTCCAGGCATCCTTGCCCGAGAAAATCCATCGCATTTCCTTGCTAATTTCCAATTTCCTTCTGGCCACCGTTGCACCAAACGCCATCTTCTCTCACTACTAGGCCACTTAACTACGCCACCCGGATCATCCCACAAGGTCGGTCCTTCCCGTCACATCTCCTTTGCATAGCCGCCTCCGTCCCACCTCCGTGACCTCATCAAACCAGACGCCGTACGCAAATGGAGCTTAAACATGGTTACATTTCCTTTCATCTTGGAACAGCATCTCCTTCTTCCACGAAGACCACGTCACCAAGCCAGAAGTCATCCAGCTCTTCACAGATGCTGCCCCTTCTGTCGTCTTCAGCTACTATGGCGGTAGTTGGTTCGCAGCGGACTGGCCACCTGAATTTTCAGCCCTTCCCCTACCATCTACGACACGTACCCAGTCTTATCGCAGCCATTCTTCGGGAGTCTAAACAGTCCAAGAAAACTACTACAATATACTCAGACATATACGACTTTATTCTGGTTTCACCAATTCCTCTGCCAAATTCTATCCAAATCCAGCCATATCCCCCAAACTCTACTTTGGTCATCCGTTCCGCATCAGAGCTGCCTCCACCGTCTCCAGGCAGGGAATCACAGACAACGTAATAAAATCCTTGGCCGCTGGTCCTCACCAGCATACCTTGTAATAGTCGCCTATTCTGCCTTCAGGTACAGCTTTTAATGTGTTGGTAAACCTGCTTTATGTGTATTGGTTGTGCCTTCACGTGGGAAAAAAAAAAGCAACTGTATATCAGAAGCCTGTGGTGTATCACGGATTGTTGTAAGGACCTTTTTATGTATTTTTTTTTTCCCCCACTCATTATTGTTTTGCCACAGGGTAGGTTTTAAAAGGAGAGTGGGAAGTGACGTTAGGGGGGAACTCTAGAGCGCAACAGGTGGAAGCAGTCGGCGTTTAGTGGGCTCTGTGTGAGGTTTGCCAGAGGGACGCAACAAAGGAACTTTTGTTGGTGGATCATATGCTTGGACTTTTCTGGACTACTACATCATCCCATCAGCTAAACAGACTGGGTCGAGGTTGCGTAAGTTAACTGTGGAACATTGTTGACTGCGGCGGCTCGCCACACTTCACCTT
>NC_060165.1:2869460-2916984 GCF_021292245.1 Micropterus dolomieu | reverse complement strand
ATCTAGATTTGCAGACAAGATAAAATCATTTAAGATAAAAGTCTTACTTGAAAGTGATCTCACATTGAAGAGAGCCATTTTAAATGAGTTTGTTCTGGGTGCTGGAGTTGGTGCAGTTGTCCTAATCCTTAAGAGATTACTAATATTTCTGTGTGGGATGTGCACGTTTCAGTTTACTGGTCTATGCGTGATGATGACAGGAATAGAAGTCTGTGGAACAACGCTGGGAGCAGACGGCTTTACATGCCAGCAGGTGGAGACAGTTGTTTGTGGCAGTGAGGCAGAGATCTGTTCAGTGACCGGTGGTGTGTCCAGGTGTGCTGCATGAATGATGAGTCATTCACGTAAGTCATGTGTGGACCGCACCACATGCTGTATGTGAGCAGCTAACATTTCTGAGCCCCGTTTGTTTGGGTGAAGTCCGTCTGTCTTAAAAAGAGACATTCTTTGCCAGAAAATATTAAAATTATCCACATAACACACACGATGAGCCCTGCAGGCGGACTGGAGCCAGTCGTGGAGGCCAAGGAGTCTACTGAAGTGACCAGCACCGCGACCGACTGTGGGAATGGAACCAGAGATAAAAACGGACTTTCCACACTGCTTTAAAAAGTTAAAAAGACGGTTAAAATCTGATTTTGTCAGCTCAGACTGCCGAAGAGCTGTGTCATTTGTTCCGACATGGACTATCACTCTTGTGATGGAGGACGGGAGCGACGGCATCAGGTCCTGGAGTTTTTTTAAAATGTCAGCCGTGGTGGCACCGGGGAAGCAGCGAGTGGTAGCGTTAAAGAAACGGATGTTTCTGGTTATGGAGTCACCAATTATTAGTGTGGCTGGGGAGAAAAGAGGACGAGGAGATGCCGGTTGTGTGGTTCCAGAGCAGGACTGAGCAGAATCTGCAGAATCTGCTTCAACACTGCGTGCGAGGATGGAGTGTGTGAGCTGCCGAGTGTTGTGTTGGAGTAGCAGTAACATACCTGAGAGAAGGGCTACCCGATGGTGCAGGTTAGAGACGGCTAAAATCCTTAACCCACGTAAAACTTAAGTTAAAAACTTAAGTTAAATAAAAAGGATATAAAAAAATGTAACGAAAAAGAGTGGATTAAAACTGGATAAGAGTTCGGTTTAAGACGGAGCATCCGACAGGTGGCTACAGACGCCAACGCATGCGCAGAGTGCAGATTACGTCAGCAATCTTGTGACAAGATGATGCAAGGTTTTTGATATGGATTGTGAGATTAAGACAGTGTTCAGACCGAAAACAGCACTGCGTTCAAAAACTTGGTGGAGGCATGTCTTCATGTGCCGATTTGACCATGAAATATCACCCAGGAAGGCTGGTTGGAGTGAAAGATCCATGCGTTTTATGGCTTGTTAGATGTCAAAACACTGTATAACTGTTTATAATACTATGAGAAACTATATAACAACTCTGGAAAGTTGCCATGCCAAAAATTATTTTATCTTCCATGACAACGACAATCATAAGTCTACCAGAAATGTGTATTTGTGTGACAGGGCCAGAAAATGGCAGGTGACTTTTTATGCTTCTGGTGTGTTTTAATTTGTGTGCTGTGCCTTTTTACCTTTTTCAGTGTGTTATTTGTGTTTTTATAGCATGTGGTGTGTTTTAATGCATGTGTGTTTTACTAACTTAAGTTTTACTGGCTGGACTGATCTTAAACCGCACACCTCCACTGATGACATTATGACCAAATGAGCAACAGGTGTGGAAGCCGTCAACGGATTGGACAGGACTCCTTTTTAAGTGAAGCAACGGCAGTAGGAAGAGTGAGGGAGCGTGGAACGCGACGATACGGACGAAGGATGTAGGCCGGTAAGGAGCGTGACTGCGGGGAAGCAGGCGGAGGAGATGGAGGTTCGACGTAGAGAACTGTGAAGAGAGCAGCAGGGAAAGTCGGCCAGCTCGTTGGGCGCTGAGCAGGGGGGGCATCAAGCAGGAGGACGGCAGCTAGAGAGAGACTTGTGGGGAAGTAATTGATTGGACGGAACCGGTGCGGCAGCCGAGACGACGCAGCAGAGGGCGACAGTGAGAGTAGTCGCTATAGAGGCCTGCAGGGAGACACTGGGCTGATTCGGGCAGAGCCAGCAGCAACACGAGTAGACGACCGCAGCAGCCAGTGTCCGCCAACGCATTTCCACTCAGGCCTGGGCGAACAGTACGACTGTAGCCCGGGGAAACCGTCAGTAACAGTTTATGTATCTTAAGCTAGGCGGCCATAGGACCAGGCAGGGGAGGGCTGCAGAGTCGGGGTCGTTAGGCATAGGGTGCGGGTTGACTGATGTGAGCACACTACTCGCCAGTGCTTCCTCTGTCGTAGGAAACCGACGAGCGGCGAGGACTGCGGACTGTTTGCCGTGCCGGGAGCTGTCAAATCACGGAACATTTCTCTCTTATTTAGCTTTTGTTTTATCTGTGGCATCACATGGGTTTTAGTTAGGCTAAACTTATAAACATTTTTTAATTGTAATAAATTGTTAACATTTATTTTAGCTTCTGTGGTTTGTTTCTGCTCTGCTCCAACCCCGATTTTTAAAGAACCTGTGGGTCTGTGAGTCCTAGGGCTCATTGTGGCGTTGTCGCCGAACCCTCACAACATATTTTTTAGTTAGTAATACCCTTTTAATTTATCTTTTATCGCGTATCCACACGTGACATTTGCACATACTGTATCTTCGCCAACTCAGTGCTATGCCAGATAATGTGTTGTTGCATGGCATTAAAACTTTTTAATTAAAGATTTTTTAGCCAACAGACCCTGCAATGTTTTCTGAAACCCCCTGTGTTGACTCCCAATCCTCTGCGTTGATAAGCATGGTTGTGTTTTTTAGAGTAGTGCTAATGCCAGTTTGAACACTGCCTAAGAATGTTGTGTGACTTCAGATTGTTTTATATAAATTACAATTACTTACACAGGAGCAACATCTCCAGTGCCATCTGGCATAGACTTTTTTCTCAGTGATCCCTTTACAATTTATCCTCTTCCCGACATCAACATGGAACATGTGGGCAAGGATGTCCCACGTGGCACGTTCTCTGTTGTGGCCCCTCTGGCTTCCAGGAAGAAAATCTAAAAAGAAAATTAAAAAAGTACAAAAAAAATCTATTTTTAATTATTTTTTTTATCATGTAACCAGGTGTAAATCCTGTGTTAATTAGATTTTTTTTAAATTCCCAAGACCTTGGTAACCAATTTTTAAAATCAGCCTAAACCGAGCCTAAAGAAATATGTATGTATTCATGTATGTATATAGTCCAATAACTTCAACAGAATGAGACATCCCCTACTAAAACCATCCGCTGATCGACAGTTTCAGTAGAAAATAAATAAAATACTAACAAAATATATATTAGGCTATACAGTGCTTCCCACAAAGGCCCAGGTAGATTACCAGCCGTCCAAGTAAATTTGGCGACCCAATTTAAAAATCGTTTTTGATTGCAGCGCATATTCGCTCCGCACATTTTCTCTCTCTCTCTCTCTCTCTCTCTCTCAAACGCGACAACAGACCTGTCTGTGAATGTCTGGTTGGCATCAGAAACACCGCTGCACAAATCTGTCCAACACAACGCTGTCAATGTCGGAGACCAATCTTCAAAACAGTTATTAGCAAGCATGTAAGGAGCCTAGCTAATAAGGATCTATGTTAACTTTGGAAAACAGCGGTCGAAGTCAGCACGATGTATAACTGGTAGTCAACAGGTGCGTTCGAGATAACTGGCTGACTTTCGCCAACTTCATAGACGGGGGAATAAAAACAGCGCTGTCAAGTCAGACACAATCTACCTCCGGTAGACTGCGTGAGTTTATAACAATGATCAGGCCTTGTTCCTACAAGGTGTAGTGATGTTTTGCAGAGCAGGTGTTGTGCTGAGTTCTGCATGCCTGCCATTAATTGCATACACCTCGCGGGAGGTAACGCTTTTATACTGAGAAAAGAGGTGGATGCAAATCTCGGCAGGTAGCTTACAACATCTGTTTTACCTAATTATGCATTCACTTATGAAGGTCCTTTTCAGACACTTTGCTGTTCACATTGTTTGAACGCGGTTAACCCCACGTATTTTTTCTGAATTTCAAGAAATGGTAGCCTACTTTTACTAAGTGTAATAATATGTTAACGTTTCTTAACGTTCATAAAATAGATGTTGATCATTTATCACTATTGATGTTCACCACAAAGGTTACATTTTAATGCAATTCTCGGCAGGCATGGAAAATTCAGCATGACCCCCATGGACCATTGTCAGTATTTGACAAAATACTAATTTAGTCAGCTAAATCAAGTCTAATACTGTATTACTTACTTTACACCGGCAGCAGGAAAGGCTGAGAATCAGGCAGTCCCCATATCAGACTGGCGCCACTTGTGAATGAGCTGTATGCTGCAGCAAAGCACAGTATAATGAAAACAAGTTTGATGCCACTCTGAATTAAATTTAAGACCAATTTTACAATAAGTTGAAGAAAAGAAAAATGCCAAATGAGAAACACATGAACTGACATCAATCCATCCATCGTCAACTGCTTATCCTGCATACACGGTCGCAGGGGGGCTGGAGCCAATCCCAGCAGACATTGGGCGCGCAAGGCGGGGTACACCCTGGACAGGTTGCCAGTCCATCGCAGGGCCACACATAGACGAACCACTTCCACTCACGCTCACACCTAAGGACAATTTAGGGTCGCCAATTAACCTAGACTGCATGTCTTTGGATGGTGGGAGGAGAACCCACGCAGACACGGGGAGAACATGCAACCGGGGTTTGAACCCACAACCTTCGTGCTGTGAGGCGACAGTAAATGTTTAATATGATTTAATAATCTGAAAGATTGCAGATCCACAGTGTATCTTTCAGCGTGAGTAAACTTCCCTTGGATGACATAAATTATCCGATGTAAACTGCCAATTTACGTCCATAAGTCTGCTTAAAGGTCGCAGAAAAAACACTTTCTTTTAACACAAACGTTAAGGTTAGTTAACTTAACCTGCCTGAGAAATAATCACATTTCAAGTTTTCTTTAGTAATAAAGTCATCAGGTGATAGTTGTCTGTAATGTTACCACCACCTTTACATTGCAAACTGTAAGGTTAACTGCTAAGTTAATGACGTTAGCTTTTTTGGCATACTTTGAATGGCATCAATTTAAAAAATTTTTTTTAGCAAATATCAGCTAAAAACTGACTCAAACGAGTAACGTTAATGGTTAAGTTGTAACGTTACTAGAACCTGCTATCTAAATTAGGCTCATAGGTTATCAGATTAGCTTAGCTTGTTACCACTAGAGGGGTGAAATATAATTAAATTAAATATGCCTTCATGACTGGCTTAAAATTATTGACCACTGCATTTAACTGATGTTAAAATCACTCCTCTCACAGGAACATCTCATCCGAATTGGGCTTTGTTAACTTTTAGTTAGCTAAGTTAGCTTAACATTAATGCTAAAGTGCTGTAACACGAGCTAACTTAACTTAGCTTGCCATAATCGAATATTGTCTGAATTAAAACGGCAACCAAAGCAACATTATCTATGACCGGTAAAGTTATAATTTTAACGGCTAGGCAACTGTACAAATCAATCATATTTTGACAGCCCAGTTTAACGTTATTTACTGTGTCCGTGTCCTCCGAGAGAGCTGCCGATTCCCACTGCAAGCGCTTTGCTGTCTGTCAGAATTATGGTCAGCGATGGTTAAGAATTTTTAAAACATGTGCGTTCGATGTGCGAATCCGCCCGGTGTCCGCAGTGAGTCTGCAGTTTGACAGAGCGCTGTCTGGAGGCGGGCCGGATCCGGTGCACGTGGACAAAACGGGGGAGAGCATATGGCGGATGTGCCGGCTTGAAGGCGGATCCGCCCCACAGTCCTCTGCTATCTGGGTATGTCTCTCTGTGTGTGATTGTTGGTTTGTCTTTCTATTTTAGTTAGCTAAGTTAACTAAGGTGTAGTTAGCCAGGTGTAGTTAGCTAGCATAGTTATTGCAGAAAGTTGGCTAACAGAGGGTGTTCACTTTATTTTTTAGTTTCCTCATCTTGGTTTAGTGTGCTGTTCACTTTCATTATGGCATTTGTGCGTGCGGTGTTGGAGGACAGATGACAGAAAACGCGTCGCACTTTCACCTGCCACCGTCTTATATACAGTCTGCAACATGCATTTTACTGACGGCCGTTTTAGCAATGCATCGACGGAGGCACCCACCACACCCCTGCGGTAAAGTAAGCGCACCATAAAACGTAGTGGGAGTTATCATGCGCAGCGCGTGACAGGACCATCAACTGTATGATTGATAACAGCTGATACGCGCACCTTAGTTTCTATCATGGGTAAGTAATAGTTACTCCTGCCAGACAGTAAAGTGTAGTGTTGTTAACACAGCATATTGTTAGTGAACACTCCAGCCCGTCAGTTTTTGGTTGTCATGGTAATGTATTACGTCCGACTATTAACCACACCCCCTTTCTCTGTTTGAGAAAGAACGTTCACCAAAAACCGCAGTTAAAACTGGCCGGAGGGGGGCTTTAAATACTGCCACCTCCATTGTGTTTGCTCCTGTTGTCGTCTATGCAATAATTCTCAGTAAATCACCCATAACAGTTGCTACAATTACACGTGCAGTATTTTAGAATGCACACGCAATTTAGCACTCTTTATTCTGGATGTTAGTGAATCGGGCCATAAGTCTTAGAGTTTACGGAGATGGGTAAATTTACAGTATATTATAAAATGTCATTAGTTGGAGACCCAGTGTAATTATACAGTTGTATGCCTACTATCAAACTGTTATTGACTGTGAAACAAACAAGTGACATTGACGGTGATAAGGTTTAGAGTATAGATGATTCTTTTACAAGCGGTTCTAAAAGCTTATGGTGAGTAATTGGAGCAGATGGAGAACTTCCACATCGATGCATTGCTGCGAGTTCCCGAGGTGATTCTAATCAGACACACATCCACTGTTTATCATCATCACCTACTGAGGTCTGGTGCTCCGCTGCCAGGGCTCTGCTGTTGAAGGCACTGCCGTCTGCTAAGTAAACACATTATTACTGTGCACACAAGATGCTGCAATAACAAAGATCAGATAAAGTCATACTGCAGCACTGAATACCTTATGGACTTGGTCTGTGGGCCTTTGTTACTTTATACAGTTTAACATACTAACCTGATTTATTTTATGTATTAACAGACATATAGGCATATCTGCATATCAGAGTGGGAGAACTGCCAACAGATTAGCAAGCTGGATCTTTGCATGTGTTCATCCATGTTGTAAGTTAACAAAATTCCAGTAGGTGGTTGATGGTCAACTAGATTTTTTAATTTCAATGCATTACACATTAGACTGATTAATTGTGAACATTACATCTAAATGTTTATTCTCATTCTCATTACAGTCTCCATGAAAACCAGAAAGCCTGCCAAAGAGAGAGAGACAGCAAGAGAGAGAGAGAGAGAGAGAGAACCAAGCCCTTAAAGGAAAATAGGCTTGTATTGGAGACAGATCTATATTTATTTCTGTAGCATTTAAGCTCTTTAAGCCACTGGAAGACTTTTACTGTCAAACATTTGCAGGAAATGTGAGTTTCATTGATGCATTTAGTAGCTTAACTACAGCAAAAGAGAAGCATTTGGAATGAATGTGTGAATGAACATTCTGGGGAATATAAAATTTGAGTTAGAAGGGTCTTAGATTTATTAAAAAGTCTTAAATTTAATAGTCAAAATAAGGCCTTAAAGTATTAAATTTATTTTATAAAGTATCACATTTCGTTTACAAAGATCTTACATTTTTTCTTGTCCTTTCATAGGATTAACCCCTTTATGCCGATTGTCACATATTCATCACACCTCTTCCTTTCAGACTGCAGTTCCCCAAATGCCTGTTTGTGCATATTTGATACATACCTGGGAACCTTTTGCAAGCCCTGGTTTCTCGTTTTTTCCTGTTGTCGCTAATTTGTCGCTACATCATACCTGAATTATATATTTTCTATGTTCTATAGATAAATTAATATTTTCCACTTAATTTAACATCAACCTGAAAGCAATTGAAAACAGAAATATATATATTTTTTATTGTAAATAAATTCAGACATCAAGGGTTAAATAAATGCTGTAATGTCATAAATAAATATATTTTGTGTGTGTTCCTGTTTACATCATTGTTTAGCTTTACGCTTTATGCTCTATGGAGTGTTCACGGTGCACGAGCTCTGGCGCAAATCAGTGGGTTGTCAGGACAGAAAACAAAGCATCTGACATGCCACTAACAAGCTAACTTTAGCTGGCTGACTTTAGTCTGAAGTTCAGAAGGCCAGAGATGCGGACAAAATGGCGGACGAGGCTGAGGGCAGTGGCGCTTAGGTTAGCACAGTACGCGGCGCAAGTCAGTCACACTATGTCGAGCGGTAATGGAACAGCATTATACATTATAACATAGTTTTCAGGTCAGTCAATGTTACAACAGCAACGGAAAGACAGTTGTGTATGAGACGAGTACTGTGTCTGTGTGTCGGCGTTGCACGACTGTTGTAGGTTGACGTGAATGGAAACATCCAACATGCCAAAGCACACGAGGAAAAACCAAACTGGAGACCAACTCCTTATCCCGCTGCTATCAAGCCAATACTATATAATGCTGCATTTCAAGCAGCTTTTAGATGCAAAAACAGAACAGGATGAGTAATCACTGAAGCAATTTGCATTTACATTGGCATTTTATATTACATTACATGACCATATCTAGCCAATGTAGCAAACTCATACTGCACTATATATTTTGTATTTTTGGTTTCACACCATAAGAGTTCTTAGTGCGACAAATAATATATTCATTTTATGTTATCAGAGTACAAACGCACCCCAAAAAGCTGGTGTGTATTAAATATGAACGTGAGTATTAAAATTAAATGTTTTATTAAATTCAGGTAACTTTGTGAATAATTCTCAGGCTTAAAATTCATACAGATTTCACATTATACGGCAGGGAAGTTGGTGTTGAATTTCATCGTAGGTGGTATTGAAAAGTCTTAAATTCAATTTGAAGAATCCTGAAAATACCCTGTATTTAATTTCCTGTGGATGCACACTCAACACTTCTATGTTTACCTGCTGTCTTGAGATATATATATATATATATATATATATATATATATATACACACTGTATATATATAATTAGTGTTCACTATTGTTTCATCAGTACTCTACAATTCTCTTTTTAACACAAATACTTTTTTTTTTTCTAATCAATGAAACACATTGCTTTCAGCATAGATGTTTCAAATAAATAGCCTTCTAGTGGGCGAAAGGACATTATCCCTTTGTTTCCTTGTAGACTTCAGACTTCCTGGTAGGCATTAACAGGAAGCATTAGTTTTATTGACAGGAGTTAAACTTTGATCAAAAAGCAGCAAAGTAGAAGGATGTTTTGTGAAAATGTACACTGTGCTGAATTTACCATGTGTGCTATCACTGCACAGGTGATTCCAGTCTGCTCAGCCTTTATTAGGGACTAGCTTTGATTTGTTTATGCCATACACACATTATATGAATTCCGGCTTTTATTTGAAAGTTTAATGTATCTGAAAATGTCTTCCAGTGGTACAGAGGCAAAAAGCAGCTTCTGCTCTACATCATAAGTTGCCATTTGATGTTACAATAAAATTCAATTACTCAGACATTATGAGCTTGAGTTAGATCACATGAATGAGATGAAATTACCTCAGAGGCTCTTATGTGGGATGATGGGATTGCTGTGAGAGAGCTATAGTGTTTAACTTGAAGGGATGACCCTCTGTAATAGAAACCACTCCTGGAAACCACTGTTTTCACTCACCCTGTCATTCCCACTGAACACAGTGTTCCCTCTTCATATAGCACACAGCAAGTATCTGTCATTCAGTGCTGAGAGGCAAGTCCAAGGCATAGGTCCTTATACTGGACCAACACTCACCGGGGCCAGACCATGGTTAAAATTGACTTGCCAATCTGACAACACAGATAGATGGATTCTGATGGGCTCACTGGTATCTGTTCAAAAACCACCTCAGACACGTTCTGGTCAACAGTTTGACCACTGTTATAAATCACTCCATCGGGTTTATTAAATTGCAGGTAACCATGGCAACAACCCTAATGCTTTGTGTTAAAAATGGTTTGAGTTGCAGGACTGAGAAAGAATGTTATAAGTAAAGTTAAGACGGTGCTATATTCCAGAGAAATACACCACCAATGATAGTTGAAATGTAAATTTTACAAGTGCAGACACAGCGAGCTACCTGATAATTATCGGTAATGATTTTGAATCAGCAAGGAGACATGAACATTTTTTTTTAACAATGTAACATCACACAATTCTTGTGTGTCACTGTCTCTGATGGCAGTGGCTAAGGTGCCCTTAGGTAGAACAAAGCAATACTAGGTTTCTTCATAACTTTAATGTCTAGTTGTTGAAATGGATGGCTGTATAAAAATATCTTACTACAAAATGTGTTTATTTGTTGATGTATGGATCGTCCCCATATCAAATATAGTGAAAATTTAGGTTCCTCCAACAACAGTGTCTGCCTTATGGCATGTGTCTCTAGAAATAATGATCAGACTGTCACCAAATTTGAAGTAGATATTCACAGACAGGCATTGAGTACAATGAAGCAGATTTTATCAATACATTTGTCCATATTTGAAATTCAAACACTTAAACACACATCTATTATAGGTAGAAATTGAATAGGAAATAAAAAATACAAAAGGTATGCAGCCCGTAATAGGTAACTAGTACAGTCACACAAACAGACACATACAGTGGAGCCCTATTAGTGTTAATGTGTAAAGAGAAGGACAAAAAACATACATTAAGGATATAACTATATATTAATATATAATAATTAATAAACATTCTATCTTTATATTTGATTTTATCTTTGAATACCATATGGTATGATGATACTATGAGTCAATATTAAATTGAGAGAGAAATAAATTTTTTATAACAACAACCTGCCAGGGATTCCAGATGGAAATTAGTCTGTACGGCTAAATCTGGCTCATTTACATTTGGACATTGTCCTTATGTTCATTAATGAGCACTGTCCCTTTTAAATTAATAAACAAACAAACAGACAGAAATTAAAGAGGAATCATAAATTAATAATAAATGATATACAGTTTAGATCTACACTGGGCATATGTTTTATATTGCATATTGTTGTTTTTCCATTAAAGCAGTGATACAAAGATGACTGCTACCTCCTACTTTGAATAACCTTTTTTAGCCTTTTTTTTTTTTTTGTCAGTTAACAGTTTTGGCGATGTTCCATGAGGGAGAATGAATGTGTTTCCCTTGTCAGTGTTTGTATAAACTCTATCTAATGTGTGGTTTATAATAGACTGAAACAGTGACAGTGTTTCAGACAGTGTTGGCTTACATTTTCCATGTTATCTGTCAGTGGCCAAGTCACAATAACATGGTTTTACTGAATAATTAATTAAATATAATTTCTTGATAAATATACTTTTTGTACATTTCTTGACTGGCCACTCTGCTTTCTCAGAAGAGACACTTTTTGTGGTAGTGGTAGACTGGACAGATGGTTGCAATTCACAACCCTCACCACTAGATGCCTCTAAATCTTACACACTGAACCTTTAAACCACAGAAAAAAGAAAATGTTCCCATGGATTAGCAACTCAACAATAACCCATAGTTGTAGACTGTGCATTCTCAATGTCTGTAATGATGTGCTGTATTTTCAGATACTTAAATAAGGAAACATGAGGAATTTACAGCCAATCTTTGATCAATTAACCCAGTAACATCTTTTGTTTCTATTAATGTGTTAACGTTAGCAGCCTGCGTTAGTGCTTCCCCGCACAGCTCTAACCAACTGGTAGGCTTCAAGGGCACAAAATTGGTTTCTACTTGCTTTCATCATATTCTTAGCTCATTAAAAGCAACACATTAAGATTAAGTCCATGCTTAGTTTAAACATTCTTCCGGAAAAGTGGTAAATATACTTTAAAGAAAAGGACTGGTAGATATATGGCACATTATGACCAGTGTGTAGTACTTTTATTATGATGAGTTTTTTATTTATTTATTTATAAGGACAACACACTACTAATCAACATTACTTTAAATGTGCCAGTGTTAACCTACTGGCTATTTTTTTACTTTTCAAACCTTAAACATGATAAAATATACAGAACAAGTGGAAACACTATAAAAACAACAACAAAGCAAGAATTCTTAAAAACACTACATAAGTTATGCAAAACATCCAGAAAAAGTAAAACATCAGTACAGTAACATCAGACACCATTTAGACACAGCTAGCCATGCAAATAACCTCGAAGCAACAACAACACAAACTACTTTTCTTACCTACAAACATGCAGGACAACAATAAACAGTACACATAAGTAAAATACATCAATCATTATGTTGGTCTTACCAGGCTGTGCAAAGCTGGCCACCTGGCAATGGGCAGAGGACATGAGACATGTTAGCAGCAGGTTAATTAGTAACATCAATAAAAATAAAATGTGCAGTGTATTTAGATTAGAAATGTTCACATGTTTGACTTTTCAAAAGCCAGGCCTTGAGACTTCATGTGAAGGTATGGTAGGTGTTACAGGTTCTTATTTTATTTGGTAGGGTGTTGCACAATTGAGAAGCTCTTACAGAAAAAAAATGACTGGCTGAAGGAGCTGGACATGAAAGGGATTACACTGTCTCCTCATAGAGCGAATCTTGTAGTTCTGTTGGTGTGATTTTTCTGCTTAATAAAAGTACCAAGTGGTGGAGGAGCTTTTCAATTTAGAATGTTAAACACCAGACAGACGTTACTGTATTTTATTAAATTTTCCAAACTAAGAATTTAATATTTGCCCAAAATATTGCAGTGGTGGTAAGTAATGGGTTTTCTAACACTTTGTGAGGCTACCTGTACAAAGAAAGAATGGGCTTCAATGTTGTACATCTTGCATGAGTCCAACTTATCATACAGTATGCTAGGTGGGGGATGATCATTGCATTCATATATAATTTTGCTGCGGTAGTTGTTGGGCATTTTCTTATATACACCTAAAATTGGCCAAGTTGTATTTAGTTATTTGCGTTACTTTCTTCACTTGTTTTTTGAAGGATAAGGTGGAGTCACGGATAATACCGAGATATTTAACATGAGAGACTACTTGGAGGATCTCTCCAGATACTTTGGGATCACAATCAGTTGCAGAGTTGTGAAAAACATGCACAGTCTTTTTAACATTAAGTAACAGGTGTAAATCACTAAACCATTTGCTTACATTTATCATTGCTGTACTGAGTTTAGAAGCTACTTGTTCTTTGGTTCTTGCATGGACATAAATTACGGTATCATCTGCAGACATCTGAACTTCACAAATTGTGTAGACTGATGGTAGACATTTATATATATAAGCTGAACAGGAGACATCAAAGAATAGATCCATGGGGCACGTTACTCAGGAAGGATGATGTTTCACTACCCGCCCTTACACACTGAACTCTGCCTTCCAGATAGGACTTCATCCAATTCATCACATTAGAGGAGAAATTCAAATTTGCTAGTTTACAAATAAGTAGGTTTGGTGGATGATTGTATCAAATGCCTTCTTTAACACGTATTAAAATATGGCCCCAACAACACCATATTTATTTATTTTTAGTTTGACGTTTTCTAAGAGGAAGCAGTTTGCTGTCTCAGTGGAATGGTTAACTCTCTGCAATTTTTGACATGACAGGTAAAATGTTAATAGGTCTATAGTTGCTAACATCAGTCGGATCTCCTGATTTATGAAAAAGAACAACAAAGGCTGTCTTCCAGTCCTTTGGAAAATTCTCTTCTTTAAGAGATGTTAGATTGTAGAGTACATTATAATTAAACTTTCTCATTGTAACTCTAAATACATGCATTTTATACACACGTTATACACAGAGCTTCAGGTGCTTCTCTCGCTTTGCGTAATCCTAGAGAGAATGGATGATGTTGAGATCAGGGCTTTGTGGGGGCCAGACCATCACTTCCAGGACTCTTTGTTCTTCTTTACGCTGAAGATAGTTCTTAATGACTTTCACTGTATGTTTGGGGTCATTGGAGTGTTCACACACGACGCGATAACTTAAATTTTGCTGTGATTAAATAGCAATAAACGGATCAAACTGATGCCGAAATAACTACAA
Source organism: Micropterus dolomieu (assembly GCF_021292245.1). NCBI lineage: Eukaryota > Metazoa > Chordata > Actinopteri > Centrarchiformes > Centrarchidae > Micropterus > Micropterus dolomieu. The sequence goes on along the minus strand of NC_060165.1, from coordinate 2,902,749 downwards.
TATGATGCAGATTTGTTAAACATATGAATTCATGCTTTGTCAGGTCTGTCAGCAAGACAACAACTTCTAAAATGTTTTTTGAGTGGAGTTCAGATCGATCAGGGCTATGCTATGCTAACTTGGTCATAGTAAAGTACAACGATAGCTGGAATAAAGTTCCATACACATGTTTTCTGAACTCACCAGGTAGTTCAACTTCCTCGCTTTCTTTTCTCCCAGCAATGTCCAGTTTTGTCCAGTTTTTATATAAATATGAAGTAGTGCCAAATGACGCTATCAACACTGGAACCGGATGTGCACAGAATCTAGCTGCTGAGAAGCTCTAGTGAAGATAAAAACTAAAGTAAAAAGCTAATTTAATAAAAGCAGTTTACTCCGAGCTCCTCCCTCCAGCAAACGGCGTAGTTGTCAGAGCAAAATCCAGACCGACCACGGGTGTTTATTTGTCCAAAAGCTGGAGCGCTGCTCCCTGCTCCTCTAGCCCATGTATGGCAGCTCTCAGCCTGCCAGCAGATTTTCAGTCGCCCGCTCTACCTGGCCCTCTCCACACAACGCTCTGAAGCTGTCGGTGACGTTGATAGGCTTTCGCGACTCAGCGTCATGACAATTATGCGAGGGAATTCCTCGCGTGAGTTGAATATTTTCAACTCAAGCTAATTCCTTCGCTTCGCATTGCCAGCACGGCCCCCTTCGCATCGCTTCACGCCGCCCAACAGGAAATCGTGGCTCTACAGGTCTTTGCAATGACTTTGTATGTAAACTCCCCACCGGTTAACGGTTAACTGAGCTAACTAGCTAATGGCAGCTAGGGTTAGCAGAAGTGCACTGCTAAAGCCTAGTTCACGCTAAACAATTTTAAGCCCAATCCTTATGTGTGAACTACTCAACGACGCATCAAAACGGCTCCCCGACGCATCGCTGACACATCGTTGGCGCCAGCCAGGCATCTAGATGCCAAAAATATGGAGGAGTCGGCCAACTCCTCCAGATTTTCAGATCCAGCCAATGAGAGCAGGCAGCTGGCAGACTATGCTGCTACTTTTTCACTGCAAAAGACTTTTTACTGACCTCCAGCTCTCTCTGTAGCACAAACAATCCCTGCTGCCTGCTTGTGCTAATCCATTCTTTCACCTATATGCTTTATCTTTATATACTGAACAAAATTATAAACGCAACACTTTTGTTTTTGCCCCCATTCATCATGAGCTGAACTCAAAGATCTAAGACTTTCTCTATGTACACAAAAGGCCTATTTTGCTCAAATATTGTTCACAAATCTGTCAAAATCTGTGTTAGTGAGCACTTCTCCTTTGCCGAGATAATCCATCCACCTCATAGATGTGGCATATCAAGATGCTGATCAGACAGCATGGGTATTGCACAGGTGTGCCTTTTATTGTGCTGGCCACAATAAAAGGCCAAAGGCAATCTGCCGACGCTAAAGGTTGTGTAGTCTGCACGAACCTTAAGTTGTAAGTGACTTCTGTGTTACAAGAGAAAAGGTCCATATACCTCCTGTTAGTTTTGCCCTGGTGACAAGGAACAGCTCCTGAATACAGGTTTAGGCTTTTTTCTGCGACTACCCTGCTAATGAAATGTTTGTCGACTCTGTCGAGGTCTCCTGTCCGCTTTGGAATATGTATAAAATGAAAATATAATAAAATGAAAATTCTAAATATGGACTACAGACCAAACACACACAAGATATAGTTTGCGGGGTACACAAAAGCCAATATAATATTATGCTAACTGAGAATATTGAGAGAGGGAGGGAGCACAGCAGTGGCAGCTTTAATGAAGGCTGTAAGGAAGATTAATGAGAGCTTATTGGAGCAGGCAGAGGAGAGCAGGCAGCCCCTTTAGAAAGGCAGGAATTCAAAGAACACAGATCTGCCATCAAGGTGACGACAGAGCGGGACAATTAGAGCTGAAAAACAAAACACTGCTCCTTTTACAGATTTCATAGGTGAACACCATTTAACCTCATCAAACATCAAACCTAATGTGATTTTACTAACTACTAGATTGTCAGAGGAATTGATCTTCATTTTTAGAGTTGTTAAGCAGGTTACATCTATGATAATTCTGTATCAGGGTCTGCATTACCCTTCAGGCTGATGACTCCTAATCAAAAGCTCTAATCAAAACTGATCAATTCATATTATGAATTCAAATTAAACAGACAAAACTACATGATGTGTGTGGAGCCTGGTAGAGAGCCCTGAGGGGGTCGTATTGTAGGAAAGAATTCCACCATCTACCAACTGCTAAACTGAGAACCGATTAATTATGGCTGCTGTGCAGCAGTGAGTCAGGGCCAGACATTTTGGCAAGGAATAAGGAGTAGGAAAAGAAAGACAAATGAGAAATACAGGAGGGTCCATCAGCAGAACTGTCTGGCCAAATATTATCATTCAAAGTCATGTGTCTGTAATCCACACAGCACAATGCCTGAGTACGCATTGGGTGTTTATGCTGCATGACCCAGGGCTCAAACTGACATCTATAGACATCAAGTGAAACTATATATGGCTTCACCTATGACTTAGAAATGTTGCATGTGAAGGCAAATGTCAAAGTAGTTTCAAAAATTAAGCTATCAAAACAGAGTTTGTTTATTTATTTTTTTTTTTTACAAAGATTGATTGCTCCATAAGTGGAAATTTGATGTTTAAAGATGATCCATTTGCACTGACTGCAATAGTTTATATAAGGACATAATTCTAAATACAGTAAAAAAAAATTATGTTTTTGAATTATGTTACAAGTTGGTTCCTTCGTGCAATAGAGAAAAGGAAATTCACACAAACATGGCTTTGTTCTGCCAAACTACAAAAAATCATGGTGACATAAAAAATCATGGTGACATAAAAAATCATGGTGAACATGGAAATCAGTAATATCAGTTCTTCCAGTAGTGTATGGGTAAGTGTTATGAAGTGTGTGTAAAAGCAAGAATCAAAAGCTTAGTGAACATGTGGGGAGATCTGGGGTGTCCATGGAATGTGGCATGTTGAGAGACACCTGAGCATGGTCTGCAGCCATCTTCAAACAGCTGATACAGATTAAAAGTTTATCACTTCCAAGTTTTATAGTTGATTTGTTTTATGATTCACCATCGAGTTAAAATCTGTGTTCACTGTATATCTGAACAACAACTTTCTTCATTCATTAAAACAGATTTCTCTTTCCTGTTATTTCCCCCAATTAAGTTATATAACTAAAGTTCAGGAACAGGATAACGACTCTCTCACTAATTCAACCACCTGTGCTTCATTCAGTTCCTCCACCTTGCTAATCCAGTCACCTGCGTATACATATATAAGCTTGTCCAACTCTCTCAGTTCTCAAGTTAGTCTGCAATAACTTCAGTAATTTAGGTCGCAATGTTCCAATTTGCCGTTTCCTCCACACCCATTCCTTTCGTGGTGGCGCCCACACCCGAACCAGCTGCCACCAAGACCCTACCCAGCGCGGTTTCTGACAACACAGATACCGCAGACACTGGTCTTATCCTTGCCCTTAAATCTGCCCTGAAGACCATCCAAGTGCCAGTTTGTTCACCTTCACTTCTGGTTCCACCCAGGCATCGAGGTTATTCCAGATCCATCATAACCCCCAGTCTGTCCTTGACAAGCCTATACATTGGCCAAGTTCCTAGCTAAAGAAGTTGACTATGGCTTCATTACAGTTCCATTCACCAATAAAAAAATGGACCTGGCGTGAAGCCGCGCACAAAAAGAACTATGATTTGAGATGATAAACAAATGCCTCAAACATGTTGTACAGTTTCATCAGGAATCATAGTATTTAATACTTGCAGTGCAATTTATTCTCATAAATAAGGTGAACAGTCGTTTTTGATGCCTCAGTCAGATTGTTATCAGATGTTCTTTGTGTGTGGATGTGATACACTGCTTGTAAAAACACGGCATGGCAAAATATAACACTATTTATTAAGTGAATCTTTGTGGTGGTGGAAGTGTTGCGTGTATGTGCATGTTAACCCACAAACAACATGCTTCAGCTTCACTGAAACGAACATCAGTGTCACACACACACACACACACACTGGACTAAAAATAATTTGTAGCTTTTCTGTCAGAATTTGCCGTCCATGTCTTCATGCAGTCGGTTTATATTAATATTAATGAGGGGCATTTCATTGACCATTTATAGGCAACTATGGGTGTTTAAAGGGTCAGACAAGGAGCAGGCTCACACGCGCCACATTTCAAGTTGATTGTGATTTATAAAGGGAATGGGCTTAGGACGTGCATACATAGTCTTTCTTACGTACAGTTTTATAAATGAGACCCCTGTTTGGCGCAATCCAACATTACCAGCACTTCCAAGGCATTACCCATATACCTGGATTTCTGGACTGTCTTCTTTTCAGCACTTCTCCGAATGTTCCATATCGCTCACCGTAGGCCCCACATTTGGGTGCAAGACCAGCCCCAAGATATTTGATCCACTTCCTTTCAAGCCTCCCTCCCAACCTCATTTCTTCGTACATTTGTACACAACTACTTCCTCTACTGTTGAGGCAAGTACCTATTTCTCTCTCTTTTTGGAAACCTAGACTTCCCCCCACAAGAGGGTGGTGATGGCGCATAGATAAGATGCTTACCTTTGGTGTGGGAGACCTTGGTTTGATTCCCACTGTGAGCCACCCTTGTGTCCCTGAGCAAATACACTCAACACCTAGTTGCTCCAGAGGCGTGCAACCTCTGACTGTATAGCAATTGTAAGTCGCTTTGGACAAAAGCGTCAGATAGATATAAATACAGAACAGACATCCCACAAGACTGATCCTTCCTTTCCAACCTCCATGATCACGTGGTACACGACAACACTCGTAAAATCAGCTGAGATCATGTCCATCGACACCGTATTCTTAACCATCTCCATCACCTCCGCCCACTCAGTCCTCAAATCAAAACATCTAGTGTTTAGATGTTTTGTCAACATGCTAGCTATGCTAGCTTCCGTTGTTCATATTTACAACCCTACCCACACTATTTTCTGTCCCCCCTGCATTTGGCCATACCATGTGGGTAATTTCACCAGGCAGATTTTGGTCTGAGTTTACCATAAGGAGTGCTGCTGATGCTGGTGTAGCAGAATACCTCAGGTGCCACACACACAGCCTCATTTCCCAGATTAACAACATTGATTAATTATATTATATTATTTAGATTATATATTTAGGCCCCTAATGTCTGACTGAAAATTCCCTTACATCATAGTCTCCACCTTGCTGCACTGCCTCCCCGATATCTCTCCAAGAAACCTGTGTTTTGAATCACACAAATGGGGATAATGGTGCACAATTTAAGACAATTTCAAAGTGTTACACTCAGTTGTGCATTCCATCATTAGTGGATAAGTGACACCAATTCATTAGCTGTGTAAAAAATTAAAAAAGAACTTGAGAGAAGTTCATACTAGTGACCTGCACGGGACTGTTGTCTTGATCCCGCTCCCACAACGTGTATGTTACTCTACCGCCCATTCCCGCAACATGTGTATCCACTCCTGTGACATGCAGAGTAAAAAAAGGACACAAATGTTTGGGCTATGCAAAACGCACGTGTGACGGAAACCAGCGAGGCTGTGCAGTGAGTAAACCTCACTCCCGACACCTTAGGAGACTTACTGGCGACTGAGCTACAGGGTTTAGCTCCCTCGTCAGTGTGTCCGCCTCCTGTACCCAAGGTCACCGGTTTTAGTCAGGCCCATGAAGTACGTTCTCGTCGCATATTCTCTTTTTAATCTTTTTTTCAACTTCGTTTGTTGACTCCAGTTTATCAGCGCTACTGCGGGACCCGCAGTATATTTTTTAACCGCCCGTTCCCACACGATTTGTGAAAGTTCAGCACTTACCACCAAACCCTCCAAATAATTTATCTGCTCAGAATCTAGTCAATGACCATTTCTAACCCGAAAATTATGACATGATGTTCTTTTATTAACAGATCAGTACACAAGTAAGCATCCAAATGAAAGCTAACTGAGCATGTAGTGGATGCAGTGATGAAGATAGAACACATGAATCACACTGAATCCAATCCAAATATCAATACACTTGTTCAGGTGGCTGTGATTTACAGTCATTGACCACCGTGGATTCCTCCAGAGTAAGATGAAAACACAGATCACTATTGATTAACTGGTGTTTTTCTTCTTTCCCACTGAATGCCCATTGATATTTCTGGTGCTGGTTTCAGAGGATTAACTGCAAAATGCTGACGGCTGTCTCAAGAGTCTCAAACCAGGCTTCTACGAAATCCCTTATGTATCTCTTTAATGCATGGGACTCCTCAGTGATGAGAGGCAGAGAGCTTCATGTCTGAGCATTAGCACGCAAAACCCCCAGAATCTTTATGTGCAGCACACAGAGCTTTAGGGTGGATCAAGTCTTGTTTGGATGCTGACTTACATCATACTCCTCATTTCTGGAGAAACTGCAGCAGGGTTGACTAGTCTCCTTAGTGCTAATGAGATTTTTTTTTTAATTAAAATGTACTTTTGTTACATTTTAGGTTAAATAAAAGCAATAGTAGTGTAATATCACCAATATCAAAAACGATATTAAAAGTAATCAAAGATGCAGACTCTACAGCTCCAGAGGCTGCTGAAAGCACGAGAGGGAGAGAGGAGAGGGAGGAAAAGTCACAAATGTTTTATGACAACCCTCCAAATCATTGAATTCAGGTGTTCCAATCATTTTCATGGTCACGGGTGTATAAAATCAAGCACCTAGGCATGCAGACTTTCTTCTACAAACATTTGTGAAAGAATGGGTAAACTGTTAGTGGTATTATAACAAAGTGGAAGTGATTAGGAACAACAGAAACTCAGCCAAGAAGTGTTAGGCCACATAAAATCACAGCGCATGCTGAGACGCACATTGTGGGAACTTTCTGCAGAGTCAATAGCTACAGACCTCCAAACGTCATGTGGCCTTCAGATTAGCTCAAGAACAGTGCGTAGAGAGCTTCCTGGAACGGGTTTCCGTGGCCGAGCAGCTGCATCCAAGCCTTACATCACTAAGTGCAATGCAAAGCGTTGGATGCAGTGGTGTAAAGCACGCCGCCACTGGACTCTAGAGCAGTGGTGTTCTCTGAAGTGAAGAATCATGCTTCTGTCTGGCAATCCGATGGACGAGTCTGGGTTTGGCGGTTGCCAGGAGAACGGTACTTGCCTGACTGTATTGTGCCAAGTGTAAAGTTTGGTGGAGGGGTGATTATGTGTGGGGTTGTTTTTCAGGGGTTGTGCTTGGCCCCTTTGTTCCAGTGAAAGGAACTATGCTATGTTATAGCAGCGAAGTGTGGGCCAACTCCATATTAAACTCTACGGATTAAGAATGGGATGTCATTAACCTTCATGTGCATGTAAAGGCAGGTGACCCAAAATGTTTGGCAATATAGTGTATGTTCAGCTTTGTCAAAGAGGAAAGTCTTAAGCCTACTCTTAAATGTAGAGATGGCGTGTGCCTCCTGAATCCAAACTGGAACCTGGTTCCACAGGAGAGGATCTTTATAGCTGAATGCTCTGTAAGTAACCCTGCATTCTGGGAGCGCAGTGCTCTGGTGGGGTAGTAAGGTACTATGAGCTCTTTAAGATATGACAGTGCCTTATCAGTAAAGGCTTTTACAGGGAGCCAGTGCAGAGAAGCTAATACACGAGAAATATGATCTCTTTCCCTGGTTTTGTCAGCACACATGTCACAGCATTCTGCATCAGCTGGAGAGTCACCATTAAGTCAAGGATATAGTCCTTGGTGTGGGTTATAAAGTTGATACGGTGTTAGATCAAAACAGTATTGCTTGAAAATCTGCTCATAAAGTGCACCAATGCCAGTTTAGTGCCTTGTGGACAGTAATTACCTTAAACAGGGGAAACAGTAACAGGAAAACGATAAAGACACCAAAGCACAGCTTTTTCCTTCACTTGTCACGAGTGAGGGAGAAGAGTACAATACCCCTACTGCAGGAATGATGCATTACCAAAAGATCAACACAATTAAAGTTGGAGTAAGTGGTTCAAGAGAAATCCCACACCATGACAAATAGCATCAGCAAACAACAAGCAAGTAATAAAGTAACTAACATTAGCTAAGTCGTGGGTTTAGCACACTGTTGTTAAAGTTGCTGCTGCAAAGCGAACATGCAGAGAGGATGACACAGTCCTGAACCAGCACAGCAGCTCCAGACAGACACACAAATAATGGCTGGAACAGCTGGAATAGGTGCGGAGGACCAGGGGCGTCTCCAGGCTCTTGAAACATTGGGGGCTTAGGCCAGCCCAGAAATCTTTCGTGTTTTCACCCCTCCCCCTGCCCCCCACCTAAAGTAGGTCTATAAAGCAACAGTAAATGACATATACTTATAACGACCCACAAAATAACGCACAGCAACTCTATCAATGTCTCACTTTCTGTTGCTACCTTTTTATGCTATTTCTGAAACTGAACCTTATACCGACTTTATAAACCTACCTACAAAACATTGAGCTGCATTTTAATTATGTATAATGTATCAATACATTATTCTATTATATTTAACACTGATAATATTAATTGGGTGGGTGGGCCTAGGGGTCTTCCCCCTGAAAAAATTGTGCTTGACACACTTAATTCCATGCATTTTGGTGAATTTTTCTGGACCAATTTATTGAGGAAATGTCTTTATTTATATAAAAGGAAACACAAAATTCAGGTGATCCTGGTGACAATTCAGAATATATGAATATAGAGTAATATAATGAAGTAAAGCTCTCAGGCATTCTGTATTGCTGTCAGATATGTTTCTCCTGTATATCAACAGTTTTATCGTTTAATTTCATCCCTGCTGAGTCAACACACCTGTAGGAAAGTCTTTAAATGTGCTCCTTTTCACCACAATGATAAATCAATTCATTTTAATTCAGTTATAAACTCCTGGACTTTAATTGCTCAAATGTTCAAAATTTTCTTCACATTCAGAATCTCTCCCACTTATCTGTGTTCTCTGACATTTGCAGAATAATATTTTGAGACAAAAGTAGTAATATTATGAGAATAAAATCACAATCTAATGAGAATGAAGTCATTTTAACAAAATCTACCTGCCCCTCTGTTGTGCATTACACTGGTCATTGACGAGGAGTCAGTCAGATAGGATATTCACATCTGGCACCACCACATACCATCTACAGTATAAACAGAGACAGAGAATAAAGTCTACAGTAAGTAATGACAGCCTGTTCGCCTGTGCTTTAACTCTGATGAACTCTGCTTAGCTCAGATTGCAAAAGTACAAAGTTAAAGTAAGAAAGATTATTTTGGTTGATATACTGTTTAATATTTTAAAGTGTCTCTGGAGTCTCTTGTGTGCTGACCTTTGCTCGGCCTCCAGAGACCTATAGTTGTACATGATCATATTTCAGTGTAGACGTTGATGTCCAGTAAAGAGGAAGTGAAAGTCTTGCTGGCAACCTGACCCTTTAGATAAATTAGACAGATGTGTGTATCTCGCGCACATAAATGGAGGCGTGAAAAGAGGTGCGAAATTAAGAAGAGGGTCAACAGTTTTCATGTTTTAAATCTATATTATTTATTTGAGTTTATAATATTCATTAATACTTTTTAAACTTGTTTTTTTAGATAACATATTCTATATGTATCCCCTGATGTTGTCTGAATAATTGTTTTGATCAGCAAAGAAGGCACTTTTTGCTAATGTGATATCAACTGTTGTGAAGAGATGAGCATCTTCATTTTGTGACTATAGGAGTATTCAATTCAATTCAATTCAATTTTATTTATATAGCGCCAAACAACAGTAATCTCACAGCACTTTTCATAAAAGAGCAGGTCTAGACCATACTCTATGATGTTATTTACAGAAGCCCAACAATTCCCACCAAGAGCAGCACTAGGCGATAGAGGCAAGGAAAAACTTCCTTTAAGAGGCAGAAACCTCGAGCAGAACCATGGCTCAGGGTGGGCGGCCATCTGCCTCGACCGGTTGGGGGTGAAGGAGAGAGAGAGGGAGAGAGAGAGAGAGAGAGAGACGATGAGAGAGAGAGAGAGAGAGGGAGGGCCGTCTTCCTGATGTACTCTTGGATCTTTGTCGTTTCATCCTGGACAGTGGTCTTGACACTCACTAGCCCTCAGCCTCCCTTGCTATGCTTGGTGTACAGTCTCAGGGTGCTGGATTCGGGGTGAAACCCTCCATGCATTGTGAGGAGCTTTCTTGTCTTGATGTCAGTGGCCTCTATCTCCTCCTTTGGCCAGTTTATTATACCGGCGGGGTATCTGATGACTGACTGTATGTGTTGATGGCTCAGATCTTGATCTCTTCCCATTCAGCTGACTTTTCACGACCTGCCTTTTATTTATATATATATATATATTGCATTAGTGTTGTTTTAAACTGTTAAGATGTATTTAATGGTAGGAAGTTGCTTTTTTGGTACATTCTATGATTTGTAGTTTACGTGCTTGTTTGAATAACCTTGATAGTTCTTCCCCTTTCATGATAAACATGCTTTATCCTATTCAGGTTGTGTTCCAAGAAAAGTCATCATCAGGCTACAGGTTAAATCATTTTTTTCATTGACTGGAAACATAAATTAGCAATTGCACATTTACTTAAATGGTGAAAAATGTTACTCCTCATTACCTTAACCATTGCCATTTGTCTGCTGTAGGTGCAGTGTCCCTTCGAGACTATTCATTACAATGATGCAGAATGCCATCAATACATTAGTTTGAGGGCTGTACTACTGGACTCAGAGAGGTGAGAATTTATGTCTGGTGGAAAATACATTATATTGTTTCACAATTGCTTACCCTGTGTAAAACGCTGGCAGAATATGTCTGATGGATAAATCGGTAAAGGCCACCTGATGCAATAGCTGCTGACTTTTGCAGCTTAAATGTCTGAATTCCTTCTGTACAATCTTGTGTGTGTGCCTGCTCTCATATATTAAATCTACTAGCAATCATGCATTCTGTCCAACCAGATGCCAATAACACAAAATAATAATTATTATGACAATGACAGCAAGCTGACCAGGAAGCCAACAGGATGTACAAAACAGAAGTATGGCTACTAATAGGACTCGTGTCTCCCGATTCCGGTGCACATAAGAAAAGGAGGACAAGCTTGTGGAATAATGGCAACAGTATGAATGCTTGTTTCTCGGCCGGATTTCAAACAACGATGAGATTTAATTTCGGGAGGAAATTGATAACCTGGCGGAGTGGTGCACAGTGAACAACCTACTTCTCAACATCAGATAAACCAAGAAGCTAATTGTTGATTTTAGGAAAAAGGAGACAAAGACACTCCTGTCTACATCAGTGGAGCTGAGGTGGAGAAGGTGAACATTTTAGGTTCCTGGGCTTTTTCCCCCAAGATATCAGACTTTAAAACTCAAAAACTCAAACTAACAACCTGTGATTTCCTAAAAAAAAAACAAAAAAACGTGTTGCTATTTAAGTTTGCCTCTGAGTACATTCATTTCATACATTAATCATCATATATTATGTATGGTGTTGTTGTTTTATAGATAAATTGTTTTTGTTCTATTTTAATTAAACAAGTATCATCAATGACACGTGACCTCTGTTACAGCTTGATCAGTCAGTGAAAGATGCAATGGCAGCATAACAGAATGGGGACAACACAGTCAGTGACCCAGATGATATGTGAGAGATGTCTGAGAACACTGCAAGGAGCTTGTCAGCCACTGCATCTAAACTATGCACCTGAGTAAATGATGGTGAACTTTGCAAAAAAGTGCAACAAAGGCCAAACTGTTAATCCCCTTGAAAAGAAGAAGGTTGATTTGTTATAGGAGATGTTTTGATCCAGAAGCCAGCTGCTGACTGTGATGGCACATTTGGGGATCAAGTAGCACAGAAACTGAGGCTGATAAAAAAAAACCTGTGATCATGAAAGATAATCAAAGACGTATATGAGCGACCAGCCAGTTTTAATGCCATCCTCATACCTGTCATCTTCTACTTGTCGTCATCCTATACATGTACATGTTCCTCCCACACATACGCCTGTTCAATCACTACCTTCCTTCCATACAATGGACTTCCTAGCTTTATGGGCATGTAAGACGAATGTGGTGTTAAGCAATAAGCGCAAAAAATGTTCTGCTGTTTAGAGAGAATAAAAGATTTGCAATTGCAGTTCTAGCACTTTAAAACATTTTAAATATATACCTTAATGGTCAGGTGCCATTTGTAATACCCAAGGGTGAATTTTATTTACCCTTATTTCCATTTTTGGTATGTTTGCATAAGTGTAAATAAAAGAATAGTTTTGAATATCTAGAATGTAGTCTAATCATTATTATTTACATTTGCATTTACTCATTTGGCAGACGCTTTTATCCATGGCAACTTACATTTGAGGAACAACAATCAAGCATCAACAAAGCATCAAATACAGCATGAGATCTATAACTGACAATACATACTAGTAAGAGCACTAATAAATACTAGTAAGATAGCACATATCACATCAATGGGGTAAATACCTAGGGAAGGAAGTAAGAGTTAACAAAAAGTGTAATCAATACAGGATCATTGTAAGGGGATAGAAGAAGAAAAGCACAGCGCAGTCATTTAATGACTGCTTTGTACTGCATTGTATTTTATTTTAATTGTGCTATTCTGCTTGTAATGTCTTTTGAACTGTGCTGCCCTCTTGGCCAGATCTATAAACTATTGTTAACACTTTCTATGAAGGTCATCACTATTGACTTATGCATGCATTCATAACATGACATAATTCAACCATAAGATATTAAAACAATTGTTATACTCACAAACATGCATTAGGTGTTGGCAATGTCCATAACGCATTATGACCTTTTGATTAATGTTTTATAACTAATGGTAATACCAGCAAAAAAACACTGTAGGAAAGAATCTCAGACCATGTTGTATGAAAATCTCTGTAACTTTATGATATATTCTAGGTGGGCATAAATTGATCTAAACTAATTATAATAACTTATAACATGTATTTGTTTGTGAGACACATTCCACTCAGTAAAACACATTTTATTTATTTTACCACTATTTCGGACACATACATTTTTCAACTTTCTTCTGTAACCTTACTAACCGTCATTTTAAAATGAAAATGATTTCCTATTCCTTCCCCTTATGTTCCCATCTAGGATCTAAATGCAAATTATATGCAAATAATTCCAAATGCTGTGTGTGGGCTCTTCTATTTTTCCACAATATGTCTTACGTGGTATACTGTAAAATGTTAAAATCCTGCATCTGTCAGGGCCCGTTGATAGGCTCGCCATTCATCTGTGACAAGATCTGAGCCTCTTCTTACATGATGTAAGATGGTTGGCAACATTTACATTTACTCATTTGGCAGACTCTTTTATCCAAAGCGACTTACATTTGAGGAACAACATACAAGCATCAACAGAGCATCTACTACAGATCTACAACTGACAATACATACTAGTAAGAGCAGCAATAAATACTAGTAAGAGCTCACAGTACATATCACATCAATGGGGTAAATACCTAGGTAAGGAAGTAAGGGTTAACAAAAAGTGCAATCAAAACAAAAAGTGCAATCAATACAAGATCATTGTAAGGGATAGAAGAAGAAGAGCACAGGAAGTGCATGTTAGAGTGAGAATGAGTTAGAGCTGTTATAAGAGGAAGTGTTCTCGGAAGAGATGAGTTTTCAAGAGCTTCTTGAAATTAGAGAGGGACACCCCTGCTCTGATGGCGTGTGGTAGCTCGTTCCACCATCGTGGTGTCACAGTTGAGAATAGCCGGGACTGGGATTGCTTTGTGTGAAGGGATGGCAGAGCCAGGCGGCGTTCATTGGAGGAGCGTAGCGGGCGAGAAGGGAGTTTAGGTAGATGGGTGCAGACCCAGTAGTCACTCTGTTTGCAAGCATTAGTGACTTGAATTTGATTCTGGAGGCCACAGGGAGCCAGTGGAGGTCACTGAGTAATGGAGTGACATGAGTCCTTTTGGGCTGATAAAAAACCAGATGCGCTGCTGCGTTCTGAACCATTTGTAAGGGTTTCACCGCACAAACTGGAAAACCTGCTAGGAGGGCATTGCAATAGTTGATGCGAGAGATAAGCATGGCCTGTACCAGAAGCTGGGTAGCGTACTGAGTGAGGTAGGGCCTGATTTTCCTTCTGTTGAATAGAGCAAAGCAGCATGACCGACAGACAGCAGCAATATGGTCTGAAAAGGACAGCTGGTCATCAATCATGACACCCAAGTTTCTCAATACCTTGGTTGGAGAGATGGTTGCGGAGTCAGTTTGTAGTTTGATGTTATGGTGGATAGATTGCTTGGCTGGAATGACCAAGAGTTCAGTCTTAGAGAGGTTTAGTTGAAGGTGGCAAGCCTTCATCCATTCAGATATGTCCAATAGACAGTCCATGATCCGCGCCAAGACAGTGGGATCGCCTGGCGGGAAGGATAGGTAGAGTTGCGTGTCGTCTGCGTAGCAGTGGTAAGAGAAGCTGTGCGAGCAAATGATCAGCCCCAGTGAGGTGGTGTAAATTGAGAAGAGAAGGGGCCCAAGCACTGAGCCCTGGGGCACCCCTGTGGAGAGGCAGTGGGAGGAGGATAATTGTCCTTGCCACAAAACATTGTAGGAACGCCCCGAGAGGTAGGATTCGAACCACAGGAGTGCTTTAATCGAGATGCCCATTGCTGAGAGAGCGGATAGCAGGATCCTGTGGTTGACTGTGTCAAAGGCAGCTGATAGGTCAATCAGGATAAGAACCGAGGATTGGGCTGCAGCTTTAGCTGACCTTAGGGCTTCTGTTACAGACAGAAGAGCCGTTTCAGTAGAGTGGGCACTCTTAAAACCAGACTGATATAGATCTAGGAGGTCATTCCCTGAGAGGAATTCTGAGACCTGTTTGAATACTGCCCGTTCAATAGTTTTGGATAAAAAAGGTAGAAGAGACACTGGTCGATAGTTCTCAACTTGAGTTGTGTCAAGTGAGGGCTTTTTGAGCAAGGGTGTAACCCGAGCCCTTTTCAAAGTGGTCGGGAAGGTTCCTGAAGCCAGAGAAGTATTTATCACATGAGTGATTGTTGGGACCACAGTAGGAGATATGGCTTGGAGGAGATTTGTAGGAATCGGGTCCAGTGGGCATGTAGTTGGACGGCTACAGGTCAAGAGTTCTGATACTTCGCTCTTTGTGAGAGGAGTAAACGAGGAGAGTGAACAACCACTGACCTGTGAGGGCAGAGGAAAAGATGTAGTAGGACTGCAACAGGTCTTCTCATGATCTCTCACCACCCTGAGAATGGGTTTCTTTGACGTAATTAAGTTGTAAAATGTTCAAAATGTTCCAAAATTCATACAGATTGTTAAGAAAGTGAAGAAACATAAATCATCATCAGTGCATCTGTGTGTGTGTGTGTGTGTGTGTGTGTGTGTGTGTGTGTGTGTATAAGAAGTACAGCCTAAATCAAAATACAAAGGATATGGCCCTGGTCAATTGCTCATTTTAAATCTGACTGAGCAAAGATTGAAGCATCTGAGGCCCCTCCCTGTTCATCAAAACAGCCATCATCTGCATGGAGAACTGACGTTTGTTGGTCCGGAAGTTGCTTCTGTTGTGTGCTGGTGGCTGTATGTTGATGTGTTTCCCATCAATGGCACCAAAGCAATGGGTTAGGGGTTAGACAGCCACTTCTGCGGAGGGCAGTGGCTCAGTCTTGGCTGGAAACTGGAGGGTCGCTGGTTCGGGTCCAGCTCGGACCACAGATACAGAGTGTGGACTGGTAGCTGGAGAGGTGCCAGTTTACCTCCTGGGCGCTGCTGAAAGTGGCCTTGAGCAAGCCCCTGAACCAAGTGGCAGCCCACTCGCTCTGACAGCCCTCCATGTGATGTTGCTATAGGTCCTGTTTGTGCATCTGTATGTATTTCAGTCCTATGTGTAAAATACTAACATTAACAACAGAGTGAAAACATTGAGTTCCCTCTTGTGGGATTAATAAAATATGTCTCCATCTTCTATTTTTCTTTTTCTTCTGATAGAAATCAATTTGCTGCATTACCTCTATATTTGGAGTCTGAAACTAAATTTTCATACATCATTGTAAAATAGCATTGTCAGTGCTTGCTTAATGACACATCTAATTGTGTTACTTGCTTGCAGCTATGTTGCTCCCATTACAGTGTACCAAGGTCAGCCTAGCGTGTTTTTAGCCTTTTAGGCTATATTTTTCACTTTAAAAAGGACAGCAAATTCACAAAAATGGCCTGGCATTAAGTCACACTTTAAAAACCAATACCCCTTCCATTTTCTCACTATGGTCAAAGCTATATATTTAAAGGGGCTTCATCTTGACAACATGGAGTACAATGTCTAGGTGTTTTGTGTCAGTAAGGAAGCTCAGATATTGGGTAGAGTTTAAAATGCAGTAGAATATGTTACAAAAGCAGTAGTTTGGGGGATTATGGTCATAATAAAGCTTACCTTCAAAAAAATCATGTCACATGCCATCAATAAGCATATTATACTGCATCAGTATACAAGTTATCCTGATTGAAGTAAACATACAGAGTGTAAACTCAATCACAAATCTGTTGCCAAGTTATATGGCAAGTCTCTTCCTAGAATTGATGGCGAGCCTCATTTTTGTATCTTTCTTAGTTATCATCTGTGAAATTCTTCTGAGTAGATTTTCTGATCTGACGCTCCCATTAGCAGGCTGACAAAATGTCTCTGTCCCTTCAAAGACTGTTAACGATACCTGGGCTTTGGGTATTAGCTGAATTCGAGTACTGATCCGAAACCAGTGTAAAATTAATAAGTTGTATTCCTCACTGTGAGGACGAGACTGGGAATCACTCTTAACTGTGTAAGGCAACAATAGTGTTGACTTGCTTCATAACTTTATAAAACAAAATGTAACATATCGATAAAATATCCATCAATATCTATATAGGCATATAGTTTAAAACAATGTAACTGCATCAAAATAGAAAAACATTTAAGTCACAATTAAGTTACAAACTTATGCAAACACACTTGATAATTTAAATTAGTGCAAATATAAATGTAAGTTCCAATGCAAAATCCAGCAGATGAAACTGAGAATATAGAAGTTAAACAACAATTCACAAGTAGTATAAACAAGTAACTTGGTAAAAACACAACACTCAAAATAAACAGGAGTCAAAAATTCCATTCCTCGCACTCTAAGGCTACGTTCAGACTGCAGACCTTAATGCTCAATTTCGATTCACATTATAGTTTAAATGTGGCCCATATCAGACTCCAGTGTGAACTGTCCGTCCCCTGAAAGTGACAGAAGAATAACACAACATCACATGCAGCACGCTGTTGCAGGCTAAGTAAACAAGGAGCAACATAGCTCTGGTTAGCTCGCGTTAGACTTCCGTTTTTCATTGTCCTCTCACGGGTCACATTTCTCCCGAATTATGACAAGTGTTCACAACTTTCTGTTCGTTTCATTACGGTTTCTGGCGCTGTACAACACATCTGCCCCACAACTCACTCCCTCTGTCTCTCTCTCTCTCCCCACTGCGTCTGCTCGGACAGGTAGCACGTAACTCAGAAGAGCGCTCTACTCTATTTATTTTTTATTTATTTTTGTTTTTTGTTTGTTTTATTTTGTCTGATGTTAGACCTTTTTCGGGTTGCTCCCAGACCCTTTAGGAGGGAGCCAGCACAAAGTGGCCATGTCCCCTTTCTAAACAGCTCTCAGACCATGAGGAGTGGGCCAGTTTATTAGAGACCGGCAGTCATGTGCAATAATATATTTATTTGATGTGATGAATAAAGAATATGGGGACCCAAACCCCCAATAGCCTTCCTGACCCTTCCTCCGTGTTCTCAAGATGATATGGTGGTGAGTGAGGTGGCGGCAACAGAACAGAAATGTGGGGTAGTCGGTAACAACAATGATAAAAATAATATATAGGCCTCTAGAAGATATTGTTAAAAACATACTTTTTGTCTGTTATAGTTGGTTGATCAGGCAAAAACAATGGAGTCAGGATTGAATGAATTTAATGAGTAATGTCCAGGTAGAGTCTGAGTCTGTTGGGATGTTGGGGATGGGCAACCATAGACTGTATATAAAAATGGACGTAGTATCTGTGACGTCACCCGTTGGTTTCTGAAGAGCAGTTTTGAAGCCCGAATTGGGCGGAGCTGGCCGTCGCCATCTTGGCACGTGTCACTGCGCTTCACTCCTGGATAACCATAAATGGGCAAAGAGGCGGGTCGTGGGTGGAGCTGAGGTGACGTGTTGCTGAAACCACTCCCGCCTAGCTCGACATGACCGAGTTAGCTCATGCTAAGGAGCTAATGTTTCTACAATTTGAGATACTGGAGTTTTTATTACCAATGAGCTGTAAACTGCAATCATCAAGATGAAAGCAAAAAGGGTTTGAAATGCTACACTTTGTGTAATGAATCTAGAAAATATCAGAGATTCACTTTTTGAATTGAATTACGTTAGAAAATTAACTTCACCACAGTATTGTTTACTTCATATTTTTCATCACCTGAAGCATCTATTACACGTTTTCCTCCTAGAGTCACACCTTGGGTCAGATGTCCCACCTGGTGCCAGAGAGCTGCAGAGACCTGGAAGCCTTGTTATTGTCGTGGAAGTCTGTATCTATTGGCGTGGACTGACGTGGAAAGGCGTTCTCTCCTCTGTTTAGTTTGAGTTGTAAATATTATCCATATTTGTGTTATAGGTCCATTTAAAAAAAGAAATGTTTTATGGTTCACATTATAATAAATTCTATATATATTACCACTCCCTGTCTTTACTACTTACTGAAAAGATAATTGTATACCACAGATAAAACATGAAACATTAAAACTGAACTCTTGCTAAAGAACATCAGTCTAGGATAAGTTGAAAAGTGAAAATACTCCCAATGTGTTTCACATGAAATGTTGAAAAGTAATTATTCAGTGAATTTCTGTGTGCAGGACTATTTTTTTCTTTCTACCTTATACTTTAAGATAAATAAGGAGCCATACACCCAGTACCCATATACTGTATAACAGAGCCTGAAGTTTCTGAAGAGTGCCTTGTTTGCTGCTCTGATATAAGTCTAGGTTAAACACAGAATAATGTGGGCACATCCAAACCATCCTGTGGGTAAGTGCTAAAACAAAGAATGATCTGCACAGAGTAATTATGAATCCCACTAGGTGGTTTTTATTGTGACCTTGCAAACTCTGAGGTCTCAGAGCTTATTGAATGCACATGTAGCAAATAGGTGAGTCTATCCAATGTAAACCACACAAGACCTTCTCAGAGGTCGCAATAAATGACATCTCTTACAGGGCTTCAAAACTATTCAGTGCAGAGTAACTTCTCAGTCACTGTCACATTTCTCTTAAAGAAATGTTAAAATAAAACAGTATACAACCTTTCATTTTTTACTTTCTAACATATGCAAAATGTTAACCTATAAATGCCATCTTAATATTTTCATTTACAGCTGTTAACTATAGAGATTAGAGATTTAGATCACACTATTTACAATTAACATGGGAAACTGATGAATGAAAAATGTGATTTTATTTAAAGTATAATTAGTCAGATAAATTTTATAACAAAGTAATCCTAATACTAATCCATAATAACATTTTAAACTCTTGTCTTGCATTCATGAAAACATCAATATTAAAAGGTTACAAATGTAAAAGTAGTTTTATATGACTTGAAATGTGTCGGGAGGTATTATAATGATAGAATCTGTTGATAAGAACCCAGTGTCATAATTTCACGTCAGTAGTGTTCAGGTGTTGTGAGTAAAAAGAAAAGCAGGAACTGAAGAGCTGGAAGCTGGAGCCGTTCTCTCCTGAAGAGCTGGACACAGCTAATCACATCTGGAGGGTTCTGCAATCAGCTCCTCTGGCACCTGTAAAGACAACAATGGGTAGACAGTTAAGCAGCTTCTTCCAAAGAGCCATAAAGCTACTGAACTCAGATCGCCTCAGCATGATAACCTCTCTGGCATGTGGCAGTAATAAGGGGTGGCAATGTGAAATACACGATTTACTAATATGTGCAATAATAATCCATGCTGCTAGACACCTGTTGACTACTCAAGTCATATCTTATTGAACGTTTATTATAAGGATCTTATTTTCTAACAATAATAATCTTATTTCTTATTGAACTGTGCAACCTTTTTTGGCAAATTCTAATCCACCAAACAAACTTAGAGGTGGCTCTCACACACCTAATTTCTCGCTTTAAATAACCGTTGCCCTAGTTACAGCCCAGCTACCTGTCTGCAGGCATAACGCTCATTATATGCTGGTAAAAAAGGTGAAGTTTACCGTTAACATAATGTCAACTAACACAGAGCTGAGCCAGAGATATTTGGCTGAGCCTTTAACGTTACTTTACAACTTCATTTTCAATTAAACAACTTCACTTTCACTTTTAAAAGTAATGCAAAATGAACCATTATACTTACTATTTGTTAGTAGTTGACTAAGTTTTTTAATAAAGTATCAAAAGTTACAATTTAAAACAGATTTTAATGTACTTTTTAGACAATTTAACTTGTGTCCTGGGTTTTTCTTAACACCATCAGACATTTTAAAAATAAATAAATAAATCAGGAATAATTGAAGGCTGCTAAACTCTGAGGACCCCTTTATCACTTCTTTGTTCTTTCTAATGCTATGAGACCACACTAGCTCTGGTAAGTTTTTTAGATTCTATATATTTTATACCAACTTGTTGATACCTTGCATGTCACAACCATAGTGTGTCAGCACCATAATTAATGTAATGCAAGATTTGTATCATATTTTCTCTTACAAATTCTTAATTTAAGTAGATTATAGAGATCACAAGCAACTAATGATAAACAAGATGGCTCCTGTGATGAGCACATGTGTTTTGAGGGGAAATATGGTATTTTGTCAACTCCGTCAGATGTCAACACCATCAGGATTTGTCTGACGGTGATTTACTTTAGTGATATTACTTCCTAAACATTTGATATTACTGTTCTTCAGTTTCATGTGTTGAGTTTCAAGCAATTGCCACAAAATAGCTTTATGTTTTGAATTGAATCTCATTTTCATAGGCTCTCAAGTACTCAATATGTAATAGGTTGTTGCTTATACTTATCCATCATTTGCTTATGCTTATCCATCAGAAAAGTATACTGACTGCATATTGAAATGCATTTCAGGCCATAATGGCTAGTGAGAAGCTATCAGTGGAGGAACGAAAGAGAAGGAACAGGGAGTATCAAAAAAGAAAAAATGATGAAATGTCGACCTGATGGCAACAGATGTCTCTTTAAAATCCCAATTTATGCCTCTAGGTCAGTAGTACCTTCACACACATACAGCTCACCCATGCCGTAGGAACTGATGCACCCCCATACCCATGGAGGACTGATCCTGACAAATTCAGAAATAAATAGAGAAATAAATAAATAATAAATAAATAAGCATCCGATTAAATGCACAAAATATAAAGTAGATAAATAAATAAATGTAGGCAGTAATTCAATTATACAAGGAGACATATCTCTTTTAATTAGCTTCTTTATTTAGTCACCTTTGTAATAATTAACGTATTTATTTATTGTCTGTTATAATCTTCAACTTTATTTATTAATTACTTCTTTTTAAAATGTATTTATTTATATGTGTTTTAATATTTTAGTATTTTTCTTCTTCCTTTACATTTCTACCCTATTTATTTCCACAATGGTTATATATTTCTGCCTCCTCTTTTTACATTTCTCTATGCATTTCGGCCTCATTACGCAAATGAGGAGGGGCTGTGTCTCCATACATACCACCCAGTACCTTTCACTGAAATTTTGCCACAAAGGTGGAGCTCTCCAATGCATCCTTACTTGCAAAGACTAAGCCTTTGGTGGATGTAACTTTTTATATCCAGTCAGGACTCCTAACCTGGTATCAGTTATTGTGGAGTCTTCCAAACAGGTGTTACTTGAATATTCTGTGCACTTGGGGTTTGTAGTTTGTGTATAAGCAGCATATATTTGAAGAGGTTGTGGACTTTACAATGGGGCTATGTTCATGGACTATTGCCTGTAAAGTCCTTGTACTTCCTTGAGATGTTAATCCAAAAAAAGATTCTTTATATAATGTATTTTCTTAGTATCTTATAATGTTACAATATTTGTGAGAGTTCAATGATAATTTTGAATTAAATATTTTTCCTGTTTCTTACGAGTTTGTTACTACCGTCAGTTTTGTGTCAACACCGTCAATGCCTTGTCAGCTCCGTCAGATGCACTTTATGTTGTTTTTTTAAAAAAAGACGATATTTTTTGTTTCATCAAGAATATTTGTCTATAACATTGTTGCATATCAAAGTTAATGTGTAATTTGAACACTTCTAAGTATCACTGTTTATATTGGAGATTAAATGTTATATTGGCTAATACATAGAACCTAAACCGTAATTATTAAACATTGACAAATCTAACTTTTAAAAGGAGATATGATTAATTTAAAAAACATTTGTATACAATTAACAGAACCAAGAAACAGCTAAGAGTAAAAATATCTGTGATAAGGTCATTGAAAATAATTCTTTTGACATTTCTATGTTTCTGATGGTGTTGACAAAAATCTAGTTCTGATCCCGCAAACATGTCATTTATGACAAAAATTAAAAACTGGGAGGTTGCCAAAGCCTCATTTAACAAAGATGTATACATAGTTGTTTTAAATAATCAAGATTTTTATTTTGAAAATCAAAACCTGTTTTGTCCCTGATCTCAAGAATCACTGCTTGCTGACTTGTCTTTGACTCCTTAAAAGCTACGTTTAGAACACAGTAACTCCCGTTAACTTGCAGCTTGACGTGCTAAGCTAATAACCTATATGCTGACAGCGATACCTGTTTGATATTGTTAACACATAAATAAAATACAGGAATTTCACTCACCAACTGGAACATGGATTTTTTGGAGGTTCTCTCTCCAGTCAACTGCACAGCCTGCCATTATTCATCCAGTATCTGCATGTAGAAATGTCCAAACGGCTCCAACAAGCTGAGCCTCAGAGCGCCGTGTAGCAGTGACAGGGGCTAGAGGTGCCTGTCAATCAAAACCACGCCCCTAATAATGCAAGACTTTAAGGCTTAATATAATTTAAACAGGTAAGTTCACCCCCCTCACAGTTGTCACGAAGGTCAAAATTATATATATAGGCTGTAAAAATGTTTTAATCTGCTGTAAAGTTGGGCATTTTAACATGGGGGTCAATGGGGATTGACTCCCTTTTGGAGCCAGCCTCAAGTGGCCACTCAATGAATTGCAGTTTTTCGGTCTTCCAGGAAAGCTTCAGTCCGGAAACCGGAAGATTGCCGCTTGGTGGCAACCCAGGAAAACGGATAATGATGTAGTGATGTCCTTCCAAAATTGTTCCAGGTGGTGTGAATATAATTATCAGGGTTATTTTGTGCGCAATGTAATCAAGTTTTGGATGTGAATCCCATTTTAAACAATCTTTGCCCAGTGTAATGAATTCTGTGGAGTGCCTTATATTGTATGAGTTGTAGGTTTGTCATGTAATAGATGTTTTTGCAAATTTGCAAATTTGTCTCCAGATGTCGGCATCAGGAGTGATAGTTAAGTCTATGCGTTAAGGTGCTACATGCAGACAGACATACAGCTGACATAAATAGATGTAGAAATAAAAAAAAAAATGTAATAAACAAATGGAAGTTATATAAGAATATCAGAAGAATAGAGAAAAATAATACAACTGACAATATAAAAAAATAAAAAATAAAAAATAAAAAATAAAAAATAACAATAAAAATAAAAATAACAATGGAACAACAACAATTTACAATTAACAACAAATATGTGCAATGTGCCAGGTTCGTGCATGATATGAAATGAAATAGTATTTACATGTGCAGAGACAATTGTATTATTTGAAAGCTGATGTTCAGCTCCCACTTGAGGTCCTGGGAGATGATGGTGCCCAGGAAGCGGAAGGAGTCCACAGTGGTGACTGGGGAGTCACACAGGATGATGGGGGAGGGTGGGGCTGTGCTCTTCCAGAAGTCTACGACCATCTTCACAGTCTTCAGAACGTTGAGACTGTTGTTCTGACTTCACCAGGTCGCTGTTCTGACTGCACCAAGTCATTAGATGGTCGATCTCCCACCTGTAGGTGGACTAATCCCGACCTGAGATGAGCCCAATGAGGGTGGTGTCGTCCGCAAACTTCAGGAGTTGACAAACTGGTGACTGGAGGTGCAGCTGTTGGTGTACAGGGAGAAGAGAAGGGGGGAAAGAACGCAGCCTTGAGGGGATCCGGTGCGGATGGTCCTGGAGTCAGAGACATGTTTTCCCATCTTGACGTGCTGCTTCCTGTCCATCAGAAGCCCTCGTTTTTAACGACTGTCAAATTTTTTTTAGCACTTTTATATAAAGCACATTAAAATTTGCTGGCATGACCATCGAAATCAATTTGGGTTCAATGTCATGCCAAGGACTACACCATCCAACCACCAATGCTGTGATTAGTAGAAAACTTCTCTACTACCTAAACCAGAGGTAAAGAGCAGATATATTAAACCATGTAGAACCATGGCATGGATAGGTGGGGGTCTGCATGACATCTAAATTAAGTGAAGTTGGCGGGGGGAAGGTTGGGAATAAGTCAAGTTGAAAACATGATGTATTTCAAAATATCAAATAAAAAATCCCATTTAATTCAAATGCAGTACATGCTGCCACAAATATGTACCCTTAACACTTGACCCAGGACTCAGCACACATTTCTGCTTCCTCCCATTGTGTAAGCAGCACAGGAGACATAGGGAGTCGATAAAATATTCCTAAAGGGGTGATCTGTCACAGAACAAGGACATAAAGAAAACATTGTCCATGGCTGGTTTATTTAATAATGGTAGCCTTCAAGTCAAGGCACACACACATATATAATGTGCTACAGCCCTGAGAGAAGAATACACGTTTTCCACTATCATTTGTTTGCAGACAGCGACCTATCAAACTGTGGTCCTGACCAAAACCTGACTGCAGGGTGCACAGCTCCACAACCTCTGTTTCTCATTGACCATTATCTTGTGAAAAGGTCATTGTGGTGTGACTCATCCACCTGCTGTGTGTGATGGGAATAAATGATGGCAGGGAGATTTAGTCCAAAGCAGGAAGAAAAACAGATGAAAGAAAGAAGATCAAAGCAGTAGAAGGACGAGCAGTGACGGGGTTGTACCTGCTAAATGGATGAGTGAAGAGATTGGATTTTGAATTAACATAAGTGTTCAGGCCTTGTAAATTTATAGGATTAAAGTGAAAGATGGACATTAGCCTGTGGTGTTATGGCTACTCAATATAAAGGCCCCTTAATCTGAATACAACAGCAAAGCACAGATAATACATCTTTTGTTCAGTATCATTTGTGTTTGTGTTGTTAAAGTATATGAGGATAACATGAAAATTACTCCACTTTGGAATGTTTAAATATACTGTCACTGCAGCCATACAAAAGCTGGGAAAGCGCCACCTACTTGGTTTTCATTATGCTCCAAAACGGCAAATCAAGCCTCTGCTGCATCTGCAAAATTTCTTTACAGACTAGGCAAAGCTTTTTCAATGTCTAAAATGGAGCTTCACAATTGTCTTACCAAAGGTAAAGTTTTCTAAGAAAAGCATCCAGCTGTCTCTTGAGCAGATTCAGGTTGGTGTAATAACCCCCTTTAAACCTTGGTCACCAGTAGGCAGACTCTGAAGGAAATCAGGTTTGAATGAAATGTCCGTCAAAGCCACCTGCCACCAACCCTCTAAATCAATATGTTGCACTAAATTCACACAGTAACTGGAACTTGGAACCTGGAATTATTTTTAAATACATCAATGCAGGCCAGTTTTTTGAATAGACCAACTCCTGTTTTTACCTCTGATGATGCACTCATCCAAAATTTCTTCCACTTGATAAGTTTTGCAACTCTGCTTCATAAAAACGTGCCTTGGAGGGGTTCTTCATCATAATATTTCAGTTTGTACACAGACTAGATGAGGTATGCATTCCAACACTGTAAACACCTCATCAGTATAATCCTGTTCATATTTTTTATCAAGCAATCCTCACAGATTGGATATTTTCACGAAATCTCCTCGCTTAAAATTCATTCTTAACTTTTCTTTGAAGCAGACAGGAAATGTGCCTTACATGTTACTGAAAAAAATTATTAAGCATTCAAAATGTATTATGCCATTATGCAGATTCTAAGCGTCCTGCTCAGATAAAAAAAATCTCACTCTTTTTTCTTCTTTTTTCCCCCTGTTTCATCCAGCATGGCTCTGCAGAGTCGATCCAGTCCTCCAAAACTGCCCTGATGAGGTAGGGCTTGTAATACACTTTTTTCCAACATGCTTCATGTTACCCGCTCTGGGGTTTTTGAATAACATCAGTGAGAAACAAAAATCTTTGTGCCACTTCATTAACTTGTTGCACAGGAGGATGGACTATATTGTTTTACCATACTATATGCACAGGGCTGTGTTGACCAGGCTAACTTCGACACAGATGTTCTGATAGTATTGCGGGCAACATAATGCAATCTTCTTGGTTCACTCAAAGTATTCACTGGCTGGTTGTTTTGTACACGAATACTCAGCCGATAAACAAAGCATACAAAGTAAATACATAGTTCACTTTCACATTGGAATCTTGGAGTCATGTATGATTTTATAAAAAGTATCACAACCTCTCCAATCACCTCCGGAGAAGGTTTGACCAAAGAAAAACAATCCATTGCTATTGGCTCTCACTGAGAAACTTGGGTATTAGATGACCTTTAACTTCCCTCACAGAAGGGAAATGAAGCTCTTCAGTAAGTGCTATGACAAAGAAATATCCAAATGGAATGCATGCTCCCAAGTAGCAAATCTATGAGGAGGACGGCCCAATCCAGTTACTTGGATTGATTGCTGATTCTGCTCATATAAAAATATTCATCTATAAAATGTGGTAATCAGATGGAAGTGTTGAGGAATTTTAACATGAGAACCTTAAGTATAATATGTGTGTGTGCATAATGTGCTGTATACATTTGAAGCTGTTAACTCTCCATGCAGTCCATAGATATTGGCTGCCTTTCTGAAAAAAAACAAAAAAACAACTGATTAGTTTGGAGTTTTGATCTGTCAGATTCGGGTGTTGATACACCTCAAGCCTCAGGGTTTGCAGCCATCATCAGATCAATACCAGCAGTCACTCAATCATCCAGGCTGAGAGAGCTTTCTAGTCTATATTTTCCACTAGATGCTCAAAAATGGAGTAAAAGTGATTACATTTGGTGCCATTCAACCAGGAATGAAGGAACTCCAATTCACCCACTCACCTTAAAAGTTTATTGCAAATGGCTTGTACATAAAACTTTTAGTGTGGTAAAGTACTGCAACATTAAAGTTATGAGTAGATCTGACAAAATAATCACATGACATTTTTGTCAGTTCAACAGAACTGTTTTATTTACACAATGTAACAAATAGTGTTTTTTGAGCACAGAATTTTCATTAACGGATACACATAAGAAAATCTGTGCCGAGGACAGTATATAAACGTTGGAAACCTTATATGTAGAGCAGTCTGATGCCTGAGCAGGAATGACGCTGTAAACATGAAGTAAACATATATAAATGTAATCCCTGTAAGAAAAAGCATTTTGCATGAGAGAAAATAGGTACCCTTTAAGGCACAATAAGTCCCCTTTCCACAATCTAAATGGAATCAAATTTCATTTATAAAATTAAATAAAGAAACTCACAGAGCCACTGTGAGACAGGGCAGTTGATTTTTCGTGCAGAAAACTGAAAGACAGACAATACAACAACAATTAGAATACTTTACCCACCCTTGTATGTGACAGTAAGTAGGCCTAGGCTAACAGTTGAATGGTTAAACCTTGCTTCTTAAAGATGGTCATCAGGCTTGGACAGAAAGCATATCTACAAGTGGTAATTTGCTGTATTGCACATTAATTAATATTCAAATATGTCAAATATTTTTGATATACTGTACTACCCAGCCCTTATTTGAAATTGTGTTTTTGTTTTCTAAAGTGAACACAAAGTATTCATTTAACTGAACAAGAAATTGGACTTGTGTCATATGAACATATTTTTACAACCAATGTTTTGGTTCATTCAGCTATCAAAATACATGTTAAGTGCACAATGTATGGGTTGTTAATTGTTCTTTTCTTAATCTATTGACTATAAAATTAACTAAAAAATCAAAACTGATGACTAATTACATCAAGCTGACAAGGGATGAGTGTTATCAAGGGAATGTATTTTGTCATGTTGACAGGCTTGAACATTTGTGTGGAGGCTACACAAAAATTTTGTGTCATGGATGAATTGGAGTTCACTGTAACATGCTGAGGAGCCATTGATCAGAGGCAGCTCCCAGCACAGGGAAACCTGTAAAGGGAAAGTGAGGAGGTGTTATCACTCTTATAGTATTGATCAGCAGCGAGAGATAGATTGCTTTCCACCATGATACCATCTGTCATTTCAGGTGCAACAATCAGTTTAGTTCCCCCACTGGGAAAGTGTCCCTCTTCTTTGCCCTGAAGTTTGGCACAAGAGGAATGTGGGCTGTCATGCAAATGGCAGGGGAGGTGGAGATATCCAGGCATACAATAGACTGTCCATGCCTGGCCCATTTGTTAGAACATGGCTTTGTTCTGTCTTGTACTGAACTCCTGTAATGAGAAAGCCCTGAATGGTCTATCAATAAAACACAATTTTATTTTTCTTGTCATTGTCTATTTCCTGTTGGCCCCATGCCTCTAACACTGGTTTCTACACTGAAAGAAATTAGAAACGCAACAATTTAGTTTTTGCCCCCATTCATCTTGAGCTTAATTCAAAGATATAAGACTTTCTCTACAAAAGGCCTACTTCTCTCAAATATTGTTCACAAATCTGTTTAAACCTTTTAGTGAGCACTTCTCCTTTGCCGAGATAATCCATCCACCTCACAGGTGTGGCATATCAAGATGCTGATCAGACAGCATGGGTATTGCACAGGTGTGCCTTAGGCTGGCCACAATAAAAGGCCCAAAAGCACACAGAGACTGATAGTAAGTATTGCAAACATTTACAATACAAAGGTGTGGAATGAATCAGGGTTCTATTTCGTATAGGCTTCGCCCTCTAAAGCTATCGCTATTGGGTTTACCCCTATGCCCACCCACAGTGTGGTCCTCCTACGTCCGCACCTTGTATTTTGTTTTCTTCAGCACTGAGCTGTGGTGGCTGCCACTGCCTCTATGGAGTCAGTCAGCCGCTCTGCTCATTACTCCCACACATGCCGGATGGCCTTCATGCATTCTGGCTCCGCTGTCACAAGCAAATTATTTCCTCTTTTGCTTGTCCCTGCCTCCTCCCCTCAACGGGGGAGCAGCACAGTTATGAGCCCACAAGCGTGGCAGCCCCATGGCGACCGTGTCTGCCTTCGCGTCCCCCCTCCCTTAAAGACTGGGGATGCGATACAGCTGCGGACGAGGGCGACTACATTGCCTCGTGTGGTCCCTCCCACCACACACAGGAGGGCTTCCAAACAGACACCTCTGACTATGTGTGAAGGTAGGGCTGGGCAGTATATCGGTATAAAGAGGTATACCGATATAACTTCAAAAGAGATATAAAATTAGACAATACCGTTTATCAGTGTTGCTACTAGCACAGAAGCTACCCCCCAGTGAAATGTAACATTACATTTAGCTGACACTTTTATCCAAAGCGACTTACAATTGCTATATATATGTCAGAGGTCACACGCCTCTGGAGCAACTAGGGGTTAAGTGTTGCTCAGGGACACAATGGTGGATGGGTCACAGTGGGGGATTGAACCCGGGTCTCTCACACCAAAGGCATAGTCTTATCCATTGCGCCATTGCCACCCCAAATGTAGCAAGCTAAGCTACAGCAACGTGGCAAAAGTAGCTTAGTTACAGCTACTTTTTTAATAATTCATAGTTAGGTCTATATATAGGCTATATATGCACACACTCTCACTCTCTCTCTCTCTCACTCACTCACTCACTCACACACACACACACACACACACACAATATAGGCCTAGTTCATATTGAACTTCATTCCACAGTAGCATAGAAGAAAGACTAAAAACCTGCTCCAAACATTGTGTGTCTGCGAGAGAGAGCTAAATCAGACACACAGAAATTCTCCTACTTATTGCCATATCATAAATGTATTTCCTAATGCAACAAACGGAGAACCATTGTTGTTTGTATAAAGTAACTTAATTATCACACTATTAATTTATTTTTATTGTTTATATATGTGAATTTGGGATCTGGCAACATTGCAACCTAAATGGTAATGGGCGAGAGAGAGAGAGAGAGAGAGAGAGAGAGTTAGAGAGAGAGAGAGAGAGAGAGATCTTATCTCATGGAAACAAGTTTCTGCCACTACATATCAAAGTTTCCTCCTCATTAAAGGAAGAGGTGTCCAGGCTGGACCCTGATCCTTCTCACAAGAGGTGTTGCAATAACTATCACAGTATAAAGTAAACTTTATCGCGTGTGTCTTTACTCCCCTGTAGCAAAGTCGCAGACGTCACCCAAGGATCAGTTTGTGATGTCATCGTCACAGGAAGCGCTTCTGCCAGCTGCACATACTGTCCGTGTGTGGTGTCACTCACTGATCCTTCAGAAAGGCTTGACAAAATGCAGCGTGTGTGGAAGCTACTGCGCTACTCAGTCAATAAAAGAGCTTCGCTACTGAAAAACTATTTGATTCAGAAAATAGCGACGCTACCACCAAGCTACTGAGAAATGTAGTTAAACTAGTAACGGCGCTACTTGTAGCGACGCTACTGCTCAACACTGCCGTTTATACCAATATAGTTTCGTAAAGTTCCTCTTTCTCTCAACGCGCAAACCCCCCTCCTCCCGTGCGTGTGAGACTGCTGAAGACCTGGCTTGTTAAAAACAACGGTTCAGTCAGTGTTATCCACACATACACTTTACTTTGGCTAACATGCAGCTGCTGCTGTGAACGGAATCACAGGATGAAAAGTCCAGAAGACAAGTTCTGTTTTTTTTCGGCGACTTTACACAACGTAGCCTACTACTATAAGAGAAAGTTACCAGCGAGAGACCGAAAGAAGCGGGGTACACTGACGTGTTTGCAGCAGAGGTACGTTAGGTCTGTGAGTGTGTAGAGAACTGAAGGAGGCAGATTCAATATGTGAGTGACACTTTAGGTGGAGAATGAAGTATAGTTAATACAGTGAAATAACAAACAAGCTAAGTTCCTACAAATAGTAAAAACATTCCCTTAAAACCTAACCCCCCAAGCGGTGGAGGCCGCTTGCCATAGTTACGACTTTACGCCCAAATTAATCTAGTGAAGGTCTGCCCAAGTAATTGTGGTGCAACCCATATTAGTAGCTAATTTAGTTACATACAAAGTAGTAGTTATCTAGTGTGGGCTTTAGGAGATAACTTGCACACAGCCGGGGCAACAGCCGGTGTGGATTACAGGAAATGGTAAAAAACAAACGTGCTGATAAACGCTCTGTGCATCTGCACTCAATTGCTCTTCCTCAAGGACCTTGACCTTCCTGTGACCTTAAAACTGAATCTTGTGGATTGAATTTGAATTGAGAGAACTGAAAGTGAAAGTATAAAAAGACTTGAATTTTTGGTAACGATCAAATACAGTTTCAGTTCACATTCATGATATCACATTCAGTTTCAAGTTTATTGGATTTCAGTTTCAAACCAATAAATTCAAATTCAGTTTTTTAATGCAAATATTCAAGTTGAGCAATTCAAATTCAGTTCAAAATTATTTTGTGTTTTTGCGTACGCCAACTTCTTAACTGCAGGGGACTGGGGGGCTTATTATATGGCTATGGACAGGTGGGTTTGTGCTTGGTGGTACCGTATGTGCCGTTGAGGTGTTCATTCTGCTTTGCCTCTAACCCCATAGCGATAGCCTTTGAGGGCGAAGCCTATACGAAATAAAATGGTAGTTATGTACTGGAACTCCAGATTCTGAGTATAGGCACAGTCCTCTAAGTTGTAGGCCTCCCGAAGGCTGGGTCTCACCGTTATGTATATACAAGGTGCAGACGTACGAGACGTACATAACGACTGCTCTTTTCTAGGCGACGTAATTCTGCATTCTTCTTTTTTGGGCCCCGATAACTGCTGCATACTTTGTGCTACAAAAACCATTCAACTATCAAAATGTTCAGCTCTTTCAGTACATGATGCAAAATATTTTATTCTTTTTTTTTTACTTTTTTTTCGATCTTCTGTAAGCTTTTTTCAGTAATTTTTTATAACGTAAGTCTATGGAGCAAGGTTCTAATCTTCTTTAAACGTCTCCCTCTTTCAAAGCCTACTCCTTCTCAATACTTTCAGCTAAACTTTAAAATATTCACAAATCTTTAAGCTATTCAACTGTCTTTCTATCTTTTATAGTTTTTTAGGATTTTAGTTTTATAAAGCCATTTTCTGAGTTTATAATGACAGTCTATGGGATGGAATACTGGGAGTTAGTGCGAGACATCAGTAGAGTGCAGCAGCCTTGAAAACTCATCTTAAAAAATTATTTTTAAATCGCTGGCCTGACCGCAACTTTAAATCTTCATGCATCATTTTATACCAGAAATGTAGAAAACTTTTCTGGTTCCTCACACGGGCTTTTTAAATCCATCGGACTGACAGATTTGGCTCTGTGCCCTTCCATAGGGCAAGAGTGACAGGCAACTCCTCCATTGTGAGCCATTATAATTCGTCAATGAAATTTCTGGACTAAACTAGAACATACCAGTTTTTGAACTCACTAAACTCTCTGTCTCTCTTACTGTTTATCTCTGTCGCTCAGTCTCTCTAATTCCCTCTCTCTCACTCTCTCTGACTCACTCTCTGCCTGTCTCTGTCTCATGTTATCTGACTACCTGCCTCTCTGTCTTTATCTCTTATCTTGTGTCTCTTTCTGTCTCCCTCTCTCTCAACTCAATTTCTAATGCTTCTGCAGCCATTTCACTACACAACTGCAGATATCAAAATGTTCCAATTTTTGAGGACGTGTGCTATGATTCATCTATTTACTACCTTCTTCAATTTTTTTGACAGTTTTGGCAGTGTAACAACTTTCAGCGTTTTAACAATGTATTTCAACTCTGATCTGGGTCATTTTTTTATAGGGTGCAATTT
>NC_060165.1:2867579-2869360 GCF_021292245.1 Micropterus dolomieu | reverse complement strand
CAACTTTAAATCTTCATGCATCATTTTATACCAGAAATGTAGAAAACTTTTCTGGTTCCTCACACGGGCTTTTTAAATCCATCGGACTGACAGATTTGGCTCTGTGCCCTTCCATAGGGCAAGAGTGACAGGCAACTCCTCCATTGTGAGCCATTATAATTCGTCAATGAAATTTCTGGACTAAACTAGAACATACCAGTTTTTGAACTCACTAAACTCTCTGTCTCTCTTACTGTTTATCTCTGTCGCTCAGTCTCTCTAATTCCCTCTCTCTCACTCTCTCTGACTCACTCTCTGCCTGTCTCTGTCTCATGTTATCTGACTACCTGCCTCTCTGTCTTTATCTCTTATCTTGTGTCTCTTTCTGTCTCCCTCTCTCTCAACTCAATTTCTAATGCTTCTGCAGCCATTTCACTACACAACTGCAGATATCAAAATGTTCCAATTTTTGAGGACGTGTGCTATGATTCATCTATTTACTACCTTCTTCAATTTTTTTGACAGTTTTGGCAGTGTAACAACTTTCAGCGTTTTAACAATGTATTTCAACTCTGATCTGGGTCATTTTTTTATAGGGTGCAATTTCTCTGTTACATACCATATATATCTAACATCATGAAAAACATATTGGTCAAGCTCACGCACTTTTATTTAATTAAATATAGATATATTAACATGTTACACACGGGAAATGTCCACCCTGTTTAGGACTTAGACATAACTGTTTAAAAGTGTTTTCAGGGTATGATTGCTACTAAAATGACATTTTTATAGAAATCATATGTCAGTCACTCTTATTAGATATTTGTTTTACAATAAAATAATTTCTAAGCAGTATATAGTGAGAAAAACAAGCGCACATTATGACAACGGGACAAATTCTTCCATTTCGTTTCTTAAGTGAATTATGATAAGAATTACTCAAGTTTTCTTGAATGTATAATCAACCCCTTCCATATATTTATGTAAACACAAATATTGACTTGATATTTAGTTATTTCATTAAACTACAATAGAAAAATACCATCATAACAGGGTGAACAGTAGTATAACAGGGTGGACGAAACACCAAAAAAATGATTTGATGAATTTTATTAATTTTAACATGAATAAACTTGGCTAATCCAGAGGCCTTTTGATGCATGTCATCCCCTATCTCTCTCCTCCTTTTTTCTCTCTATCCACATTCCTATCAAATAAATTTTTTTAAAGAACACAAAACGGAAAACAACTTAAGAACGCTTTTCAACTTTACTTATAGTACCCCAAGCGGTATTCTAAATATTTCCATGTGGACTTATCCAGTTGGACAGAGTGCCTGTGACTTTGGTATAAGACACAGAAGTTGCTCATCTGCATACCAGCTGACATCTTCGTGTGGTGTTGGCCAGAAGTATTTGTTCACCCCATTGCGATGCATGCACTTCACTTGAATGCTGTGCTCTTCTTTGTTCATGATGATGCCAGGGTACACGTCATTGTCACACTTCACAGCACACCACTCTCCAATGTACTTCTTGTCAAATGCCTCAGGTCGCCATGGGGTCTGGGATGTCACTGGAACTCCATCCAGAGTAGCTGCTTTTAACTGGCAGCAGGCACAATCCAGACGATCATCCTGTCTCTGATATCCCTGTACTTGATTTGCCCAGGTAAAAGGCTGATTACCTGGTGCATCCTCATTGTGCCCTTAACAGGAGTCCAAGGTACTTCCCCTGCCAGTGCAGCGCCTGTCTCACTGGCTGTGCAAGGCTATTTCACAGGCCTATGTCAGCCGGTGA
>NC_060165.1:2865260-2867559 GCF_021292245.1 Micropterus dolomieu | reverse complement strand
CCCCCCCCCCCCCCCCCCCCCCCCCCCTCTCTCTTCAATGTGAGATCACTTTCAAGTAAGACTTTTATCTTAAATGATTTTATCTTGTCTGCAAATCTAGATTTTATGTTTTTAACTGAATCCTGGATGCAAATGAATGACTATAGCCAGCTAGCTGAACTGTGTCCGCCTCAATATGATTGTTTTAGTCAACCGAGGGTCAGTGGTCGTGGTGGTGGTGGGCTAGTGAGCGTGTATAGGAAAATTTTTAAATGTCATCAAGTACGCTGTGATGAATTTAACTCCTTTGAAGTTCTCACTCTTAAAGTTGGAGGGCTGCAACCTATCATATTTGTTATAATTTATCGCCCCCCAAAACCGCCTGGAGGATTTTTATCAGAACTTCCTGAATTTTTAATTACTCTGGTTTTAAATTATGACAGAATTGTTCTTTGTGGCGATTTTAATATTCATGTTGATGACCCCAACAATGTTAATGCAACTAACTTTTTAAATATGGCCACTTCTTTTAACTTCAAACAACATGTCAAAGGGCAAACACATAACCGTGGTCATACACTGGACTTGGTTTTTACCCTGGGTGTCAGCATTTCCTCTGTGGAATTAGAGGACATGACCATATCTGACCACAGATGTATTGTTTTTAGCTGTGATTCGCCTGTTACTCATGCCGCCTCACCAAGCTCCGTGTGTTCTCGCTTCTTTAATGAACAAAGTGTTTCAAAGTTTTGCGCATTCTTTCAGAGCCAAAGCCAACACCTGTCTGATTCCAACACCAACAATCTGGTCGATCACTTCAATCATATCTGCTTGTCGTCACTAAATATTACTGCTCCTCTAAAGGTTAGGCCTACGTCTAAAGCTAGTAAGCAACCCTGGATAAATGACAGCATTCGCAGCCTAAAAAGGGAATGCAGGAAAGCAGAGCGCAGATGGAAAAAATCCAGTCTCCAAGTCCATTACCTCAGTCTGAAGGATTTATTAATTAACTACAATAACATGGTTAAGGATGCGAGAACACACTATTTTTCTGAACTCATTACTACACATAAACACAATCCCAGGTTCCTGTTTAAGACTGTGGATCAGCTGGTAAACCCAACCCCTCCTTGTGCCTCAGCTGGAAGTAATGATGACTGTGAATTGTTTTTATCTTATTTTACCAATAAGGTGGTGTCAATCAGAGCCTCTATTACCCCCACGGCCTCTTACTCAGAGGTTCCTCACCAGCAACAAGAGAGTTTTAACCAGTTTTATCCCATCGACTTGTCTGAGCTTTTAAAAACAGTATCACAAATGAGAGTGTCCTCCAGCCCACTTGATGTAATACCTACAGAGTTTTTACTGAAAGTAATAGATTCTGTTGGGCCCCATTTGATCTCTGTTTTCAACAGCTCCCTATCTACTGGTTGTGTCCCCGATTATTTTAAAACGGCTTGTGTGAACCCACTTTTAAAGAAACCCAGTTTAGATCCCTCCCTCCCACATAATTTTAGACCAATTTCAAAACTGCCTTTTATTGCAAAGATTCTAGAAAGAATTGTGTCCAAACAGCTGCTCACTGTACTGGAAAATAATAAAATATTTGAAAAGTTTCTATCTGGTTTCAGGAAGTACCACAGCACTGAGACTGCCCTGCAGTCACCAATGACCTTTTAATGTCTGCTGATGAAGGCATGTGCTCAGTTCTAGTCCTGGTGGACCTTAGCACTGCTTTTGACACCATTGATCACAACATCATGTTAGACAGACTGAGGCACTGGGTGGGGATCTCTGGTACTGCCCTACAATGGTTTTCATCCTACCTGTCAAATAGGAAGTTTTGCGTGTCTGTAAACAACTATGTCTCTTCGTTCTGTCCAGTTAAATATGGTGTGCCTCAGGGGTCGGTCTCAGGACCCATTTTGTTTTCCTTGTATCTGCTTCCCTTGGACATATTATCCATAAACATGGCATTTCTTCATATTTATGCTGATGACACACAAATATACTTGCCCGTCAGATCCACAGACCCTGGAATGCTGAGTTCACTTACCGACTGCCTTTGTGAAGTTAAAAAATGGATGTCAAACAATTTCCTCCAGCTGAACTCAGACAAAACAGAAATCCTGGTCATTGGGTCCCAGCAGATGGCAGTACAAATACTGCCATCTGCTGGTTCCCTAGTAAATAACATTAAGCCTGTTGCAAAGAACCTTGGTGTTTGGTTTGATAGTAATTTAAATTTCGAGCAGCACACCACAAAGCTTGTTCAATCATGTTTTTATCAACTTAGAAATATAGCAAAAATTCGATCTAT
>NC_060165.1:2834919-2865160 GCF_021292245.1 Micropterus dolomieu | reverse complement strand
ATTGACTTTAAAATTCTATTGATCACTTTTAAAGCTCTTCATGGTCTCTCGCCTTGTTATATTTCTGACCTTTTAGTCCCATACACACCAGCACGTACTTGAGATCCTCGGGCAGAGGTCTGTTGTCTGTTCCAGAGTCTCGACTGAAAACTAAAGGGGACAGAGCGTTTGCTGTCAGGGCCCCGAGGCTCTGGAACAGCCTGCCTGAGGAAATCAGGTCGGCTGAGTCAGTGAACTCTTTTAAGTCCCTTCTTAAAACATACTTTTATAGGAGAGCCTTTCCCGATCTTATTTGACTTTATTTTATCCCTTTTATTTTATTCTATTTTACTAATTTTATATTTATCTGTATTTTAGTCTTTTCAATGTTTTCATGCTTTTATCTTGTATTGTTTTTGTATTATTGTCTCTTGGGTATTATTGTCTTTACACTTGTTAAAGCACTTTGTAACTTGTTTTTGAAAAGTGCTCTACAAATAAGGATTATTATTATTATTATTATGTTGTAGAGTGGAGCCATTGGTAAGTTCAAAACAGAGTGTTCAGAACAGGAGGAAATATGAGGTTTTTGCTTACAGAGATTACTTTTAAATACTACAACCTCATCATTTGAAGCTTTGGCCATGTTTAACATGAACATCCAACATTGTAGATAAGTCATAAAATATGGAAAAGCATAATAGGTCTCCTTTAAAAAATTCAAAATTTAGCCAAAGATCATGCCTAATGTATTAGAACAGTCAAAATTACCTTTCAAATCACTTTTTAAAAAGCCAAAAATGTCCCTAAAGCAGCATAAGGCTGGGACTCAGCAATTGTGCCACTAGCCTATGTTTTGCGCGTATGTGTGTGTGTCAGCCAGTCACTGTCAGTGACTGACCAGTCTGCTACTCGCCAATCATTGCGTAGCAACCCCCTGGCCACTGCTATTGTGATAATCTGGTTCCAGAGGCTTAAAATGAAGTGGAAAAAGCAGTTTGACACTGTTAAAATGGGAACGCAAAGAGCTACAGGACAAAAAATATAGTTTCTAAAATGAATAAATAAATAGATATAGCAACTAGCGGCTTACCACTAGAAGCAAGTCTATATGTTTGTGTCTGATAACTTTTAGTAGATAATACATCCGTATAACTTTGTCTCCGTTCTCTTTATTTCAGAATGTCTTTAAGAAGTGTGCAATAGTTAAAACCAGACAGCCCCTACGCAAAACTTCTGCCCATTCACGTATGTGTTGTGGCTATATGTGAACAGCCCAGGGTGGTGGCCTGGGAGTTTTGTAGTGATGGAGCAAATGCAGCTACCATCAAACAGCAATCTCCGATGGCAAGACTGTGACAAAAGGGACTTTTTATAAGGAGTATGCCGACAGGGTGAAGGAGGGCACCAGCTATATGGTTCGGGGCTATGCTATGAGGGGGCAGTCTCCTCCCTATGTATTTACAGTGAAAAGGGACACAGTGTTCTTTAGAACTGCTCCTCTGAATGTATGAGGGGAGCTACACCAGGAGGCAGAAGCTCTCCAGTGACCCGGCCCACTATTGACTCCCCTAAGCAGGACTCAATCTCTAGGTCTACATGTCAGAGTTACATGTGTGAGTATCATTATAAAACGTGAAATTAACACACCAATCCACTCTGTTCCAGATGTCTGCAGTGAAAAAGATTGGTGAAGAGAGAGAGGCCATACCCTTGCGAAACATTATGCAGCAGCAGGTAGGCTATCCATTTGAGAAACAAACAAGGAATAGTGTTGATTTTTAAATCATTTTGCAACACAAAAAGGCGGCTGTGTGTCAGGAGGTAGAACAGGTTGCTTGCTAAATGGAAGATCAACGGTTCGATGCCCTGGCTCCTCCACATGAATGTGTATGAATGGGTGAATGTGATGAAGTGTTTTGGTGGCCGGAGATTAGAAAGGTGCAATTGAAGTACAGCCCATTTGTGTAACAAGATGAAAGTTGTAAAAAGCAAATGTTCCGTACACTAGATGAGTGGATAAACAACAAGACACTAGTAACTCTTTGCCAAGTTCAGTGTTTTTGAAGTAATATAAACAGGTTAGCTCTGAGAGAGAGATGGTGAGCTAAACAGAGGTGTCTACAAGTACTTGTACTTTACTTTGAGTAAAGTTTATTTTACTTTATACTTCTACACTTTCGATGAATTATAATTCTCTTTACTCCACCACACTTATCCAACAGCTCAGTTGCTATTGTTGACTGCACACGCATTCCTGTGTGCTTCTGGAGGGTTGCAGCTGTGTGTGCAGTGGAAACGTGAGAGAACCATGAGAGAGTCTCACGTCAAAGCATCCAGGTCTGAGTACGGACTACAGCTGCAATCAAATTATACAAAGGTTGAGGAACTCTGTTTTTGTATTTATTTGTTTTCTATTGTTAGTTTTGTTTATTAACAATTTTGGAATACAGCGGATTTATTTATTTAATTATTTTCTGTCACAACAATGAGTAATTAGTCAATTGAACAATTCATCAATTTAATTAATAAAACAAGTGGCTGTATCAGGTATACTTTGGGTGGTAATATGCATGCAATCATCATAAACCAACTTGTGATTTATATATACATTTTTGATTAAGGAAAAATCACAATTGATCAAATTATAGTCTGTAAAAGACATTTTGTGATTTTCCACTTAAGTGTGTAATATTTCTGAGGATCTATTGACAGAAATGCAATATAATATCTATAACTATGTTTTCAGTGGTGTGTAAAGACCTTACATAATAAACCATTATGTTTTTATTACCTTAGAATGAGACATTTCTATCTACATAAGCGCGGACACAGCCTTCTATGGAGGTCGCTGTATTGTGTTTCTACAATAGCCGACAAGGACAAATAGTGCTGCAGAGCGCGTTTCGTCATTACGGCATTCTTCTTCTGCTTATATAATTCCAGCAGTGTAGACGCCCATCACTACATTAAATGTGTAAATAGAAGAGGAAATTAGTCTGAGTAGTCCTCTGGTTTATTAGAAGTAAGAAGAGAAGTGATATTTGGACAAATGAACGAGCAAACGTGTTATTTAGCACGAGATCCGACAGCCTGTGGATCTTTACCATGAAGCTAGGAGAGACCGAGACAGACAGATGATGGCAAAAAGTCACAGACATCTGGATTTTCCCAGATGGAAGGCTTTGATGTATGACAGATGTTTTCAAAGCGGAGCTGACGTCTGTTTTCTGCTGGTTGGACTTCAGCGATGGAGAAATGAAGGCTGTTTGATAGCTTCAGCTAAAAGCTTGACAAAATCACTGACAGACATGGCATGTTTCTCCTGTTTCTGTGAAATATGTAGTTGGATTAATTTCATGTAGCCATGTTATTCTCTTGTGCTGTGGTTTGGTATTTCCGGTTACGTTAGTGAGACAATCAGCTGATCAGTAATTGGCAATAAAATGCTAGCTTACAGCAGGGAAGCGATCAGCCAGCTAAACTTTTACTGCCCTGGTAGGAAAAAAAAAAAAAAAAAAAAAGTTGGATTGTAATTTAATGTACAGTAGTTATTCTACAGCGCTCTGTTATGGCTTTGTTACATGGACAGAAATGTGCCTTTACCTTTCTGAGACAAACTGATGATTATTATTGGCAATAAAACAGCATGGCAGCTCAGATCAGCAGCTAAACTTCTGTTCTGGAAAACATGTAACATAACATGATCGTGTGCCATATCAAGTGACCAATAATGAATGCTTTCCGAATTTCCATTAAAAAAAAATGTTACATTTTTTTTGGATAGTGCTTTGCCACTGTGCACACAAATGTGAAATTTGTAATTTCACATGCTAAATGCCCATTAAAAACATTGCATTGTTTTACCACAAGCTGAAATTATAGCAATCAATACTACTTTGTGTTTCTGTTGTATTTTAAAAATAATTTAAAATAACATTTTGGTAAGATTTGCAGATTGCTTATCTAATTAATTAAGCAAAGCAGAGCAGCAATACGTAAACTAGTGGAAGTAGCTAATGAGAGCTATTTTGTTTCGTTCTCATCTCTAATGACAGTTTCACATGTGCTCACTAAAAAGGACTGCCCCACCTGCAGCCTCTCTCCTCCTCTGTGTCTCTGCAGAACACGTCCATTACACACATACAAACAAACAGCGGAGTCAGCCCGCAGATCAGCTGACGTTACCAAAGTTGAGGAAAACTACGCTCATTAGTGTAAGTATGTGGTGCAATAAAGCCATTGCGAGTAAAAAGACAATTACTTTACCAACACACCTGATTAGCATAGACACGTAGAGCGTGATATTTTAATCTGCTGAGTCTCTCATCCACCGCAGCGATGTTTTGGTTTTACACAAACACAGCACTAGTGCGGCTGAAGCTAAATGTTACAAACAAGCTACAGTGAAAGCTGTCTGTAACTGTTAAGCTTAGTCTGCCACATACATTAAAACATTGTCAGGAAGCATGGAACAACTGACTAACAGAATGAAGTGTTGCTTCAGAGACAGAACCAACTGGGAAACAGGACAACACTAAACACAGACATAAACTAGGTTACTGGACACTAGACGATAGACAAGACAGAACCCCAATACCCAACCGACCAAAATAACAGATCATCAACTGACCAAAACTCAAGAGTGCAAAACATGGCATGGCTGACAGGCAGAGTGTGACAAACATGGCCCATATAAGAGACCTAAACTCAGCTGGTGACTGAGACAAACCAGCTCCTGTACAGCAGAAGGGGGAAGATGAGGAGGAAAGACTGATGGGATTGACTTCATAATTCTTTATAAACTTAAATAAGTATTTTCAGGAATATGATTTAATTTTCAGACATTTTAGATTTGTTTCCAGTGAGATATTAGTGACTTTGCTGTTGAAAATCCTGTTGCTGCTCTAATAACATTTTGTTATAATAAATTAAATTCTTTTTTAAATAATAAATTTTTTAAGGCAATTTTTTTAGTAATGAAAAAGAACTAATAAGAGTATCGATATAGAACTGAACCAATAAGATGTATTAATAAAAATGTATCAATAAAGTTATAATGATACCTATCCCAACTCGTGAGAAAATGTCCGGCCCGCCTCCATGTTCTATTTTTGAAATCTGGCCCGATTGAATTTGTAATTGAATAGCCCTGAAATAAATAAATAAATAAAATACCAATTTTTAAATTGACTAATAAAATGTGGTTTTATAATGGTTGGCATCTAAGCTTTTTTAGATTTTAAATACTATCTGAATACTCATTAGCAATGGGTCAGGGGCGGCTTGTTCAAACCGGGAAAGGCAGGGGATTTTTCTCACACTTTCTACCACACTGTTATATATTTGTGACTATTTTGACAGTTTGTCTCTGAATATCACTGTCCAATCAGTGTCAACTCGTGTTCCGTGGAGTCCCGCCTCTTTTGGTGCGATTTCAGTCTGGTCGTAAATCGCCCAGATCTCTCACATAGACTTTCACGTAAAGGCAGTTTTTTTCGAGCGGCGGCCGCTGCAATGCAATCTCTATGGGTTCCGGGAGGGCTCGCACTTACGTGTTTACGTCACGTGCCCAGCAGCAGAGCTACGCTTCTGCCACCTGAGAACGACTCAGCAGTCGTCCAGCTTGTTGCTCTCACTACGAGCACCTGCTGTAGAAAATGTACGTTCAGGCTGAAAAAAATTTGTACACAGATGCAGTGACTTTACCAGCAGTGAGTAAGTGTATAATATAATAATAATAATATACAATAATAATAAGTGTATAAATAATACATGTAATTTGTTAAGCTATGAAGAGAGGAAAGGTCCGCTAGCCACTAGGCTAATTTATGCTCCGTAAAATGCCAGAGGCTAAGCTAATAATCTTGATACTTATTATTTAGCCGAATTTTATGCTTATGTTAAATGTGATTGTTATTAAGCCATGTTTTATGTGTGGTGGTGGAGTCAATTTAAAGTTAACTTCACTTAACCAGTAATTATTATTATTATTTGATGTTATTTTTTTCTTTTATTGCCAGAAACTGTAGAAGAAAGAGGAGGTAGCATGATGTGGTCACCGCTGGCATCTTGTCAGAGGAGGGTAAAAAGAAGAAGTAGGAAAGCAACACAGAAAATAAACCAGAAAGAATAGAATGGGAGAACAACACATAGCTCGTTGTTACTGTGTGATTAGAGTACAGGAGAACAGTGGATACTTTAATACAGCCCACACCCCTAATAATACTGTGTATCTACAGGATAACAAGTGGGTTTTTTTTACAACTCTCCGTATCAGTATTGGAGATGTAGAATTTTTAACGTTAAAAGTCAGTCTGTAAAGTTTCAGTGTAACTATTACTCTTTGATATTCTGTCTTATTAAGGTACAAGCCCAGTTTACAAAACAACACATTGTCACTCCCGACTTGTCACCTATTAATGATTGGTCG
This sequence comes from Micropterus dolomieu, assembly GCF_021292245.1. NCBI lineage: Eukaryota > Metazoa > Chordata > Actinopteri > Centrarchiformes > Centrarchidae > Micropterus > Micropterus dolomieu. The sequence goes on along the minus strand of NC_060165.1, from coordinate 2,858,748 downwards.
GGGCCCTTTGGTGTCGCTTTTTTAACATCCTGTGTACCCCTTTAGCGTCATTTTTAGACCTTTAGGGCCCTGCGATCAAGTTAGCAAGGTTAACGCTTGGCAACAATAAATAGCCAACGTATGGTAAAGTTAGCAACAATTAATATGCAACATCCGGTTAGACTTGTAAAATAAAACCGTAATGTAGACTCTGTGTTCCAGACACTTTGCACAGTAAAAGATATCAATCCTTAAGATATCAATCCGCTAAAAGATAAACCTGATTGGCTCATTTGTCTCTGGGGACATGCATTCCACGCATTCCAAAGTTTATTGACACATGTTGGGCTAATAATTTTGGAGAAAACTACTGAGAGACACACGTCCGGATTATAGTGAGGACTCACAGTATTCCGAAATTTATACTCACTGTGTTTCGGACAGGTAAGAAGGAGTCATTGCTAATATAAAACACATACATTTTAACGACTATAAGCTGGTGAAAGAATGATATTAACCTTCATATATGGTATATTTATTATTATATATATTATATATTATATATTATGTTGATTAAAAGAGTGTAGACACCCTTTTAATCGACTATTGCTTATGTGAATGGCAGTCTAATATGTTGCGTAACTGAAAACTGATGTTAACGTTAAATTTAAGAATTTTAAATCACATTAGTATATTGTTATAGCTAGAAATAATGCTCATGTAAAGCCATGTGGAGGATTCATTTACTGTAAATAAACACAATTCTGCCAATTTCATGAATCACATTTACTTTTTACCAAAAAAAACTCATTTCCCACATAAAGTTGATAATTAACGTTAAAAAAAACAGAATGAACACAAATAACATTAAGTTAACCAATAAACACATAACAGTAATAATTTTAACAATAACAATTTATAATAATGTACATATAGAAATTATACTTTCTCCTTCGACTTTGGCTTATCTCCAAAGCCCATCTTATTGCAGTTCCACAGCTGAGGAGGCTTGTCATGGAGACTGTAGAGGTGAATAATTTTTTCTAAGAACAAAAAAAAAAAGAGGATCTATTCCCTCAGGTGTTGCAACAAGGACCCTGGCCCTATCAAGGGAGTCCGGTGTCAGGTTGGTCAGCTCTGGGTGGTGAGCTTTGAAGCGGATCCACCAGTTGTCACTCAACCCAGTCTCCAGGTTGACCAGAGTCTTCCGACTGCTGTCTTTAATAATTTCCACGGCAAGACACTTAATGATGGTTCTGGTTAGGGGAAGATCATGATCCGCCATCCAAACAATATAATTAACTAGAGCTTCTTCCTCATCCAGGGTAAGAGCCCTGTTAGGATAAGGCCCACATTCATATTTCCCCAGCTTGTGGTCTGACAGGGTAGACGGGTATGCGAAATCTCTGTGACAATCTTTCACACTTTCTCCTGCCTTCATAGCATTAAATGCTGCATCTAGCATTTCCCTGCTGTATTTTTTCCCTGACATTCTTCTCTAACATACCAAAAGAAGACATGGATATGTTAGCTTTTACCGTTAATACTGTTGTGAGTTCTTAAACTTATGGCTTTAAGTGTTTTTAAAGCATTGTTAATGTTTTTCTTTTTAATTTTTCATGTTTAATGTTCATGTTTTTAACATTAATGTTCAAATCAGTTTGTAATTAAAATAAGTTCCTTTTATAAAATGAAGTCTAGAATCAGTTTTTATATGGAATTAATTATCATTATTTCTTTTATGGCTTCTAAGTAACTTAAACATAACTTGGCTTGAAATGTTATTAAATTGCATGTTACTACAATGTGTGATGTTCCTAGTGTTAAACAGATGATGTTAAATTACACAGATGTGTTGAAATGACCTTTAAATCACCACTTTTTTGGTGGGGAGTAACGTTAACGTTGAGTTAACCCATGGGGTTTTAATAAGGGTGCAGTGATGCTAATTCAAATTCATGTCAAAGTAACGTTAGCTTTACTTGGATAACTATTAAAAATATTTAATATCGACTTTTTTCAACATTGGTATATATTTAAAGTTGGGGTTCTGGGGTCTTGGGGTTCATCCACCCCAACTACCGTTCTGTTAAATATCAGTTACCTACCTTCACCTTCTAAAACTGTGTTGAACTATAGGGATCCCCAGTGTGTTAGAAACTGATGCCAATACTTGTGTCCAAATGTCCATATGTGACGAATAACTCATCCATCCATCGTCAACCGGTGGGCACAAGGCGGGGTACACCCTGGACAGGTCGCCAGTACATCGCAGGGCCACACATAGACGAACAACCACTCACACTCACACCTAAGGACAACATGTCTTTGGATGGTGGGAGAGAACCCACACAGACACGGGGAGAACATGCAAACTCCACACAGAAAGGCCGGGGCAACCGGGGTTTGAACCCACGACCTTCTAGCTGTGAGGCGACAGTGCTAACTACCGCACCTTGATGTGACTGTGACAAAATGATACTAGGTGTCGCACTGTGACCCTCACTGCATGACTTCATTTTAGCTAGTATTACATACTATATAACTATATTATACTAATCATTTGCATATTCAAGTGGCGTGGGAGGGTCGAAGATACAATTGAGCTAAATGATTACAATTATTTCTGAAGATTTTGAAAAGGTGCCAATATTTTTGTCCCATCCAGTTTTAGAATTCTGTGTGGAATGTCTCCGATTTGTCTTTTTTTGTGCAATTTCTTTGGAGAAGTAGTGCATTATGTGGCAGACATGCCAATATTGTATAAACACATAGCCTACACATAAAAATAGACTTTATGAGTAGAATATGTAGCATGTCTAAACTATATATGAATTTTAATAAATTTATGAGAATTAATACCCAATTCTGAATTTTAATATTCAGAAAATATCAATACATAAAAAGCTCTAGTTTCGCAAAAAAGGGGCACCACCGGAGTTGTTATTAACCTAGAGTTTCTGGACCTCTAGGTAGCTTTTAATAATTATACAATTATTCACCAGTGATCAGTTAATAATCAATTATTTTAAATCAATCAGTCAGTCTCATATCTAAAGGGTAAATTGTTTTGGCAGGGACTTAGAAATAGGCAACACACAATTCCTTGGTTACAGTGAATTTATTAACTAACTAAGGTGATATAAAACGATGGTTAAATACATTAGACAAATAAACAATGGCTATACAATGAGAATGGAGGTTCGATTGTGGGAAGCATTTGACTCATACGGCAGAGGAGAACTAATGAAAGTAAGCTATGAGTTTAGGAGTTAAAAAGACAATATTAACACTACGGGACATCCCTGATCACAGAATGTTTTGTCTGGTCTTACTGCTTGTAGGCGGCATGCTTTGGCCTGTTGCACGGATCCCACGCTAGCTGCCCGATCCTGGCTTTTGCTAGGGGATTATCCACGGTTCTCCGTGTCTGAAGAAAAACCTCAAGGGTTGGCCGTCCTCCATCTGGCAATTCGGCTGTTTTCAGGTGTCCTTCGTTACCGCTGGCGAGACCACTTGGCTGGGTCTGACTACTGCTGAAGTTGCCCGGAGTGTCAGATAACCGCCCCCAGATCTACTTACAGGAATCTCATGGTCCCTTTACCCATCATAGAAACGCCCTTTGAACGGGTGGGGCTAGACATTGTAGGCCCCCTCCCCAAGAGTGCCAGAGGGCAACAGTACATCTTGGTCATGATAGACTTCGCCACCCGGTACCCAGAAGCCGTACCTTTAAGGAACTGCCCAACCTAGAGAGTTCCAACCAGGAAGTTTTTGGCTACTTGGCACGGACCTTTTGATATACTAGAAAAGGTATTCCCCAGTGATCCGCCGGAACCGGCCTGGGACCAAGTACAGCAGGTCAAGGGGCTAGTGGAGGCTAATCAGGATGTCTTTTCCTCCCTCCCAGGATGCACCCACCTGATAGAACATGAGGTGCGTACCCAGCCGTAGAGAGTAGTAAACCAAAAACCCTACAGGGTCCCAGAGGCCCACAAACAGCTGATCAACGAGGAGGTAAGGAAGATGTTGGATCTAAATGTGATAGAAGAATCTAAAAGTGCCGGTGGTTTTAGCAGACAAGCCTGACTCTACCATACAATTCTGTAATGATTTCAGAAAAGTAAATGTGTCAGAGATCGATGCATATCCCATGCCACGGGTAGATGAGTTAATTGAAAGTCTGGGGAAGGCACGCTTTATAACCACCCTGGATCTTACGAAGGGGTATTGGCAGGTCCCCTTGTCGGCCGAATCTAGAGAGAAGATGACCTTTGCCACTCCTGGGGGTCTATAGCAGTACCGAATGATGCCCTTTGGGTTGTTGGGTTGCACCTTCCAGCGCTTGATGGATCAGGTATTGAAACCTCATATGGACTATGCTGCAGTGTATCTAGATGATGAGGTCATTCAGAGCCCAGACTGGGAAAACCTCCTGCCGCGAGTGCAGAAGGTGCTGGATTCAGCTTGACTGCAAACCCCAAGAAGTGTAAGTGAGACGAATTACTTGACGTACACAATCGGCAGAGGCCTTGTCAAACCCCAGGAGGCCAAACTCCAGGCCAAAACTATCATCGACGGTTCATCCCTGATTTCTCTATGTTAGCAGCCCCTCTCACAGAGCTCACATCAAAGAAGTACTCCAGGATGGTGAAGTGGACCCCAGCGGTAGAGGAGGCCTTTTGCAACCTGAAGATGGCCCTGTGTTCAAACCCAGTCCTCACAGCCCCAGACTTCAGTGGGGAGTTCGTCGTTCAGGCAGACACCTCTGAGGTGGGTCATTACATCCTGAGTAATTCTGGCAAAGTTTAAAAAAAATGAAGTTAAAGCATTTTTAAGAAATCGCTGTGAGCAAAAACCTCAGGTTTCTTCCTGTTCTGAATGCTCTGTTTTGAACTGCGTTTTCTACCAACGGCTCCGTTCTGCATAATACCGAGCCAGATGGAGCCGGTGTTCCATATATGGTCATGTGCTCCCACACTAACCGCAACACTCAGTCTGCCTGTTCCGCCCAGCAACAACAACAGCCTGGTAACATGCTTCAGATCTTGGCCAATCAGAAGACAGTGGGCTTTGAGAGGGAGAGCCTTAAAGAGACAGGAGCATCTATAGCTTGTTAAGATACAGGCTGAAATGAAGGCCTACATGAAGAATCAGTACAAGAAAAAATTAATTAAGTAACTTTGATTCATGCAAAGCTGCCATACAGGAGTCACAGAACTACAATATAGGACTGGAAAAGCAGTATAATAGGTCTTCTTTAACTTAAATCAAGAGATATCTGGATGATCTACAGATAAATAGTGATGTACAGAAAAATCTGGGCCCGTATTTATCAAGCTTCTCAGAATAACTCATAAAGAACACTGCTAAGAACTGACTGTCCCCGAAGCCCTCGAGACAGGACGAATTGGCGGCAGTGTAGGTTTTAACCATACTGAACACCAGCCCCCTGTCCATGAGCAACTGGAGGAACGAAAGCACCGCCGACAGCGGACAGGTGACCGCATACAGCAGCCGGGGAGGCCAAAGGGGGTGCGCGAAGGTGTCCACTCCCAGCGGGGGGGGAAGTCCCGTGGGCTCAGTGAAAACCAAGCGGCAACCTCCGGCTCCTACTTCCGATACCAATGCGGAAGTATCTGAAACTGCAATTCATCGAGTGGCCACTTGAGGCTGGCTGCAGAAGGGAGTCAATCTCCATTGACCCCCATGTTAAAAAGCCCAAATTTACAGCAGAATAAAACATGTTTACAGCCTGGTTCAAAAAATGGTTTTAGTGCATATCGCTAAGTTTGCCCTTTGTGACAACTGTGAGGGGGGTGATTTTTTTTTATAACTCACCTGTTTAAATTATATTAAGCCTTAATGTTCTGCATTATTAGGGGCGTGGCCGCTTTGATTGACAAGCGCCATTAGCTGCTGCCACTGTTAGTACTTGGTCTGCCGTCTGTTAGCCTCACTCAGCTACACGGAGCTCTGAGGCTCAGCCTGTCGGAGCCTTTTGGACATTTCTACATGCAGATACCGGATGAATAATGGCAGGCTGTGCAGTTCATTGAAGAGAGAACCTCCAGGAAATCCATGTTCTACTTGGTGAGTGAAATTCCTGTATTTTATTTGTGTTAACATTTAACAGGTATCGCTGTTGGCATATAGCTTGTTAGCTTAACGTTAGCTTGTTACGCTAATTAGTCATTAGTGTAAGCAACGTTATGCAAGTTAGAGTCAAAGACAAGTCAGCAAGAGGGGAGAAGCAAAAATGCATTAGATTAACTTTAGTGTTAGACATTAGGGTGCTAATGCTTTGAAGAAAAGGCGTCTGTGTGAAGTTGTAAGTAAAGGCTCAGCTCTCAGTTAGTTGCCGTTATGTTAACGGTAACTTTTACTGACCTATTAAAAGTGGCTGCACCTTAGGCAGAGAGCCGAGGGGGGAGCGGCTGCGGAGTTCTGCCTGAAACTGTCACACCGAGGAGCACCGATGCCACTATTTGAGCTAGCTGTCTCTCCCGAGGAGAGCTGTGCACCTCCAAGTGTAACGTTACTGTTTAAAAACGATAACGTTATACTATTCTTTGTGGGGTTCATCAGTGTGAATGATTGATTCAAAGTACATATTAAAGGCAGTTTAGAGTCATCAATAAGTTATTACACTCAGTAGATGTAGCATTCCTTGAGATTCAGCAAACAGTCTGAGGTGATAACTGCGTTTGATCAGCGACGTTTCTGATAAGGATCTTAAGAGGTGGATGCATAATTCGGCAGAACAGCTGTTGTAGGCTACCTGCAGAGATTTGCATCCACCTTTTTTACCAGTATATAATGCGCGTTATGCCTGCGGACAGGTAGCTGGGCTGTAACTAGGGCGATGGTTTAGTTAAAGCGAGAAATTAGGTGTGTGAGAGCCGCCTCTGAGTTTGTTTGGTGGGTTAGAATTTACCAAAAAAGGTAGTACAGTTCAATGAGAAATATAAAATAAGATCTTTACAATAAACGTTCAATAAGATCTGACTTGAGTAGTTATTGTTGCACAGTGTCCAGCAGAAAACCGTTATTGCACATATTAGGAAACAGTGTATTTCACATTGCCACCCCTAATTACTGCCACATGCCAGAGAGGTTTTCATGCTGAGACCATGTCAGAGTTCAGTAGCTTTATGGCTCTTTGGAAGAAGCTGCTAACTGTCTACCCATTGTTGTATTTACAGGTGCCAGAGGAGCTGATTGCAGAAACCTCCTGATGTGATTAGCTGTGTCCAGCTCTTCAGGAGAGAACAGCTCCAGCTTCCAGCTCTTCAGCTCCTGCTTTTCTTTTTACACCTGAACACTACTGACGTGAAATTATGACACTGGGTTCTTATCAACAGATCATTATAATAACTCAACACATTTCAAGTCATACAAAACTACTTTTACATTTGTAGCCTTTTAATATTGATGTTTTCGTGTATGCAAGACAAGAGTTTAATTTATTAAACTATTTCTTGTGTATTAGGAATACTTTGTTATAAAGTGTATCAGACTAATTATACATAATAAAATCATTCTTCATTCATCATCAGTTTCATATATTAATTTTAAATAGTCTGACTCTAAACTTATAGCTAACAGCTGTAACATTTTACATATGTTAGTAGAAAGTAATGCATGAAAGGTTGATGTTATATACTGTTTTATTTTGACATATCTTTAAGAGACAAATGTGACATTGACTGAGAAGTGAAAAACAAAGACATCTGCACACTGCATAGTTTAGAAGCCCTGTAGGAGGTGTCATTTATTGCGACCTCTGAGAAGGTCTTGTGTGATTTAAATTGTATAGACTCACCTATTTACTACATGTGCATTTGGTCAGCTCTGAGACCTCAGAGTTTGCAAGGTCACAATAAAAACCACCTAGTGGGATTCATTATTACTCTGTGCAGATCATTCTTTGTTTCAGCACTTACCCACTGGATGGTTCAGATGTGCCCACAGTTTTCTGTGTTTAACCTAGACTTATATCAGAGCAGCAAACAAGGCACTCTTCAGAAACTTCAGGCTCTGTTACAGAGTCTGACGTCCAAATAAATCACTCATAACCAACGGTATGTAAAAGAGTTGAGTGATTTGCTTCAAATTGTTCGTTTGAGGGTTAAAAGTAAAGTTAAGGTAATTAATAACTGATTCATAGTTAACTGTTAACATTGGTCTCGTTAGTCTCGCAACGTTTGTGTTGCAAAATAACGTTACCACATTAAGACATTAAAAGCATTTAAAACCTTGTTAAGTATAATGTCAATAACAGATATGTGGGTTATTTTAATATTTTCCGGTGTCTTACCTTGACTGTAAGCTGGTAATGACCGTAAACTGGTAACAAAAACGGCCACGGGTTCCAACCTCCACCGTACAGCACTGGGGGTTTAGAATCTACCTCTGCTAACACACACGTCTCCTCAGCTCCACCTACGACCCGCCTCTTTGCCCATTTTTGGTTATCCGGGAGTGACGCGCTACCAAGATGGAGGTTGATGCCTCGGACGTGGGAGCAGGGGCGGTTGCATGGAGTAAGCCGTCTCATCAACCCTGCTCCAGTCTGCTGCGTCCTCTGCCGGTAACTAATTGGACCTGGTCTCATATTGCTGTTGACTTTATTTCTGGACAACCCTTGAAGGTAATATGGTGGTACTTAAGTAAGATAAGGTGGTGTATTGTTTTTCCTAGCCTGCCCATTTTGTTCCCTTACCTAAAATACCCTCTGCAGCAGACCTGCTAGTACAGAATGTGTTCCGTATTCATGGCATGGCTGATATTGTGTTAGGCCTTACTTCTCTTCTCATGTGGGGAGGGCATTTTGTTCTGCTTTGGGTGTTACTGCCAGCCTCTCCAGCTACCATCCGCAGACTAATGGACAGACAGACAGAACGTGCCAACTAGTGTTGAGACTTGACCTGCACTTGGTGTCTACTCATCCTTCTTCATGGAGCAAGTATCTACCATGGGTGGAGTATTCCCACAATTCTCTCATCAGCTCTGTGACAGGTATGTAACCTTTCATGGTGAATATGGTTCCAGCCGCCCCTTTTCCCCTGCCTGGTGGCTGAAGTGGCAGTTCCATCTGTTCAGGCCAACATGCGTAGATGCAGTCAGGTTTGGAGCTCTGCCAGAGCAGCCTTATTGCAGACAACTTCCCGGAACCAGCTTTGGGCAGACTGGCGTCAGACTCCAGCACCACCAGTCTATTGAGTGGGCCAGGAGGTGTGGTTATCTTTCGGGGACCTGCTACTGCAAGTTGAGTCCTGTAAGTTGGCTCTCTGTGATTGAAAGCATCATTAACACTTCTGTCTAGACTCAGGCTTCCTGATGCAATGAATGTACACCTTATGTTTCATGTGTCGGCAGATTATTCTTCGCCAGTTCACAGTGTAGGTCTTCAGGCTACTTTACGTTTTTGAGATTCTTGTTGTGTTGTGCGCTTTCACTTACGAGTGATTTCTTCTGTACTCTCCAAGAACATTCCCAAGTTATCAAACTTCTTCCATTTTTGGACCACCCTCGCCTTGATAGGGTTCATCATTACCTGTCCTCTGTCTCTGTCCTTGGACTGTCTTCTTTGAGGTTTGTGTTCTTGGTCCTTGTTTCTGTTATGGTGGTAGCCCGGCTGACGGTGAGTGTCCTGGTTTTTTCTCCTTTTCATCAGTTATTCTGCTTTTCCTTGGTTTTCTCTGTTCTCTGCCTTCCTCCCTGTGTGCTCTCTCTCCCTCTGCTCCTGAGCCCAGCCAACGACCCGCACCTGCACCTCATCAGCCATCTCGTTAGCCTGCCACACCTGCCAGTAATCAACCTCATCCCTGCCTGTATTTCAACCCCGGTTCTCCACACCATTCTTGCTTGATCGTCTTTGCTCCATACCCGTTGCCACCTCTGTGCTCAGGCTCTCGTTTTTGACTTTCGCTCAATTTCCCTGTGCTTTGTCGCTGCTGTCACTAACCGTCTCTTTGTCTTCTTTCCTCCCAGGTTCACTCACCCTCGTCCTTCGTTTTGTCAGCTGGGCTCACCCTCCGGTCCACTCTGGTCCCAGTCTCCTCGGTTCCTCGTGCCCGTGGCTCCCCGGCATCCACCTCTCCCTCCTCTCCATCCCTCACCCACCTCATCCTTCAATAAACCTCCTTCCCTCTGAGCTCTGCATTTGGGTCCTCTCTGTCCCCACACCACACCAACGTAACAGTTTCAGTCTGTTTTCTACCTGTTTGTTTGTTGTGTTTAGTAGCCAGTGTCTTGTGTTCAGTCTGCTTTTTTCCTGTTCTGTTTAGTTTTATGCTGTTTCAATTCAGGTACTTCTTTTAGTATACTAACATACATTACACTGTATACACTATGTACTTACTTGCTTAGTGTTAATTTTGACAGGGTAGTGTTGTCTCAAATCAAACACTGCTGTTGTGCACTAACTGGAAATGACTATCGCAAGTTTGCGCAGTTCACCCAGCACAGAGGCTCCAAAGCTCCAAAGTAACAGCCAGGCTTTATCACCCAAAATAAATGCTCAGATCGGGTTTATTGCCAAGTTTTAACTTACAAGAAATTTGCTTTGGTATATTGGTGCATAAATACGAATTATATCAAAGAAAAGCAATTCAGAAATTCAAGTATGTAACCACAGATGTACACTAATAATGTAATGTCTGATAATAATAAAGTAACGACTGTCAGCTTTTCATACTATTTCGGTTTAAGCTGCCAATATTGGCCATCTACACATTTGATTTGAAATTAAGTCAATGTTTTAAAGTGGGTAGTACCACAACTGTGTAAAAAAAAAAGAAAGGGAAAAAAAGAATTCATACTATGAAGTATGTAATATACGTATAAATATTATACATACTATTTAATGTATAAACCTGCCCCTTATGTATTCAGACGAGTAAACAACTATGTAAGTAATTCTCCAAATTTTCAGTCAGTTGAATAACCATAAGGCTCCATGTAAAAACAGAAGGGGGTTTGGTGCCATGTGGAAAGGAGCCAAAACATCACGAGACACATGAACGCACTAGATAATAATCTCTGTGCTTAGAGCAGACATGCTCTGGTCAAAACACTCCCAGTCTGTGAAAGAGGAACAATTCAGCCCCCTTCTGAAATTTAAACCAATATTTTCAGCCATCTGTCACTCTGCCCTGCATGCTGCTGTATTAGAATCAGCTTTCCTCTCATTGCAAAGTGCACACAGATTTGAACTATGAACTGCATGGTTTTGAACTCCTAAATCCTATGAGAACAGTAGTAGCAGTGGTAGATCATTGGTACTAAGAACTTTACTTTATGTCATACCACTAATGTTAATTCTGTATATACTGATGAAAGGATAAAGCTGGTGATATACTCTGTATTTTTTATATTATCTCATTAAGGCACCCAAACCAACAATGAATGTATCCTACCAACAATTACTGTGTGTTATTCCTCTGTGCCATAGAGCTCCATTTCTCCAAATGTGGATTAATCCACACCACTGAGAATAATCCCCAAAAACTGAACTGTTGCTCCGGTTTGAGTAACTTTTTTTTAAAACTTTGGTTACTCGTCATTAAGTTTTACAAAATGAATGCGTATTTTAAAGGGTAGGGAATTCAGAAAGTTTTAAAACACAAATACAATAATTGCTTTTGCTATTTTTATGGGATAAGAAAAACATTGTCCCTTGAGCTTGGACATAATCTTTATATTGACGGGCATTGAGACTCAGTTTCAAACTAATTTTTATGTAAAGGAAAAAAATGGTGATGTCATCAGCCCAGAGCAAGATAACCCCTGAGGCATCCAGAGTTCATACCAAAATAGAAAATATGTTCTTGAATTCATCTTACAGGCTTTAGCTGAATTGAGCAGAATATTCAAAAAGAAAGGAGCAACTATGACTAAGTGATTGTATCTCATTTACGATGTAATACTCGTGACAAACTTCTGTTCAATTAGAAGTCACATATAATACAGGAATGTTTGAACATTTGAATATATGCCAATTTAAAACAAGCTCAAATGCAATTAGACGTGCAGAAGAAGGTGGAAGCATTAACTATCTTCCCTGTTGGGAGCCAGTATTCGTTGGGGTGGATATAACTGTCATTGAGACTTATGGGTTTAGTCTGTGGGTCAAGAAACTGCATATGAAAGGAGGCGACTGCTGGAGCTGATACACTGGAAACTCTTACTGGAGCTGCTTTTTCTGGAACTTTATATCTTAATTTTCCGTGTATACAACTTATTTGCAGTGTACCTCAAGCATCAATTATGGGTCCTATCCTTCATTCTTTTTTACATGGTCACATAATTAGTGACATAATATATCTTTTAATTTATATGCAGATTATTTTTCTGTGAACACTACTAATACAGGTAGTATGTTACCCTGAATGATTGCTTTGAGGGAATAAAGTGTTGAGTGCTTGGTATTGGTATTTTCCCAATCTAGAAAATTTATTGAAGTCTCTTCACTTACAAAGGCGTTAAATGGGTTTGTGGCATTTTTTCTTATCAACTCAGCCCTACAAGGGTGCACACTTATGTCAGCATAAAAACTTCTTCTTGCACTACAAGTGAAGACTTGATACAAATTCTCAATCTGCATATCTATTTCTGGATATTTGTTTAAATGTCAGCAAATCCACATTTTAAACTGGCTTTTTACTATAACAAAGTGTAATTGAGTATATTAATAAAAATATACATTTTATGGGTCTCGTTCTCTCTGGGTCTCTCTTTGTTTCGGTACTTTATAAGTGGAAGAAAGGTGCTACATAAGTAATAATATTAGTATTGTTATTTATATTATTCAATTCACTGCAGTATACAACATGTCTGTATTTCCCAGTGAAAAATGGTGCAGTCGTGCAGGTCAGAGCAGCACTGTACAGCCAGCCCAGTCCATTTTACAGGTGGCCACTCAGTTCATTTTCTGAGGGCCACTTGGGACTTCTGCTGCAGTCTGGCCATTTACTGTGTATGTACTTACAGCTCTGTGGCCTGGCTGAGGCTCTACAGTGAGGATCGCCAGGGGAGTATCAGGATGACAAACGGCGGGCTGTGAGCTGCCAGTAAGTGCGTCTGACAGCAGGGGGAACAGATAACATCTCTCAGTCTATGCCCCTCACTGTTACTATAGCATCTGACAATCTCTGAGTGTCATAATACATTTGACTCAGAGATTTACACAAGACTGCACAGCACTGAAGATACTACAGAAGAGGCAACTGTCACATCACATCTATACTCTCAGCAGACATTAAATATTAACTGAATATTTATGTCTCTTTTATAAGTAGCAGGGTCTTTGCCAGATCCACATCCTCAGAGAGTTCTACAGTAAGAAAGCAGACAGAACTAGCTAGCACATGCTAAAGCTGTCATCATGTCATATTTAGCCTGTGTGCATCACATTTAGCATAGCATTGAAGTGAATAAGAACACTGTGTGCTGTTCTGCTGAGAGACATTCATACTGTGACCTTTCTCTAAAGCATTCAATAACAGGTGTGTTGTCATAACAACCGTCTCTGGCTGCTCAGTGGACTGCAATTGGAAAATCCAGTAAGTAAAGCACATATTTTTTAAAAAGAGATCTGATCTCGAATGAATTAATATGAATTTTGCTCTTATGCATTATTGATTAACATTGAAAAATAGCATTCTGTGTCAATGCAGAAAGTACTGAGGTGTAAATAGAGCTGTATAACATACGGGTTTGTAGTTGCCAAGCCATAAATTGTCACCACCTTCAAATCAACATGATTTGAAACTTTCCATTAGTGGTATCCAAACCATAGTTTTGCTTTCTTTTTGGCTCAGGCTTTGAGGTTTTGCCTGTCAACAGCAAAGTGTCTTTCCATTCCCCAAAGGCTCTAGGTAATCCACATAACACAATGTGAACAGTTTTTATTGGACACGCTTTCTGCCAAAGATATAGTCCCTGGTCTATGCATTCTCCTGAGTACGGTGGATGTTGCTTCTAGAAATATGTTTAATTTTGAAAGTTTAACTGGCACATAAAACATATCCCCATTGCCAGACACCACTACGCTGACTGACAAATGTGTTTTTATGTAATTTGGATGAAACAATCCTTCAAACATATCTTAACCATACTTTTGCTGTTGAGTCAAATATGTAAATATAACATTACATCACTCAGCTCTTACCCTTTTTTTTTACCCAGAAATATTAAATTAATGGAGTTATTAAGCTCTAACGTGTCAAAATGTCTTTCAGTGCAACTTTCCGGATTAAATGGCAAAAGTGTTTTGAAAATGTAGAAATTCATCCTAAAAATATAAATGAACACCCATGGCATAATTGTGTTGGTGTTTACAACAGCATATAAAATAATGGGCAACATAGCGTATCTAAAAAAATATTTTAAAAGTTGAATAATATCTGTCCAAACTTTTGTGCTTCATGAATGTTGTCAGTATAACAAAAATAAAAAGCCATTTTAAAGCAAATCACATGATGCTTGTGTGACAACATTGTTGCACTATTACACTGTAGTTAAGGTTTGATTGCACTGCAGTTAAGGTATAACTAATGGAATATATTAGTTAATATTACACGCATACAATTATGGATTAAAATGGATTATGTTAATAGCTACTTCACATTTATGGTGGTTATCTTGGACCTCTTAACCATTTTATTAGTTTTATAACTTAAAAAATAATTAAAATAAAAATACTATTGTTTTACTAATAATAGTTAATTGGATCAGCATTGATATAGCCAATGGAATCACATGTAACACACCCACTGAGAAACCAACTCTGATCATTGGCAGCTCCATGTGGTGTCCAGCAAATGATGTGGGCTTTGTAGATCATTGGCAGACTTTCTGGGGAAGACCTGGTCTGATTCGGAGAGACGGCATCCATCCCACTTGGGAAGGAGCAGCTCTCATTTCTAGAAACCGATAGTGCAAACGAACAGGAGAGTTAAATGTGGACTCTTAAACATAAGATCTCTCTCTTCAAAAGGTGTACTAGTAAATTAACTAATATCAGATTATATGATTTATTTTGTCTTACTGAAACCTGGCTGGGTGATGGAGAATATGTTAGCCTAAATGAATCCACCCCTCCCAGTCATATTAATACTCACATTCCTCGAGGCACAGGCCAAGGAGGTGGAGTTGCAGCTCTCTTTGACTCTAGCCTACTAATCAGCTCTAAACCTAAACTAAACTATAACTCATTTGAAAGCCTTGTTCTTGGTCTTTCACATCCAAGTTGGAAATCACTGCAACCAATTCTTTTTGTTATAGTGTACCGAGCACCTGGTCCGTACTCTGAATTCTTATCTGAATTTGCAGAGTTGTTGTCAACTTTAGTCCTTAAAACGGACAAAGTTATTATTGTAGGGGATTTTAATATTCATGTGGATGTTGAGAATGACAGCTTCAGTACTGCGTTTATCTCTGTTAGATTCCATTGGCTCCTCTCAGAGTGTTCATGAACCAACTCACTGTTTTAACCACACCGTCGAACTTGTTTTAGTATATGTTATTGAAATTGAACATTTAATAATGTTCCCATAGAATCCCTCTTTATCTGAACACTGTTTGATAACTTTTGAGGTTGTATTGCTGAACTACACGCCATTGGGCAAAAATTTTGATACAAGATGTCTGTCGGATAGTGCTGTAGTTAAATTTAAGGATGCAATTCCATCAGCTCTAAATACATTATCAAGTCACAAAGTAACGGAGGACTCCTATGCTAATTTCAGTCCCTCCCAAATCGATCATCTTTTTGATAGTGCTGCAGGCTCGCTGCGAATGACACTCGACTCTGTTGCCCCTCTAAAAAAGAAAATACTAAAACAAAGACTCCATGGTATAATACTGAAACTCGCAAATTAAGGCAAAAATCGCGGAAAATTGAGAGGAATTGGCGTTCCACCAAACTGGAATATTCTCTTTTAATTTGGCAAGATAGTCTTAAAACTTGTAGGAAGGCCCTCCGTAATGCCAGAGCAGTGTACTACTCGTCATTAATAGAGGGAAATAGGAACAACCCCAGGTTTCTTTTCAGCACTGTAGCCAGGCTGACAGAGAGTCACAGCTCTATTGAGCCAAGTATTCCCATAGCTCTCAGTAGTTACGACTTCATGAACTTCTTTAATGATACAATTCTAACTATTAGAGACAAAATTCACCAAGACCTGCCCTCAACTGGCAACTAACTTCAATAATTTCTTCATCTAAACCATCAACCTGCCTCTTAGACCCCATCCTGACTAGGTTGCTTAAAGATGTTTTACCCTTAGTCAGCACTTCTATACTAGATATGATCAATCTATCTTTATCAACAGGCTATGTACCACAGTACTTTAAAGTAGCTGTAATTAAACCTCTTCTGAAAAAGCCCAAACTTGATCCAGATGTTTTAGCCAACTACAGAACTATAGCTAACCTTCCATTTCTCTCTAAGGTTCTGGAGAAAGCAGTTGCTAAACAGCTGTGGGACTTTCTACAGAGCAAAAGTTTATTTGAGGATTTTCAGTCAGGATTTAGAGCTCATTATAGCACAGAGACAGCACCGGTGAAAATTACTAATGACCTCCTAATTGCATCAGACAAAGGACTTGTCTCTGTACTGGTTTTACTAGATCTTAGTGCTGCATTTGATACCATTGACCATCAGATCCTATTGCAGAGACTGGAACATTTCATTGGCATTAAAGGAACCGCTCTAAACTGGTTTAAGTCCTATTTATCAGATCGATTTCAGTTTGTACATGTTAACGATGAATCCTCCATGCACGCCAAAGTTAGTCATGGAGTTCCACAAGGATCTGTCCTCGGACCAATCCTCTTCACTTTATATATGCTTCCTTTAGGCAATATTATCAGGAAATATTCCCTAAACTTTCATTGTTATGCAGATGATACTCAGTTATATCTATCGATCAAGCCAGATGAAACTAATCAGTTAGCCAAACTTCAAATGTGCCTTCAGGATGTTAAAACCTGGATGACCTGTAATTTTCTAATGTTAAAAATGTAAAACTGAAGTTACTGTTCTGGGGCCCAAGCACCTCTAAAGATATAGTTTCCCTTGATGGCATCGCCCTGGCCTCCAGCACCACTGTGAGGAATCTTGGAGTTATCTTTGATCAGGACATGTCGTTTAAGTCTCACATGCCCATGCATTTCTAGGCTGGATTACTGCAATTCCTTATTATCAGGCTGCTCGAAAAAGTCCATTAAGACTCTTCAGCTGATCCAGAATGCTGCAGCACGTGTTCTGACAGGAACCAGGAAAATCACATTTCTCCTGTCTTAGCTTCTCTGCATTGGCTTCCAGTAAAATCCAGAATAGAATTTAAAATCATTCTTATTACCTACAAAGGTCTTAATGGTCAGGCACCATCTTATCTTAAAGAGCTCATAGTACCTTACTACCCCACCAGAGCACTGCGCTCCCAGAATGCAGGGTTACTTGTGGTTCCTGGAGTCTCCAAAAGTAGACTAGGAGCCAGAGCGTTCAGCTATCAAGCTCCTCTCCTGTGGAACCAGGTTCCAGTTTGGGTTCAGGAGGCAGACACCATCTTCACATTTAAGAGTAGGCTTAAGACTTTCCTCTTTGATAAAGCTTATAGTTAGGGCTGGCTCAGGTGAGTCCTGAACCATCCCTTAGTTATGCTGCTATAGGCCTAGATTGCCGGGGGACTTCCCATGATGCACGGTGGTCCTCTCTCCTCTACTTTCTCTCCCTCTCTACGCAACCTTATCTCATTATTGCATGTTACTAGCTCGACTTCTCCCTTTTCCCGTAGTCTTGTGCTTTCACTTCACTTCCTGCAGGTGTTTCTGGCTCTGGAGCAGTGGAGTCTGGATCTGTGGTTGCAAGTCACCTGCTGCCCCCGTGTTCCTGCTTGACACCCTCTGCTACAATTATTGTTACTAGTCCTATTGTTACTATTGTTATTATAATCATTAACATTCGATTATTATCATTAACACTACTATAAATATCTGTACCATTCGTCATTTAGTCATTAAGTCTATAGCAACATCACCTTTACTGTCTGTACCTCTGTGTGTATATTGTGTAGGCTGCCTCCCTCCCCCCTCTCTCTCTTTCTCTCTGTTCCTCTCTTGCCCTCTCTCTCGTTCTCCCTCTGTCTCTATCTCTCCTTCACCCCCAACCGGTCGAGGCAGCCTGAGCCATGGTTCTGCTCGAGGTTTCTGCCTCTTAAAAGGAAGTTTTTCCTTGCCTCTGTCGTCTAGTGCTTGCTTTTGGGTTGAATTGTTGGGTCTAGACCTGCTCTTTTATGAAAGCGCTGTGAGATAACTGTTGTTGTGATTTGGCGCTATATAAATAAAATTGAATTGAATTATCCGTGCAAGGTCGCGGGGGGCTGGAGACAACCCCAGCTGACACTGAGGTGAAAGGCGGGGTACAAGTTGCCAGTTCATCATAGGGCTGACACCCCAGCAAAACATACACTCACATTCACACCTAAGTGCAATTTAGAGTCACCAATTAACTTACCTGCTCGAGACAATGGGAGAAAGCCAGAGCTGGAAGGCCACAGTGCAATCTACTGGGCCACCGCGCTGAATATTTATAATATATAAGGTTAATTCAAATTTGAAAATTAAAATGCAAAATAAACAATGTTACCTGATTTTCTATTTATGCAAGCAATATTTAAGTCAAAATTAAAATGAAAATGTAATTTGAAAACATTGGACAATGTTCAAATGCAACAATTGAAACAGTGCTCCCAGTTTATTGCATTTACATTTACACCATGCTCTTTTGGTGTTAAAAAATTAAGTAAAATGTCATTTGCCTGTCGTCTCACACTTAAGACCTCACTTCCTGTTCAGTGTCTCAGTTTATTAACATTTACAAGTTGTACTTACTGATCTAGGGTGCGTTGGTATGATGCATCGTTAAATTAAAAAACATCTGAAGAATGGCCGTTTCCCAAAACTGTCGTATCTTGTTGTTACCACCGTGGTTTGGACAAACTTAGTTTTAACCAACGTACTTCGAACTAACATGTTTCCAGGTGTGTTTGTCTGATTTTCACAGCAGGAAACTCACAAAACATCGTCATATTCTGCCTAAATATGTCAGTTATGACCGATATTAAGTAACATTATTATGCTAACTTATTATTTAGGCTTTTTATATTAGTCGTACCGGCAATAACAAGAACAATAGCTATAACTTAATGAAATCAACACTATAAATAATAGTAACCTAATCATTTTATTTAGCCTAAATATAGGCTATAACTTTGCAGACAAAATTAAGAACTATTAGCTGTTACAAGACATTTAGTAAAATAGGTTTAATCCGCAAGTATCTTCGGTTCAACACTTTAACACTATTATGAATCCCTTGGCCGCAAATGATATCAAGGTCTTGAGAATAGCTCAGTGCAATAAGTGGCTAAGTTTGTGAATGGCAACCTGCTCTACCTCCTGAGCAACAGCTGCCCTGTACTGGTGACAAATATTAAATTAAGTTCTTGTGAACAGATGTGTAATCGGTGAGAAAGACATCTGCTGTTTGTAGATGGTCTACACTAAGATAATTAGTATTGAATCAATGTAACCCTACCCATGACCCGACAAATACATTTAAAAGTACTTTTACAACTACATTTAAAAAAAACTTCACCTTAAATATATTTGTACAGCAGGATTATCTAACATTCCCTGCCTAAAACACATTACATCCACCTCCTAAGACTGCATTTTCTGCTATATGTGACGTCACCGTGAACAAAGCATCTAACCACAGGTCCGGAGCTGTAGTTCGAACTATGCAACTTAAAGACAGTTGGTGTGAACGTTTGTCGGAACTATGCTTTCGGGGAACACCTGCGTCCCTTAACGATGGTTCGTACCATGTAAGTTACCAACTTAATTACCTCCGTAGTTCTAACTATGGTTTCGGGAAACAGTTGCATCGCAACTGCATAGTTCCAACCAAAGAAGTTGCTACTGTAGTTAGGAACAATGCTTTTGGGAAACGCACCCCTGGGCGTACATGGGAGACGTTTGGCCTAGGTTTAGGAAAAGATCACGGTATGGCTCTTTATACTACGTCACCTCTTAAAGGATTTATAGCAAACTCGCAAATTAAAGCAAATGTTGTGAAAACATCAAAGGAAATAGTATTCCACCACTATGGAAGAATCTCATTTTAAACTGGCAAGATAGTCCTAAAACAGGAATAGGAAGGCCTTCTGTAATACCAAAGCAGTCTATTACTTGTCAGGAAAATATAAACTACCGAAGGTTTCTCTAACTTCAATGACTTCTTCTTCTAAGCCATCAACACTCTCTTGGACCCCATTCTAACTAGGCTGCTTAAAGAAGTTTTACCCTTAGTTAGCACTTCTTTACTAGATATGATAAATCTGTCTTTATTTACAAGCTGTGTACACAGTACATAGTCCTTTAAAGTAGCTTTTAATAAACTTCCACTCTTGATGCAGGGGTTTTACCCAATCTGTATTTAACCTTCCCTTTCTCTCTAAGCTCCTTGCTGCATTCAATACCATTGACCATCACATCCTATGAGGCAATATTATCAGGAATCACTCCATAAACTTTCATTGTTATACAGAATTATAATTTTTAGACTCAGTTATATCTATTGATCAAGCCAGATGAAACCAACCAGTTAGCTAAACTCTAAGCATGTCTTAAGGGCAAGTGACCTGCATTTTTCTCAGTTAAACTCATCCAAAACTGAAGTTACTGTACTTTGCCCCTCTAGCACCATCGTAAGGAATCTGAGATATCTTTGATCAGGATATGTATTTGCACATACTGTAAAACTTCAATTAATAGCCGAGTCCCAAATAGCCACCTATCCCGTTTACTGGCCTGGTGTGGGAACACATTTTGTTCATTTAGTTTTTATAGAAGTTCGTTGGATGTATAAACCTCTTAAACCATCCTTTAGCTGCTTCTAAGCTGCTTAGATCGTTAATACAAATATTAATGTTTAAACGAACGGTCAATATGTCTGTATGAACATGCTACACATCGTTAGATCGGTTAGATTCTCCACAATTCAATAGTTCAGTTCATTTAAGGGAAACAACAAGACCCAAAGTCTAATTCTTATAGATTTACCGGTTTAACCTGCATGGTACAAGAGAGTAAAGGAAAAAAAGTGATGACTGCCGTTACCATTGAAGCGCTCGTTAAGCCTGAATGTGTTCGTTCTTTGATTATTTTGATGTACATGTTATTTTGATTATTAGTATTATTCTGTTTGAAATAAATAAACTGTTAGTTTCAGTTTTGTGCAAAAGGAATAAAAGGCCTGCCTCGTATGGACACCTGTCCCAAATATAGGCAGGGTCAATTCAGTGATTTTAGCAAATAAAAGCTATTATTCAAAGTTTTATGGTGCAATAAACATGGCATATCCTTTCTCAAAATGATGCTGAAAAACTAGTCTGCATTTGTTACTTCCAAGATGGATTATTCAGATCCAGAATTCAGATCCATAATCCAGAATAGAATTTAAAATTGTTCTGCTACACCTACAAAGCCCTTTATGGTAAGGCTTGGGTGAGCCCTGAACTATCCCTTAGTTGTGCTACTATAGGTCTAGACCCTAGCCACCATTACAATGTGACATAATACGATAAAAAAAACTGTATAGAGTGATATGAAATCTATAGGTGTAGTTAAAGGGATCATCATTTTGGTGTTTTTAGACCAGGACTTTTGTTTTGTGTAAACTGTGTAAAAAAAGTTGTTCCACTGTTTTTATCATTTAAGATCTATAGCCATGGTTGTCTTTTATTTCAGCCACAGATCTGGAGAAACTTCTCCATGCTTCTATCTCTCTCCTGCCTCGACTATTGTAGCTCGCTTTATATTTGTCAGATATCAATTCATCACCTAAATGTAAATGCTCTGTATTTGTGTAGCGCCTTTCTTGTCTTTGTGACCACTCAAAGTGCTTTTACACTACATCACATTTACCCATTCATGATCTGACATACAGTCTAAGTGCCTAAACGGCACACATTAATTCACTGATGGAACAGCCATCGGTTTCAATTCAGAGTTCTGTAACTTGCCCAAGGACACTTCGACATGCAGCCTGGATGAGCTGATAATTGAACCGCCAATCTTCTGATTAATGTGCAACCCCTCTAACTCCTGAGCCGCAGCCGCCCAATTAGCACAGAAAGCTGCATCACGATTATTAACTCGCTGCAAAAACTTTGACTATATAGACCCAGCTTTAGTATCATTGCACTGGCTGCTTGTGTCTTTTAGGATTCATTTTTGATTTTTTCTAATTACTTTTAAGGCCAGACATGGGCAGGCCCCTTCATATATCTCTGAGCTTTTATCCCCCTATGAGCCAGAACATAGTCTGAGATCCTCTGATAGGGAGTCGCTGTAGTCTGCTGTGGCTCATGACGTAGAGTAGGTTGTCCACTAATCAGAAGGCTGGCGGTTCAATCCTGTCAGCATGTTGAAGTGTCCTTGAGCAAAATACTGAACCACAAATTGATCACGATGGTTGTGTCGGCACCATGTGTGGTAGCTTGTCACCCATCAGTGTGTGTGTGTGAATGGGTGAATGAGCAGCAGGAAAATCATTGTAAAGCACTTTGGACAAAAGCGCTGTATAAATGCAGCCATTTACCATTATGGATGAAGTGGAGAAAAGCAATCTCTATTCACCAAGTTAGAAGGATTGAAAGAGTAGTGAATTATTGCCTGGATATTTTCCGACCCATATCTGTCACACAAGTCAAACCTTTAAAACCTTCTACTTTCCACTGTTGGAGCTATTTTTTCTTTAATTCTCACACTGTCCACAACCATTTTGTTTGTACCACTTTTGTTGTACCACTGTCAACCACTGTTAATAACCTAATTACTACTCATCATCTGGCACTTAGTACCACCATAATAAAACTACTACTAAGTAATTAGTAATAGAATTCTAAGACATCAAACTCATTTAAATTGCACAATTCACTTTTAATGAGTTAAACATAATAAACTAACCCAATATATGCATATGTTATTATTATTTTTAATGTCACTTTTACAAAGACACCAAATACAGCAGCACTATAACTGAGAAGTGTTAGAGAAAATAAATAAATATATATATATATATAATCAGTCTCACTGGGGTCATGCGTGGGTGTGCTACTACAACTTTCTTTCTTGAAAGAAGTTCTCTTTTATCCACTGCAAAACACACACACACACACACACACACACACACACACTCTCTGTATACAGTAAACAGCATGTGAGGTCCGGCTGTGGAGCTGTACTGGTGCTGCACTTTGATCTCTGGGGGAAGAAACATCTCATGTTTGCTTGCTGTGTGGATGTTTGTGTCTGTGTGAGATACGGGGTATGTAACAGGGGTGTGGGTTGGATTAGTCATGGTATTGTTTTCTGCCTCTGAACTTTGCAGCCTTGTTTTGTCCCACAGGTCTGTCATCTCCCCGTTTTGAGGAGACATTGCCTTTCATTAACAAACCAAGACAGACAGACCAGGCTCTACACTGTGGAGTGTCTGGCAAACACACATGTAAGCTGTCAGCACCTTTACTACCAAACTGATGGCTTTAATTGTAGTCTGTCTATTTTAAATTACAGCTATGTATGCTTGTGTACCTACTTCTTATCCACAGCACTTTTAGATTGCCTGAGGCTACAAATGCTGGTCTGTCAGATTTAAAGGGGGAGACTTCCAGGAAATTTGTGAATATTCATGTTTGCCAAAGTATGATTCTAATAAAAAAAAGGGGGGGGGGGGGGGTGGGGGGGAGATTGAACAACAAAAGGTGAAGA
>NC_060165.1:2824233-2834899 GCF_021292245.1 Micropterus dolomieu | reverse complement strand
GGGGGGGGGGGGGGGGGGGGGGGGAGGTTGTGGTGAGATTGAACAACAAAAGGTGAAGAGGGGTGTGAAATTGGGGGTTTGTATTTGGGCATGTCCGGTCTTATCTTCTAAAAGCGGATGTTGAGGTTTGGGAGTAGCTTTAGTCTTTAGTTTTTAAACAAAATAAGATAATCGGTTTTCAAATTAATAGTAAGGCTAACTTTACCATGAAAAAAATTCTGAACTAGATATAAACAATTTAAATTTCTATGATGCACATATTTTGTAAACACATTTTGGACCTCAATGTTGTTGCTAACATCATTCATTAAATCATCAATAATAAGCAAATTGTTCTTATCTACAGGCAGCAAAGTATCATCGCATAAAGACAATGGCAAACCCTCAACAAAATTCACATTTCTAATTTTTAATAACAGGTCATACAATGGTTACCAGCACAAATAAATATCTACATTTTCAATATGTTTTGAAATTAGCTTTTTCGGCATTTTCAATTATGATTTGAAAATATGATTTACCACTGTCTGAAGGACCTGACACAAATAGACTAAAAGGGTGTAAAATCAAAGTCAACAGTCTCTCTAACAGCCATTTCAAAAACCGTAGGTAAGGTTCTCAGATCAGGAAAAACTCGTGTCATGTACACGAAACGTTTCGTGTACATGACTTGAAATCTTTTGGCAATTGTTTTGTTTTTTAGTTTGAAAGCCTTTTTATTTCTCACTGTAATGTCCGATTTTGTCATCACGTGTCGCGCCGTCTCATCAGAACTCACAAACTTGTGTACGAGATCAACCAGTGTGTGTGGAGTGACAACAGAAGCGTTATCAGAAGATAGTGTTATGCCTTTGCATTTTAGCTCTGCTTTGTTTTCCAAGGTGCAGTAAGCATAACATTTCGGCCCACCTGAGACAAATTCCACTATATAGTCATCGCCACCGGTGTCTCCATTAATCTCATTGGTAGGATCTCCTAAATAGGGTCCAGTCTCTGGTGTCCAGTCGTCTGCCTTTGACAGCATACAGACAGCGCTCGCCAAGCTCATCCATAAGCTCACAAGCATAAGCCGTGCATAAGCGGTAGTCATGGCACCAATGAAAACGTTTACATTTTTAGTTTTGGCAGACCGTGCCATTCTATGACGCCACTGCACAAGGGCGACGTCGTCCGATACAAATGCAAACTGTCTGACGTCGTACTGATCGCTAAACATGTAACGGGCAAAGACTTCAGGCTCCGTCACTAGTGCACAATTAGCCTGGTTTTCACGCTTAGAAAAACGCCCCCACAGGGAGTTAAGGAGCAATTTGTTGATGTTTGTCACAGCCTTGTTGACAACTATTTTTTCATGGTTCAGAGTTGAGTTTTGCAGAGGCTTCATAGGTTTTCAACAAATCCTGCAGCAGCACGTCTGTTTTCTTTGCATGTTCCCATTCACACTCCTACACCACCCTGACATGAAGCTTGTGTGTCTGTCTAAGGGCTTGCATTTTAGTAGTAAACTGTCTGTGGAGAACACCGCATGCAATATTGTTACTGTGTTTTTATGTCCTGGACTGTAGCACTTGGGACATCCGTGCCAGAAACAGCCATCAAATTCATACGCAAATCGAAGAACGACAACATCGTTAATTCCATATGACCTCAGTTCAGCCTGAAAAATCAAACGTTTCATCGCAAACTGTGTCGTACCATTCAAGGAGTTTTGCTCTTTCACTGTCAGACATACTGTCATAGCTGTAAAAATGCAAATCAGGGTATGGTATATCATCATATACCATGGTCCTTAAACCAGGTACTGGTAGCTTTGGCACTGTGTGCAGGTGCCAAGTCCTGTTGGAAAATTAAATCTGCATCTCTATAAAGTTGGTCAGCAGCAGGAAGCATGAAGTGCTCTAAAACTTCCTGGCAGACGGCTGCGTTGACCTTGGACCTCAGAAAACACAGTGGACCAACACCAGCAGATGACATGGCACCCCAAACCATCACTGACTGTGGAAACTTTGCACTGGACTTCAAGCAACGTGGATTCTGTGCTTCTCCTCTCTTCCTCCAGACTCTGGGACCTTGATTTCCAAAGGAAAAATTTACTTTCATCAGAGAACATAACTTTGGACCACTCAGCAGCAGTCCAGTCCTTTTTGTCTTTAGCCCAGGCGAGACGCTTCTGACGCTGTGTCTTGTTCAAGAGTGGCTTGACACAAGGAATGCGACAGCTGAAACCCATGTCTTGCATACGTATGTGCGTGGTGGTTCTTGAAGCACTGACTCCAGCTGCAGTCCACTCTTTGTGAATCTCCCCCACATTTTTGAATGGGTTTTGTTTCACAATCCTCTCCAGGGTGCGGTTATCTCTATTGCTTGTCCACTTCTTTCTACCACATCTTTTCCTTCCCTTCGCCTCTCTATTAATGTGCTTGCACACAGAGCTCTGTGAACAGCCAGCCTCTTTAGCAATAACCTTTTGTGTCTTGCCCTCCTTGTGCAAGGTGTCAATGGTCGTTGCTTGGACAGCTGTCAAGTCAGCGGTCTTCCCCATGATTGTGTGGCACCAGGTGTCTTCAATATTGAACCTTTTTACAATATTCTAATTTTCTGAGATACTGATTTTGGGGTTTTCATTAGTTGTCAGTTATAATCATCAAAATTAAAAGGAATGAACACTTGAAATATATCAGTCTGTGTAGAATGAATGTATACATTATACAAGTTTCCCTTTTTTAATGGAATTACTGAAATAAAATCAACTTTTTGATGATATTCTAATTATATGACCAGCACCTGTAATTGTCAAACCCTGATGCGTTGAGGGCGATGAACGTGTAGTTTTTTTTTCACAAAGAGGTCAACACAGTCTACTCCTGAGGCACACCAGCACTCGTTCTCAAAATCAATTGTTTACTGTCAATCGTTCACGTTTCAAAGTCATAAAACACATATTTAGTCTGGGGCTTTAAGAGCTTCGCTGGCTGTTTATAACATTGATGTTGAATGTCCGATGCTAAATCATCCCCACATTGACCACACCTCCCTCTCTCACATTTGTCCTACACCGCCTGTTTTTACAGAAAAATTATGACCACAGTCTTTACAGTATTTATACCGATCACATAAAGTAAAGCCCTTGTACTATTCTGAACCTCTCACGGTTTTATGTCTCTTAAAACAATCTGATGATCTGTATATGCGGCCACAGTCTGAACAAAGGCCTGAAGTACTTTGCCATAAATGTAAACTTTTTTGCAACATGTGCTTATCTGAGGACTGTCATGTGCAGTCATAAGAACTCTGCTGTTTTTTTCTCTATCAGGTAAAAGTGATCGTTTTGCAGATACAGCTAGTGCAGCAGTTTCATGAAAAAAAGTTTAAACAGTTGTTAGTAGGAATAACCGAACCGACGTGTCCGAATATCAAATTTTAGGTTGATAATTTCTTAAATACTATACAAAAGATGGCACCCATACAAAGAGAAGAGAAAAAGAAAGAGAGAGGACAGGGGCGTATGGAGAAGGTAAGAACAACAATGTAGGAAGGGAAGAAAACTCAAACAGCAGAAGGAATAGCAGTGGAATTTGAGGAATATCATGTGACTGAAGGACAGGAACATAAATTAAGGTTTTTTAGTCAGGGCAGGGAACATCCCAAAACTGACATTACAAAAGCGAGTGAAAGGGCTGGTGAGAGGCCATGCATTAGTTAAAAGCTCCCAATACTTCCAGAAATGCATTGAAAAACTTACTTACATAGCCTAGTATTAATAACTGAAGACATTTTGGCTTAGGCTACTCGCAAACATGATTTTTATGCATTGTTGAAATAATTCTAACTATATTAATACGTTTGAGTTACTGCATACAATAATTCATTAATACATTATATGTTGTTAAATGTTAATATAATGTTAATGTCTAATATTGTGTTGTTAAATGTTGTAAAAAGTTACTCATTTGTTTAATGGTTCATTTAAAAGTAAATAATACAGTGTCCCACTTTATCTAACACTGTCAGGTTATGTGGGACAGGTCTGTAAATCATATTTTAATAAATATTTGAGACGGTTACATCCTTATTGTTATTAATCTGATACAGACAGTATAAAGGCATTTAAAAGCAAAAAATAAAAAATTGCTATATTATAAGTGACTGAATTGTCATACTTATTATTATAAATTGATAACACTTGCCAGGTGGCTTACTATGCGGTCCGGGAGTCAAGTAATTTGAAAAAGAACTACAGGACTACTTTTGTGATGTCACACCAATCACAACCTTTGTTTCATATCCAATAGACATTCTACAACATCACAATAACAATTGTTGTGATTGGTTTACAAACTTAATCCTGTATAGTACTTAAAAACAATTCATATAGCATGAATCAATTTGATTCTATTAACCATAAAAACCTGGAGGACATAATACAACATCTGAAACCCTCCTTATGCTGCCTTGACATTCTGCCAACAGGTTTTTTTCAAAAATGTTTCTAAATAATTGTCAACATGTCTCTTCTCACAGGTTTTTTTCCCACAGGGTCTAAAAACTGCAGTCATTAAGCCACTCTTAAAAAAGAGCAATCTAGACAGTTCACTAATGAGCAATTATAGGCCCATATCAAATCTCCCATTTTTAAGTAAAATCATATTTTTCAACAGCTTAGTGCTTTCTTGGCACTAAATAACTGTTTTGATGTCTTCCAGTCAGGTTTTCGACCACACCACAGCACTGAGACGGCTCTTGTTAAGGTCTTCAATGACATCCATTTAAACACTGAAAGTGGCAGAATTTCAGTCTTAGTATTATTGGATCTCAGTGCTGCATTCGACACGGTCAACCACAACATATTACTAGACAGACTTGAAAACTGGGTTGGACTTTCTGGCACAGTACTAAAATGGTTTGAATCCTACTTAAAGGACAGGGACTACTTTGTGTCTATAGGTAATTACACATCTGAGCTGACAAAAATGACATGTGGAGTTCCCCAAGGCTCCTTTCTGTGACCTCTTTTGTTTAACATTTACATCACTCCAGTTCCTGTATTTCAAAGAATTGATTTCAAAATCCTGCTGTTTATAAAGCACTAAATGGTTTAGGGCCAAAATACATTTCCGATCTTCTGCTTCGTTACGAACCATCCAGACCTCTCAGGTCGTCTGGGGCAGGTCTGCTTTCTGTCCCCAGAGTCAAAACTAAACAAGGAGAAGCAGTTACTATGCTCCGTATATTTGGAAAATACTCCCAGATAACTGCAGGTCTGCTGAAACAGTCAGTTCTTTTAAATTAAGACTGAAGACTTTTCTTTTTACCATTGCTTTTAATTTAATATTTAATATTTTTCTTTTTATTGATAACTTACACTGCACTGTAACTTTTACTGTCCAGTTTTCTTTTTCTTTGTTTTTAGCATTTTATCATTGCTTTTTTCCATTTAACTCGTTTAACCCTGATTGTAACACTGTAACTTTTATTATATTTTATGTTGCTTTTAAACTTTTTTAAATTTCCCTGTTGCTTTTATGTTTTATGTAAAGCACTTTGAATTATCTTGTTGTTAAAATGTGCTATACAAATAAACTTGCCTTGCCTTGCCTTACAGTAGCCTACCCACATGCTTAAGCGTCCCACTCAACCTGGTATCCCACTCTACCTGAATTCACCCTATGACAAATTTAAAACATAACATACCATCATGCGCCGGTCGTCCTCTGTCAAATAAATGATGTTCTTCTGTAATACAATAAATAGCTTATATGAGGTTACATTCTCCGGGTTTGTATTAAAACACATTACTAGTCAACAATGCATAAATATGATCCCCTTTTTACCTAAAAAAATGAGTTATCCGCTGTCTCCTGCCTTCCGCGTCATCGCGGGTTGAGACGTCCACACAATTCAGAGCTGTTTGAAAGAAACTTGTTTTTATATTAAAAAGAAAATCAGATAAAATAGCTAATACAAGCAATACACCAATAGAGTTAATTTGAGCAGCAACTGCACCAGAGGTTCCGACTAAAAAGTGAAGCCTTGCTGGGACGTCTTCACCCTCTTATACCCCAAAAACACCTATTTTCACACATCCGTCTTATTTATGACCTATTATTACCTCAAAAAAAAACAACATTTGCATCAAGGCATCTCTGGTGGGGAAAAGGGGAGTCTTTAGAATTAGTATGATAGGCTATATATAAATAGTGGTCTGAATATACATAGGCCCATATGTCCTAATTTACTGAGATAGAATTTTACCTATCAACATTTATAAGAAACAGATCTAATCTATTAAATCTCACAGTAGCATTTTTTTATAAACAATGTAAAAAGCGATGCACATGAACTGCAGACTAGTCGGGGCAATTCACCAAACAAACTTTTTTAAATAAAGGATAGATTTAAATAAACACCATTTGATTTCAGAATCCACACAACATGTGTTACAACCTATATTATAATAATAATAATAATTCACATGTATTGACCTGAAGATCGAGCTTATTTTAAAAATCAATAAACTCACTCTATTTTAATCTTACACGTCCCCCACCTGCGGCGATACACAGACATTTGTCTGTAACCTAAATGGTAACAGGACATCTCACGTGCTATAGTAGACCTGTAGGACGAGATAAAAACATTTTGTTTCTACAACCATTATAACACTTATGTTAAACCGCCAGATATCTGACTTTTGACAGAACGCTGTCACGCTCTCACATGTATACTTCACACATATAGGATGCCCTTCCCAATTCACTAACTCTGGCGTTTGATATTTGCAACATCTAAAACCTGCCTTTACACCATGTAGACTATAGACTAAAGTACTTTACAATGATCAGACAGATGTCAGGTTTTCTACGACATCTCTCTCTCTCTCTCTCTCTCTCTCTCTCTCTCTCTCTCTCTATATATATATATATATATATATATATATATATATATATATATATATATATATATATAGATATATATATATAGATATATATATATATATATATATAGATAGATAGATAGATAGAGATATATAGATATATATATATAGATATATATATATATATAGATAGATAGATAGAGATATATAGATAGATAGAGATATATAGATAGATAGATATAGATAGATAGATAGATAGATAGATAGATAGATAGATAGAGATATATAGATAGATAGATAGATAGATATATAGATAGATAGATAGATATATATATATATTGAAAACTGAATATAAGACGTATCAGTCCTCTTTATGTCCAAACAATAGACAGCATTACATCCCTATGTACAGGTCATCCTGTGTATGTAAATCACACCCAGAGGAAAATAGTTACGCAGAGGAATAACAGCAAGCTCATAAGATGTTTCCTAAAAATCAACATTGTTCACAACTCCCACATCTCAAGTCCGGGTCAAGTCTGAAGTCACTGTGTGCACGACCTCAGTGTGACTCGAGTCCCCATCTCTGCCCTGAACCATGTGCTTTACACCTAGTAGAAGGTCACCACCATGGAGAACACTTTCAAAGTATGATGGTATTATACATCCAAGTAGAGTTGTAGCTGCTAGGATGTAGAGCACACCTGAAATTGTTTAAAGTTGCACCCAAACATCCAGTTCTAGCTAAAAGAAAATCAAAAGGCTTGCTGGTGTTTCAACAGGGTAAATCCATGAGACTAAAGTCTATCCTTAATGAGTGAGAAACCTTTTACAGATGCATTTGCAAAACCCCACAAAGTATAAGATTAACTCTCTACATGCAACGCTAGAGTGGGTTACTCCTATTAGTGGATAGAAAAAAATGCATCACCTTCTCATAACGAGATTTGATGACAAAAAGTATCTGCAGATGTAATCAATAGGAAGAGACCAAGGCTTCATTATCTTTCAAACCAGTAACAACAAGTGTCTTGCGATTTATCAGTTATTTTTATCAAGTTCACAGGCAGTTTTATGTGAGCATAGTAATAGGTTCTGGAACTACACCCATAGTAATTGTATCCCCCTCACATAAAGACAAGACTTTGGTATGGTGAACATGACCTGGTACAGGCCTCTGCAACACAGGGAATGTGCCTCCTCAGATCCGTCACCAGTACCCAGTCACCATGCTGAAAATGGATGTGTCATTTTTCCCCCCCTCAGGGGCCAAAGAAGGGCTGCTTTTCCCGGGGCAGAGATAAAACACACAAACTGGGTGGGCTACCTACAGTAGATCGCTGTGTAGTGGTGTGCGATACCACTTAATTCCTATCCGATCCAATACATACATATTTTACTTCTAGTTTAATGTGACCTCCTCCCTCCTGTTTCTGTATTTATGAGAGAAATAAGGAGTAGGCTGTAGCCTTACCAATTCAAATTAACAGCTGCATAATCAGCCACTTCCCACATCATGACTTCGGTGGCTGACGTACTGCGGTAAGCGTGTCGACTCATTTACGATTCCGGTGCTTGTGTGTTGGTACCATGTTGTGCTGCTCTCGCTAAATAACAGTTACATTTGTTAGATTACAGCAGCCAACTGTCCGCTAAACACTTATTCTTATAGTAATTTTGCCTAAGCACTCACAGTTCTTTCCATCTTTTAGTGACTGCTGTTCAATCTCATAGTTGTTCAAAAGTTTTGATCAGTCTTTAGCTACTGTAGCTAGCCAGTCCCCGGTAGTCGGTGCGGAACGGCCTGAGTTAGCCTCTGGTAGCCGTCCTCCGGCATCTCCTGTGCAGCCAGGAAGGGGGGGGCTGGGTGACTGTCCGAAGGAGGAATAGTCGTAAGCATTCAAAGTCCACGGGTCATCACCAACCTGTTCGTGTTTCTAACAGATTTTCCCCACTCAGCGACACACCCGCTGAGAAACCAACTCTGATCATTGGCAGCTCCATTTTGAGAAACGTGAAGTTAGCGAAGCCAGCGGCCATAGTTAAGTGCATCCCTGGGGCCAGAGCCGACGACATTGAGTCCTATTTGAAACTGCTGGCTAAGGATAAACGTAAATACAGTAAGATTGTTATTCACGTCAGCGGTAATGACTCCCGGTTACGCCCCGGTTAATGTTGAGTCGGTGTGTACATTTGCAAAAACAATGTCGGACACCGTAGTTTTCTCTGGACCCCTGCCAAATCTGATCAGTGATGACATGTATGGCCACATGTCGTCATTCCGCCGCTGGTTGTCGAGGTGGTGTCCAGCAAACGATGTGGGCTTTGTAGATCATTGGCAGACTTTCTGGGGAAGACCTGGTCTGATCCTGAGAGACGGCATCCATCCCACTTGGGAAGGAGCAGCTCTCATTTCTAGAAATCTGGCCAAATTTATTAGTGGACCAAATCCATGACAACCCAGAGTTGAGACCAGGAGGCAGAGTAGCAGTCTAACACACTTCTCTGCTCCTCCATTTGAGGAGTTACTTAGTGAAAACCCTATAGTGACGGTGTCTGCCCCCCGACCATCGAAATTATTTAAATCAAAGGTAAACAGAAGAGGAGCTGTGCATAAAAACCTCATAAAAATTAAAACCACAAGAGCAATAGTGCAAACTAATAGGAAAATTAAATGTGGACTCTTAAATATCAGATCTCTCTCTTCTAAAGGTGTACTAGTAAATGAACTAATATCAGATTATGATATTGATTTATTTTGTCTTACTGAAACCTGGCTGGGTGATGGAGAATATGTTAGCCTAAATGAATCCACCCCTCCCAGTCATATTAATACTCACATTCCTCGAGGCACAGGCCGAGGAGGTGGAGTTGCAGCTATCTTCGACTCTAGCCTACTAATCCCTCTTTATCCGACCACTGTTTCATAACTTTTGAGTTTATATTGCTGAACTACACGCCATTGGGCAAAAATTTCTATACAAGACGTCTGATAGTCTGATAGTGCTGTAGCTAAATTTAAGGATGCGATTCCATCAGCTCTAAATACATTATCAAGTCACAAAGTAACGGAGGACTCCTATGCTAATTTCAGTCCGCTGCGAATGACACTCGACTCTGTAGCCCCTCTAAAAAAGAAAATAATAAAACAAAGACGATTAGCTCCATGGTATAATACTGAAACTCGCAAATTAAAGCAAATATCGCGGAAACTTGAGAGGATTTGGCGTTCCACCAAACTGGAAAATTCTCGTTTAATTTGGCAAGGTAGTCTTAAAACTTATAGGAAGGCCCTCCGTAATGCTAGAGCAGCGTACTACTCGTCATTAATAGGGGAAAATAGGAACAACCCCAGGTTTCTTTTCAGCACTGTAGCCAGGCTGACAGAGAGTCACAGCTCTATTGAGACAACTATTCCCATAGCTCTCAGTAGTTACGACTTCATGAGCTTCTTTAATGATAAAATTCTAACTATTAGAGACAAAATTCACCAAGACCTGCCCTCAACTGGCACCAACTTATCTCTAAACTCAGGAACCTTAGAAACAGCTGTAGAACCAGATATTTGTCTAGACTGTTTTGCTTCCCTCAATCTTTACCAACTAACTTTAATAATTTCTTCATCTAAACCATCAACCTGCCTCTTAGACCCCATCCCGACTAGGCTGCTTAAAGATGTTTTACCCTTAGTCAGCACTTCTATACTAGATATGATCAATCTATCTTTATCAACAGGCTATGTACCACAGTACTTTAAAGTAGCTGTAATTAAACCTCTTCTGAAAAAGCCCA
>NC_060165.1:2821322-2824133 GCF_021292245.1 Micropterus dolomieu | reverse complement strand
GTAGTTACGACTTCATGAGCTTCTTTAATGATAAAATTCTAACTATTAGAGACAAAATTCACCAAGACCTGCCCTCAACTGGCACCAACTTATCTCTAAACTCAGGAACCTTAGAAACAGCTGTAGAACCAGATATTTGTCTAGACTGTTTTGCTTCCCTCAATCTTTACCAACTAACTTTAATAATTTCTTCATCTAAACCATCAACCTGCCTCTTAGACCCCATCCCGACTAGGCTGCTTAAAGATGTTTTACCCTTAGTCAGCACTTCTATACTAGATATGATCAATCTATCTTTATCAACAGGCTATGTACCACAGTACTTTAAAGTAGCTGTAATTAAACCTCTTCTGAAAAAGCCCAAACTTGATCCGGATGTTTTAGCCAACTATAGACCTATATCTAACCTTCCATTTCTCTCTTCCAAGGTTCTGGAGAAAGCAGTTGCTAAACAGCTGTGTGACTTTCTGCAGAGCAATAGTTTATTTGAGGATTTTCAGTCAGGATTTAGAGCTCATCATAGCACAGAGACAGCACTGGTGAAAATTACTAACGACCTCCTTATTGCATCAGTCAAAGGACTCTCTGTACTGGTTTTATTACATCTTAGTGCTGCATTTGATACCATTGACCATCAGATCCTATTGCAGAGACTGGAACATTTCATTGGCATTAAAGGAACCGCTCTAAGCTGGTTTAAGTCCTATTTATCAGATCGATTTCAGTTTGTACATGTTAATGATGAGTCCTCCATGCATGCCAAAGTTAGTCATGGAGTTCCACAAGGATCTGTCCTCGGACCAATCCACTTCACTTTATATATGCTTCCTTTAGGCAATATTATCAGGAAATATTCCATAAGCTTTCATTGTTATGCAGATGATACTCAATTATATCTATTGATCAAGCCAGATGAAACTCATCAGTTAGCCAAACTTCAAATGTGCCTTCAGGATGTTAAAATCTGGATGGCCATTTATTTTCTAATGTT
Organism: Micropterus dolomieu; assembly: GCF_021292245.1. NCBI lineage: Eukaryota > Metazoa > Chordata > Actinopteri > Centrarchiformes > Centrarchidae > Micropterus > Micropterus dolomieu. The sequence goes on along the minus strand of NC_060165.1, from coordinate 2,823,142 downwards.
AAACTCAGATAAAACTGAAGTTATTGTTCTGGGGCCTAAGCACCTCCGTGACACATTATCTAAAGATATAGTTTCCCTTGATGGCATCGCCCTGGCCTCCAGCACAACTGTGAGGAATCTTGGAGTTATCTTTGATCTGGAAATGTCGTTTAAGTCTCACATTAAGCAAATTTCAAGGACCGCCTTTTTCACCTACGTAATATTGCGATCAGGAACACAGGAACATCCTGTCTAAAAATGATGCAGGAAAAACTAGTCCATGCATTTGTTACTCCTAGGCTGGATTACTGCAATTCCTTATTATCAGGCTGCTCGAAAAAGTCCATTAAGACTCTTCAGCTGATTCAGAATGCTGCAGCACGTGTTCTGACAGGAACCAGGAAAAGAGATCATATTTCTCCTGTTTTAGCTTCTTTGCATTGGCTTCCAGTAAAATCCAGAATAGAATTTAAAATCCTTCTTCTCACCTACAAAAGGTCTTAATGGTCAGGCACCATCTTATCTTAAAGAGCTCATAGTACCTTACTACCCCACCAGAGCACTGCACTCCCAGAATGCAGGGTTACTTGTGGTTCCTAGAGTCTCCAAAAGTAGACTAGGAGCCAGAGCGTTCAGCTATCAAGCTCCTCTCCTGTGGAACCAGGTTCCAGTTTGGGTTCAGAAGGCAGACACCATCTCCATATTTAAGAGTAGGCTTAAGACTTTCCTCTTTGATAAAGCTTATAGTTAGGGCTGGCTCAGGTGAGTCCTGAACCATCCCTTATTTATGCTGCTATAGTCCTAGACTGCTGGGGGATTTCCCATGATGCACTGAGCTCCTCTCTCCTCTACTTTCTCTCCCTCTGTATGCAACCTCATCCCATTATTGCATGTTACTAACACAACTTCTCCCCTTTCCGGTAGTCTTGTGCTTTCCCTCTCCTCTCTCCTCCTATCACTTCCTGCAGGTTTTCTGGCTCTGGAGCTGTGAAGTCTGGATCTGTGGTTGCGGGTCACCTGTTCCTACTCGACGCCCTCTACTGCAACGACTATTGTTACTAGTCCTATTGTTTTTATTGTTATTATAATCATTAACATTACGATTGTTAACATTAACACTACTATAAATATCTGTACCATTCATTTATATATTCGTCTATAGCAGAGGTCACTAATAGGTGGACCGCGGTCCGGATCCGGACCCAGCCGCCGTCCTCTCCGGACCGCCGACCTACAGCACATTTATTATTGAGACTTACTACCTCGTGACGGAGCGTTTCTATTTTAAACCGCGCAGCTTTTCTAGCATTTACTGTACTGGTTTAGAGGACCAGGAAACTCACAGACCAATCGCATGTGCTCCAATCGTCTCATGTGACGCTGCTCAGCCAATCAAATCTGTGCATACCGATGCTTGCGAGTCGAGTCCGCGAGATTCACCAGAGACGTTTTGGAAACACACCCGAATTGAGGAGACGAAAGATAAAAGAGATTTCACATGACTTTTAATCAAGAATGTACAGATTTTTACATGTACATTCCTCCCACGGGCAGTTCAAAACCAGAATATCTCATAGATCTCCAATATGCTAGCTGGAGCTCACGTTTCTCACTGAACAACAGAAAGTAGGAAAGTGGTAGCTCTGTAAGAGGAAATGAAAGAGAAGAGGAGGCATTACAGCTGTTCATTTGTTATGATGTGTTGAGTGTTTATTATAAAATTGGTTAAGACTACACTTCATCACTTCAAGCTACACTTTTTATTACATTTTTTCTAAAAATTAGGCACTTTACTTAAATTTAGAATTTATATTTGAATAGTTATTATTTATTATCCCTCC
>NC_060165.1:2770241-2821222 GCF_021292245.1 Micropterus dolomieu | reverse complement strand
CTGTGCATACCGAGGCTTGCGAGTCGAGTCCGCGAGATTCACCAGAGACGTTTTGGAAACACACCCGAATTGAGGAGACGAAAGATAAAAGAGATTTCACATGACTTTTAATCAAGAATGTACAGATTTTTACATGTATATTCCTCCCACGGGCAGTTCAAAACCAGAATATCTCATAGATCTCCAATATGCTAGCTGGAGCTCACGTTTCTCACTGAACAACAGAAAGTAGGAAAGTGGTAGCTCTGTAAGAGGAAATGAAAGAGAAGAGGAGGCATTACAGGTGTTCATTTGTTATGATGTGTTGAGTGTTTATTATAAAATTGGTTAAGACTACACTTCATCACTTCAAGCTACACTTTTTATTACATTTTTTCTAAAAATTAGGCACTTTACTTAAATTTAGAATTTATATTTGAATAGTTATTATTTATTATCCCTCCAGTTTTGATGTGAAAACTGACTGAAATATTATTTGATTTGACAGTCCGTTGTTGACTAAAAACATGTGTTGATACAACTATAGGTTATAGTACTGAATGATAACGCAAGTTCGTCGTTTTGATGTTCCGGACCTTTGCTTCAGGAAATTTTCTCTAACTAGACCTCTTTGAAATCTAATTGAATACCTCTGGTCTATAGCAACATCACCTTTACTGTCTGTACCTCTGTGTGTATACTGTGTAGGCTGCCTCCATCCCCTCTCTCCTTCCATCCCTCTTTCTCTCTCTCTCCTTCTCCTGTTGTTGTGATTTGGCGCTATATAAATAAAATTGAATAATGACAAGAAATCAAACTACCGTCATATTCTTTAATTATAATGAAAATATCCTGCTCAGAACTGCCGCTTCATAACATCATCATATTATTTTGACTTAATCTCAGATGTTTAGCGAAGTTTGCAGTGTTACCAAAGCATTTCACTGTCTTTGCACACACATCACACACAGCGTCATTATTACCTTCACAGCTAAAATACAGCCAGACGTAACTGCTGTTACAGTCAGGCAGAGTCAGTATTCAAATGTAAAGGGCTGCAGCGGCTCACTTCAAAGAAGCTCCGTCACAGAGCCGTAGCGCAAGCATGACTTTGACAGGCGGAAGGAGAAGTAGTTCCTATCAACAGAGTAGCCTATAATTAGACCATCCTGGTGACAGTAAGATACTTACGATAAAACACACACTCACTCCTAATTACTGAGTTTAGATCTCGATCCTTTTATATGAGTATCAATCCTAGAGCAGGAAATGTTGGTATCAGAAATATCGATACTTTAGGATTGATCTGCACATCACTACGGCTGTGGCCTCATCCACAAGTAGAGTGTACATGCCCAAAAGCCAAAAATGGTGTACGGCAATAAATATTCAGACCATGCTTACGCATACTTCCAAGCACTTGTTGTTTTTTCAGAGTTCAATAATAATTTCAGGTCGCGGAAAGATTGCTGTATGTCATTAAAGCTTTTCTGCAAGTTTGTTAAAATGTTTACAAACGAGGGGCCGGATGTATACAGAATAGTGTCGTCTGCGGCTAGAGCAACATCATTAATGTACAATGACAATAGAGTTGCTCCTAGGATCGAGCCCTGTGGCACCCCAGTTGAGACAGCAGGCCTTCTGCTTTAACATACTGAATCCTATCTGAGAAATAGTTAGTGAACCAGGCAAGTGAGTCCCCAGAAAATCCAAGACTATTCAGCCTGCTGATGAGAATGTTATGATCTACAGAGTCAAATGCCTTAGACAAGTCAATGTAAACCGCTGCACAATAATGTCTTTGATCAACGGCAACTATTATATAGTTCAGGAACTTGAGCAAAGCTGTAGTGCACCCATGACCAGCACGGAAGCCAGATTGCATAACAGAGAGAGTATGATGGAATTCAAGATGATTGGAAATTTGTTTGATAACCAGCCTTTCAATAATTTTAGAGAGACAGGAGAAGATGGATATAGGTATGTAGCAATTTGGCCAAAAGTGTCTCCCTTTTTAAAAACAGGACTGACCATGGCGGCCTTCCAGTCTCTGGGAATTTCTGACGATTAGAGACAAGTTAAATAAGGAAGTAATGGGAGTTGCGACAATGTTTGCAGCCAGCTTTAAAAAGTAAGGGTCCAATCTATCCCAGCTGGTTTGTAGGGATTAAGATTTCAGTTCCTTAAGTTCAACTCATTCAACACATCAGCAGACTCAGTAGGGTTGAAAGCAAAACGAGGGGGCTGGAGAAGAGGAATAATAATTGTCCAGAGGAGGAGAAGTCGGATGGAAGGCATGGCCAGCAAAATGTTTATTAAGATTCTCTATTATCACAGATTTGTCAGTAGTGATAGTATTACCCAGCCTCAAAACAGTAGGCAGCTCAGGAGAGGAGGTCTTATTCTCCACTGATTGTACAGTGTTCCAGAACTTTCTGAAATTAGTGCTAGGGCTGCAAATATTTTGCTTAAAATAGCTAGCTTTTGTCTCCTTAACTGCCTGAGTGTACTTGTTCCTGACCTCCATAAAAAGTTTCCAGTCACGTAGATTTTTCGAGGCTATAGCATTAAGCCATAAAATGTTTTTGTGCTGGTTGAGGGCAGACAGATCTGAAGTAAACCAAGGGCTATATGTGTGCATGTTTATTTAAAATGGCAAGAAACTTGTTTTTAAAAAAACAACAACCAAGCAACCTCCACTGATGGGGCGATATCAATATAATTCCAATATACCAGTGGCTGCTCTTTTAAAAACCCCTGTTCACTGAAGTGCTTTAAGCAGCATCTAATGGAGATGAGGGGTGGTTGTTTGACCGCAGACCCATTAGGAATACAAGCAATCAGGCAGTGGTCACTGAGATCCTGGTTAAAACCAGCAGAGGTGTATTTGGAAGGTAAATTAGTGAATCTAATATCTATGAAGGTACTCCTGTTTTCAAATTTGAGGTTATACCTAGTAGTTTCATTGATAATTTGAGTTAGATTTAGTGCATCTAATTTAGAGTGTAAAGTAGCAGGGATGTTTAGCATATCCCAGTTTAAATCTCTTAGCAGGAGGAACTCTTATAATAAATGGGGAGCAATGGGTTCAGAAATGTTATCCCAGGTGCTGCTTGCAGTTGAGGGGGTCTGTAACAGGCAGCAACAATAATAGATTTATTTCTGGAAAGGTGACTTTTTAAAAGTAAGAGTTCAAACTGTTTAGAAACAATTTTAGATAAAATGACGCTGCTCTGTAAGCCATCTTTACAATAGATTTCAACTCCTTCCCCTTTGTTAGATCTGTCTTGGCGGAAAATTTTATAATTAGGAATTGTTAGTTCTGAATTATTTATAGATTTCCTAAGCCAGGATTCAGATATAGCCAAAATATTGGGATTGGCTGAGTGTGCTAGGGCAGTGTGTAAATCAGTTCATGGAATCAAACGTCAAATATTGATGTGCATAAGACCGAGACTTTTACGGTTACAAAAGTCAGATAATGAAAGCACATGGGGGATAGCTGCAGGCCCTGGGTCTATCTCTAAAACTCTTGAAGAATAGAGGAGGAGTAGTATAAGTATACAACACATGGCTTTAAAAACTGGTCGGTCAGTAGAGCACTGACTGGAGTGAAACAAACAAAAAAAAGAGTTTCGTGCTGAGCAAAGGCGTTCAGGGCGGAGTGGGCAGCAGGGGATATTAAATATTGTATTGTATAACCGGAAGTTATACAATAAACAAGCAAAGTACTGTACTTGTATTAAGTCCTGCCAGGAAAGTAATACGCCTTGCAAGATGCTGTAATGACCTCCGGTAGATGGATCGATAAGACGCCGTAGTCAATCCAACAAACTACATGTGTACAGGTAACCGGAGCAGGTTGCAGCAACACAGCTAATCCCTGACACCGGCCAGACACGTATCAGCCGCTGCACAACAGAGCTGAGCCCGGCAGAAAAGCTCGACGTAGGCTACACAGGGCCGACTACACACTGGGCCAACCAGCCTGCTCCGTCTGTGCTGCTGAGCCACCCAACTGAGAGTAAAGGTAGATGCCAACAGTGGGATGTTAGCTGGTTGTCAGTTGGAGCGACAGGGTTACCTCTGCATAAACTTTATCAGCTGTTACAGGGTACCCCCAGGATTCTCAATTTAACGCCAGTTTCACTGCCGTATACAGTATAATGGAAATCTTCATGAAGTTACCTGAATATAATTAAACATTTTATTACAATACTATAATAATTGAACACACTTTTTGGGTGTGTTTGTAGTCTGATACCATGAAATGATCAAGGACGTAACTTTGAGTTGAAAAGTGGTGGAGACACGGCTTCAGATTAGGGGTGTGACGATACACTTAGCTCACATGCACGATTCACAATATTGCGCGTTTCTTCTGTATTTACATTGCATGTTTTCTCATTGTGCAAATAAACCTTTCTCAAAGTATTTAACATTTCTTGTTGCAAGCCATTTTTCAGAAGATATTTAACAAATGCTTTGAAAAACAGATGGAGACATGTCCCCAGTGTAAATTACACCTATGAAATGAATCCAATTTTTGTTGCACAAAGAACTCTTAAGGGGTGAAATCAAAAATACAAACAAATTGCGTGGTATGAGTTGCAATTAGTTTCACCTTGGCTAGATAAGGTAAAGTAATATAATATGCCAATTGCTTCAGTGATTATTCATCCTGTTTTATTTCATCCTGTAAAAAAAAAAACTGGTTAGAGCCAGCTGACTGTTTAAAAAAGAAAAAAAAAATCTCCGACAGGTAGAGACACAACGCGAGCCGCATTCTACCAAGCACCATGTCTGAACAAACCCCACGTTTACCAGAACTCTACTGGTTAATAAGTAAGTAGTACTACAAACCGAAGTAAAAAACAAACCTGAAGCTGAAGAAACCCTAAACGTTAACGGAAAAAACCCACGAACCTGAGTGACTGAGGGAGAGACAGAGAGAGAGCTGTTCTCTTCTCAGTGTTCTGTGTGTGAGTGAGCAGAGCGGGACACAATAAATCTGTATGTGTGTAGGGGAGGGGCGCTGTGACTAGCCTATCACAGAACGCAGACACAGTCAGCTACCCAATGAGGATTTTTATTCAATCCGAGCACAGATATTGACTCGTATTACTCATATAATACTCGTACTCGGCAAAAGTGCTTTATCCGTACCGGATACTCGTTTCAGCAGAGTATCCGGCTCAACTCTACACCTGTCTCTCCACTACTGTTGTATCATTCACTGACCAGTAACCTGCAGCGCGTCTTCCAGCTCTGCTGTTTCATTAGCGCTCGCCACAGTGTGACTGGCTTGCACGCCGATCAGCTTGTTGTGCTAACCTCAGTGCCACTGCCCTCGTCCGCCAACTTGTTCGTATCTCAGGCTTTCTGAATTTCAGACACTTGCCCATTCTGAGTCGTCGTTGAGCCAACATTAGTAGCACGTCAGAGACGTTTCTTTTCTTTTCTAACAACTGACTGATTCGCGCAGAGCTGGATGCCAGAGCTCGTGCACCGCAAACACATCACAGTCCACATAATACTTTAGCAAGTTACATGAATTTAAAGGGACTATGTAAGCTTTTCAATGAAATCAAGCAAACTTTCATTGCCATTGTCAATGGGATCAAAACTCACTTAGAAATGAAGCAAACACCTGTTTTCTCCTTTGCTTGCATCAGACAATATTCTGTTTTTAAAGTGGTGTTATTATGCTTTTAGGCTTTTTTCCTCTTCTTTATTGAGTTATCTCTTTTTTGTGCATGTAACAGGTTTGCAAAGTGAAAAAGTCCAGCCCAAAGGGAGTTCCCATCTCCCACAGAAAGCTGTGCTCAGAACCGCTTGAAAACAGCTCGTTTGTAGTCCAGCCCTTCACTTCCTTGACTTGTGACGTCAAGGGAATGTAAACGCGTCACAAAGCTTGCCAAGCGGCTAGCGGGGTCAGACACGCCCTCAGACCAAGCTAGTCTGAGCGGAGGCCCGGAGCAAAGATTTTGTACAAGTAAGATGCATCACTCTGTAGCTCAAGAGCGGAGCGTACAACACACAGGGTGAAAAGAGGAGCTGCAGTAATGTGCAGTATGAGAAAATTATGGTGTTTTTTGAAAATGAAACCATATAAACCTGTTCTGGTACAACCCCTAAATAAGATTTTGAACCTGAAAATGAGCATAATACCACCTCTTTAATGTGGGGACTCAGATTCAGCCCTGTGCGTGCTCCTAAGCCTCTCTCTGACTACAGCAACAACACGGCAGCTAACAACATGCAGTCCACTAACACCATAAAACAACCAGCTCACAGCAAAACACAGGCTCCACGTAATGATACAACAATAAAAGTTTATGTGCTGAAGCCCATCAGACCAAACAGGTTCAGATGATGTCGAGTAAGAACAAAGTGAGCATTAGTAAAGCTGGAGACACACAGAGAAAGTCAACCGAGCAGTTGCTTATGTTATCCGGTGGAAAGTTATATCGCTTTCCACATTACTTCACCAACTAACGCGACCCATGTTACTATCCTACTGTATGTACCACTGTTGATTTAGCCTGCAAGAAAGGATTTAACGGTAAAAACAAATGTGAAGCGATTTGTTTACTAACATAGCCTATAGTGATGCAGCCAGCTAGCGCTACAGTAGCTCGGACCTGCCGCTGTTTGCTTCATAACGTTCAGTTTAGGTTTATTGTGGTTTCACCAACACTCAGGTACACAGCTTCCCCACCTCTCTGTTGCTGTAACGTTGCAGTAGGGGTTTACCTGAGTTTCCAGTATATTGTGTGAAGCTGTCTCCCTGTTTGTTTATAGCCGCTGTCACTCGTAACGTTACACAGCAACGTTGAAGTAACAGAGCCTGAACATGTCTGAGTGAAAAGCCACTTGCTGCTCACTTCTACAATCATAATTGCCATAGTTGATATGAGATGTGTGACGCCTACTCTTCAGGGTTCATACTGCTGTTAGTGTGCTTTCTGTCTCCAGGGCTGCAGACCTGATTGTCAGCGTAATCAGCGGCATGGGACACACCTGAGCCCGGAGTACCCCATGCATAGAAGCCAGAGCAGCAGTCAGTCTTGGGTTGGACCTCCTCATCTCATGGCTTTCCTTTGTTTGGTTTCTTGGCGTTGGTTTTTCGGCACAACATCCATGCAGCACATTTTTCACTCATCCGCTCCCTGCACTACTGACTTTACAGATTCTTCCCACTCATTGGTTTCACTTATTTACTTATTAATAAATCACTTTGTTATTTAGTTTACCCGTGTGTCTCCCGTTTTTATTACAGTCCAAGAGCCGGGCTGTGACAGATGCGACTTGCCTTAGACCATAAAATAAATAGCTTAAATATGTTATATTGACTTTTTGTTTCACACTGGACACGAACACCGGTCTCCTGGTTAAAAGTCTGGGTTCTGGCCCTCCATTCACCCCAACCACGTCCTTACTCAGTCTTTTCTGTTAAATATCATATACCTGCCTTTACCGTCACAAGCTGATAAAACAAATCGCAGCTCCTTTCTTTTCAGTTATGGTTTTTAAACAGAGAAACCAAAAATCGACTTGGTTTTTCCATTTGGTTTTGAAACGAAATAATGAAAGAATATGGATTGATCACAAAACATATTGCTAAGAATCGCAAACGTAGTCTTTCAAAAATATTCTTGCCATGACCCTTCAGGGGTGCTCTCTCTCTATCTCTCTCTCTCTCCTTGTAAGTAAGGAAATAATTACTCTACTCAAATAATAATACACAGGTGTCAGCTGTTACTCTCTCTCCTTTAGACAGACAGACAGACGCACAACAAAAAGAGGGAGAGAGATCCCCTGATATTACATACAAAAACCAATGCACACAGGTCAGTGATTAACAAGGACTTGCCACCTTCCCTTCTTGATTAAACTATCAAGGGCGTCATTCACAACCCAAACACTTAAAAGGTCAAAGATATTATCGTGGCCTTGCCGCCAGCCATCTTGATATGCCAATTCAAGGGTGCTAGAAATGTCGAGTGAGTGCCAAGCTCACTCCATTACCCGGAGACCAGGGTTCACCAACCCTCCCTCTTTTGTGCACTTTCAGGCCAGAGATCCTGAAAATTTTTGGCTTAATCCTAAAGAATTCCCTTCCTAAGCTTTGAGCAACAACACACAACTATAACCACTTGAATACTAGCATGCACTTGAATAGGAAAAATGTGATCCAGAGTGTGTCTACTCCAATGCTACAGTAAGGGAATATTAAATATCTGGGTGTCAATATTTCCTCCAGGCTGTAAGAAATGATATGGCTAAATTACACCCCTCTACTTAAATCAATAGAGGATGACCTAGTGCGATAGACAACATTTCCCATATCACCAACGGGAAGAGTCACCACTGAAAAAATAATGGTTCTGACCAAATTTAATTACCTATTTTCAACGTTACACCCCCCCCCCCCCCCCCCCCCCCCCCCCCCCCCCCCCAACCATCTGCTGTCTGGTTTAAGTCACTGGACTCAAACATATCACAAACAACAAATCAGTTCAAAAACCCAAAGACCCTTGCAGACTTACTCCTGGAGTAAGGAACAATGGGACTGGAACAATCCTGACATTCTCAAAAGTAAGACAACGCTAAAATCCCCATTGTGGTAGGATAAAGGGATAAGACATCAATAGCATGTAATGCAGGGCAGTGGCACAGTATGGAATTGGCAAATTAGAAATTTCTTAAATATCAGCAGCTAAAATCCATACGGAATGTACCTACCTCTACCTCCAATTGGTGGTGACGCGGGGTCGGTGTCTAGTGTAATCATCATGAAAAATATTCTCCTTCATGGTCGAGCACTTAAACTGTCTGTATTCTGGGACCTCATGCATGAGATTACCATTGTATGTGGTTGTCAAGCATGCATTGTACTTCCTGCACGTTGGCCTGTGGAATGTAACTATAATACCGGAATGAAGGACGCAAACTAATGGGGGCAGTAGAATGGTTTCCAGTTTACAACAAAAGATTCCTGACCTGGAGAACAGTTCTGTAGAATCACTGTGACATCATTACAGCATCTACTGTTAGCGTAAACAGATACCTTCACCTTTCATTTTGCCTGTGAATTCTGTCTCCTGATCTGCCCTGAACAGTTGGAAGACTGCCAGCTGCAGTCTAGTATCGATCCAGACTGCCATGTGAAGCATAAAATGGAAGAAAGGCCTCTTTTTCCCCACCAGCAGTAGAAGTTCTTCCAGTTTGTTGCACAGAATCGCTGCATAGTGATTATTGGAGAGAAATATTCTCGGTAAAGGTGTGCAAAGTCCCAAGCTGGGAGAGCACAAGTGCACAGGCACAATTCCCTCTCCTCTGGCGTTTCACTGCATGGACAAAGGTGAGGGCACCTTTGTTGAGAATGTTCAATAATTTTACAGATAAGGCAAAAGTGTGAAATAAAATTGTTAATTAATTCATCTGTCATTAAACTTTAATAATTCCAGTATAGATGTCCCAGGTCCTACCTCCCATCACACACAGGCACAGATCTGGGCCTGTATTTATCAAGCTTCTCAAACTTACTCATAAGAACATTGCTAAGAACTGACTTAAAAGTTAAGTTATTAAGCATCTCAGTCCTAATTTAAGTGAAGTGTAGGAATAAATCTTAAGGGTCAGTCTTAGTGCTGATTCACGACACTTTGCTGTGCTGGATTTTGGATGATGATGTAGGCAAGGACCAATCACTGAATAATTTCCTTATTTAAGAATATTCTCAAATTCACATTTAATAGTGAAATTCCTAAAAGGAGTTTACGTTCAACACACATTTGACAAAGGGAATACATTGATATACACATTGGTAATGAAAGATAAAAGTTTCTTTATGAGCACCATCATTTGCACCTACACCTCCTGTGAAGACTGCTATTTGCATGAATTGTGCTTGCTTCTCTTGGATTACCAGGTCTTGGGAAGTCAATGAAACACATGACAATGTGTGGAGCTGGAAGTGCCATAATTGTTTCCATGAAAATTCGGCTTATTGATGGTTGCGATGGCCCCAAATCATCAGCATTGCTGCGTTTTTCATCACCATCTTCAATTTAGCGTTAAGTCAGTGGTGAGATGACGTCCCTCACCAACTCGCTGACAAAGATTATGCCTGCGCTGACCGACCCTGTCTAATTAACTGCGCGTTGTCAAATAATTCAGAAACAATTCATCTCCTGAAAGATTTGCGCATGTCTCTGTCTCCACAGTGCCATCACAAGCCCCTCTGGCTGCTCCTAACCACTTGAGAGCTTTAAGAAATTTGATAACTTGCTTTTATTAAGAAAAAGTAGGAGTAAATTTCATGAATTCTCAGCACTTAATATTAAAATGGCACTTTGAGAAGCTTGATAAGTACCGGCCCTGGTGTAAGCACGCCTCATCCAGGTCTCTCCAATCACATGAAGACAATAAGATCAGAGGATAACGGAGCGGCAGCAGATCTGGGACCACCTGCCTCTTAACAGAATGTGCATTAATGCATAAAATAATAAATCTGCTGCCTACCTTTTTATCAGACCCTCTTAGCGACTTTATTTCTAAAAAGCGATTAGCGACAAATCTAGTAAGTTATTCAGATCATCATGTCCCAGCTATGACTGGGCTGGGAGGGTCTGTGTGTGGATGTTTGTGTTTTGTTACTTTCGGTTTTTGAGTGTGTGAGGCTGGCTGGTGTGTTTTGGTTTTTCTGTCGCTCTGCCTTTCTCGCTCTTCCTTGCTGCTCTACCTACTTTCTACTAGGGGTGTGGAAAATAATTGATTTTTAGATGCATCGCGATGCGGACTTGGACGATTATGAATCTATTAACAAATGTCAATCGTTTATCTAGAGGTTAATTGATAACGGAATGTTGAGCTCCAGACACACACACAACGGAGATGTGTGGTTCTCCCTGTTTAGCACAGGCAGCCATTGAGTGAGATACTGCTGCTACTAAAATTTCACATGATCAATAAAGTCAATGCGTAACTCACTTTAATGATTTTCACCCGCACACTGTGCAGCGCTTAGCAAGCATCCTTTGCTCATTCTTCAAATGACATCTACGTGACGCAACAGTAGGTGACAGTGAAAACGAGCGGAGCAGAAGAAAAACATGGGCGCTACGTTTCAGTTACATCTGTATCCTGTTCGTTTTACAATCGCATCGTAGCCTCATAATCGTAATGAGGTACCTAGAAATTCCCACCCTTGAGGTGATGCATCGAGGAATCGAATCGTTAACCTGATAATCATAATCAAATCGTGAGACCAGTGAAGATGCACACCCCTTCTTTCTAGCTTGGCAGGTTGGCAGGAGGCGTGACTGATGGTGACGCGTGGGGCTGGGTCACACACCTGTCTGGCAGACTGATTGGCACACCTGGCCCAAGTAGTGTTTTACACATACGAGGAATTTGCTGTGTTAAGGTGCTACACGTTGAAACATACAGTCAACATAAATAAATGTGGAAATATATAAATATGGAATTGAAGAACAACGTTGCAGATATATACATGTGCAAGTGTACATCAGGTCACAAGACTCCATGTGACAGTGGTGTAATTTGTGCTTCCCTTAAATGTGCAATAAAAGTTGAGTTAGAGATGCCAATCAAGCTTAGTCTCAACACACAGTTCTGAGAAGAGGTCAATGTAGTCAGACATTTTACATGAAATACTTTACTTTGACCTTGCACTCGCCAAGCAGCAGCCCTCCTTTTCTACGGCATGTATTATTTTGCTGTGCAGTTATACAAACAAAAATATAAACAATGGGTAGTTCCTGAAAAGAGGTCAGTACTGCTCCCTCTCTCAAACCAGCTGGCTATTGGAGAGCTTCACAAGTTTGCATTCCAAAGTTCAGTCTGTTCGTCAATTGGAAACGATAAGAAATAACGTCTTGCCCTGGAATTCATATAATGAATAGAGAGGGTAAACCAGTGTGACTGCACCTTGCAATAACTCTAAAATCACATGTGGGTTTACCATGGGTGTCTGTGAAGAACATGTCACAGTCATTCAAGGATGGTTAATAGTCACCTTTTTATGTGATGGTGAACATGCTTTGTGTGGATTGTTTTTCCTTCACTTGTAAAAAAAAAAGTTAGATCAGAGGCTTGTGATGTGATCACGGATTGTTATATGAAATATCCTTTTATATATTATTTCTTTGTTTTACCGCTGCATAGGTTTTAAAGGTAGAGTGAGAAGTAGGGCTGTCCCTGGCTAAGGATTTACGTAGTCAAATCATAATCGTGAAGTCTTGCCTATAGTCGAATCATGTACTGTGTTTGTGTGCGGCGATTGCGAACGGGGGGGGGGGGGGCGGACACACAGTAGTTCTGCTTTAATCTTGACAAGCTGCAGACCTGTAGTCTCTATTAATTAGTCACTGTAACTTAACACTGTACCTTAACACTGTACATTTCCAGCTAAGCGGAGTCTTATTGTTGTCCCCTTTTCTCGCTGCTCGCCTGCCATTCACCGGTTTTGTGCAGAGCTTTGCATGCATGCCATGGGGCCGACAGCTGCATGCACGTCGCAGTTCCTCACGGGTTTATTTCAAGCACTACTACGATATAATAATCTTTGTGGTTCATCAATGGTGATAAATTATCTGAACATCCCGCGAGGTACGGACAACTCTGCACAACAACAGTGAAGTTAAGGCTCCGTCTCTACAGCAAGTTCCTCTTCTGCCACTACACACTCACACAGACATACACTACGCCCATACATGCACACTGATGCCCCCTACCTTGAGGGTTAGGGTTACAATTCTGGATTTATTCACGCACTTTAAAAACATTTCTTAAAAGCTTTTTTCTTTTCTCATTTTTTTTATTTACAGCATTATATGCTGAAATCTATATTGTAATAAGCTGTATATTGACTTATTGGGAGAAAACTTGTATTTCTATGTAAAATCAGACATTGAGCACCCCCGTATCGCCAAAATGGCATGATCCTCATATCGCTGTGAAGCTTCAACTGTGAGATTGACAGACGAATCACGCTCCGCCCATTGAAGCATCACATCTTTGACTATTTGGGGTCAGCCCTATTGAGAAGTGATGTTTATGGGGGGGGGGGACTCCAGAGTGCAACAGGTGAAGCGATTGGAGTTAAGTGGGCTTGCCAGACGAACTCAACCAAGGAATAACGCTTTTTAGTGGATTATATGTTGAGACTTTTCTGGACTACTGCATCATCCCAGGGAATTTGGACAACCTGGAACTTTTTGTTTACAACCTGTCTGATTGTCTAACTGCTCATGTTTCTCACCATGTTTGACCTATTTATTACGACGTCACTGTGTTCCCAGCTCTGAGCACTTGCTTTGGTGAGAATAGTGTTCTCTTAACCAAAAAAAAATGAACAAAACTACAAACAAAACTCATGTTGTAATTAATTGGAGTTACTCTTTATACCAGTGGTTCTCAAACCTTTCTTTTTCACATCACCCCTAAACTGTCACGCATTAGACCATGGACCCCCATTTGATAAGTTTTTGTCCCAAGGTCCCTCATCTGATTGCATTTTTGCTTGTAACTGTTTTATTACAGAATGTGTATGAAACCTATGACCAAAATAGTCATACATTCTGTTTTTGTCTTTCTTATGGAGGGAATTATGGTGAAAATCAATTATTGATGGGGATAAGTGCTTTACACAAAACATAAAAGCAACAGGGAAATAAAGTTTAAAAGCAACATAAAATATAATAAAAGTTAGTGTTACAATCAGGGTTAAAAGAGTTAAATGGAAAAAAGCAATGATAAAAAGCTAAAAACAAAGAAACAGGACAGTAAAAGTTACAGTGCAGTGTAAGTTATCAATAAAAAGAAAAATCTTAAATATTTAATTAAAAGCAATGGTAAAAAGAAAAGTCTTCAGTCTTTATTTAAAAGAACTGACAGTTTCAGCAGACCTGCAGTTATCTGGGAGTTTGTTCCAGATATACGGTGCATAATAACTGAACGCTGCTTCTCCTTGTTTAGTTTTGAATCTGGGGACAGAAAGCAAACCTGCCCCAGACGACCTGAGAGGTCTGGATGGTTCATAACGAAGCAGAAGATCAGAAATGTATTTTGGCCCTAAACCATTTAGTGCTTTATAAACTAACAGCAGGATTTTGAAATACAGGAAGCCAATGTAAAGACCTCAGAACTGGAGTGATGTGATCCACCTTTTTGGTCTTAGTGAGGACTCGAGCAGCAGAGTTCTGAATCAGCTGCAGCTGTCTGATGGAAGGACACTGTTACAGTAGTCAAGTCGACTGAAGATAAATGCATGGATAAGCTTTTCCAGGTCCTGCTGAGACATAAGTCCTTTAACTGTGATATATTCTTCAGGTGATAGTAGGCTGACTTTGTAATTGTCTTAATGTGGCTCCTCAAATTCAGGTCTGAGTCCATGACTACACCAAGATTTCTGGCTTGATTTGTGGTTCTTAACATTAAAGATTGAAGCTGAGCACTGACTTTCAATCGTTCCTCCCTGGCTCCAAAAACAATAACTTCAGTTTGGTGGTCTGGTGAAATGGTTATGTAAATCTGTGGGTCATCTGCATAATTATGGTAACATATTTAGATTTTTTTCATAATCTGAGCCAGTGGAAGCATGTAAATGTTAAACAAAAGAGGTAATAAGTATAAGACTGAAATTCTGCCACTGTCAGTGTTTAAATGGATGTCATTGAAGACCTTAACAAGAGCCGTCTCAGTGCTGTGGTCGAAAACCTGACTGGAAGCCATCAAAACAGTTATTTAGTGCCAAGAAAGCACTAAGCTGTTGAAAAACAGCTTTTTCAGTGATTTTACTTAAAAATGGGAGATTTGATATGGGCCTATAATTGCTCATTAGTGAACTGTCTAGATTGCTCTTTTTTAAGAGTGGCTAAATAACTACAGTTTTCAGGGCCTGTGGGGAAAAAACCTGAGAGAAGAGACATGTTGACAATTTGTAGTAAATCTGAGGCCATGCATTTAGAAACATTTTTGAAAAAACCTGTTGGCAGAATATCAAGGCAGCATGAGGAGGATTTCAGATGTTGTATTATGTCCTCCAGGTTTTTATGGTTAATAGAATCAAATTGTCTCATGCTATATAAACTGTTTTTAAGTGGACACAGGGACAAGACATATCCTGTTACTGACATAGAGACACTGATTGCTTGTCTAATTGTTTGAATTTTGTCTGTGAAGAAGGAGGCAAATCCATTGCAGGCCCTGGTGGATAGAAGTTCAGAGGCTACAGACACAGGAGGGTTGGTTAGTCTGTTGACAGTAGTAAACAGGACACGTGCATTATTAGTGTTTTTGGTGATGATGTCAGAGAAGAAGGACCACCTTGCATTTCTCAGCTCTAAATTATAAATGCGAAGTCTCTCTTTATAGATGTCATAATGAACCTGGAGATTTGTTTTCCGCCATCTGCGTTCAGCTTTGACACTCTCTTTTTTGAGTTCTAACCAGCGTGGCATTTCTCCATGGAGATCTTCTCTTACCAGAGACCACCTTCACCTTGGCTGGTGCAATGGCATCAATAACATTTGTAATTTTAGAACTGAAATTATCTACAAGCTCATTGACTGAGCCCTTTGAGAGGGCGGGTGTTGAGGAGAAAGCCTCAATAAATTTTTCACTAGTGTTTTCAGTGCCGTTTTGTGATCACCTCTGTTTTAACATTTGTGTGCATGTAGATAGCACTCTCAAAGAAAACACAGGAATGATCTGAGAGAGCAACATCAGTCACCACAACCTTGGAAATGTCCAGACCCCTGGAGATGATCAAGTCCAAAGTGTGCCCCTTATTGTGCGTGGGCTTCGTCACATGTTGGGTCAGTCCATAATTATCAAGAACACAAAACAGTTCTTTAGTGCCTCTTTCCTGGGGCTTGTCAACATGGATGTTAAAATCACCAACAATAACCACACAGTCAAAGTCAATACAGATTATAGACAGCAGTTCACCAAAGTCATTAAAAAGGTTTGCACAGTATTTAGGGGGCCTGTAGATATTTAGAAAAATAGCTCAAGAGGAATTCAGCTGAAGAGCCACATATTCAAAAGAAGCAAAATTCCCATAAGACATCTTTTTGCATTGGAGGGAGTCATTAAACAAAATGGCAACTCCACCTCCTCTCTTATGCACTCTAGCTTCACTCATAAAACTGAAGTTGGGAGGGGTAGACTCGATAAGGACAGCTGCACTGTTATCTTGGTCCAACCAAGTTTCAGTTAAAAACATGAAATTAAGATTGTGAGTTATTATAAAATCATTGATTAAAAATGTTTTTCCTGCCAAAGACCTAATGTTTAACAAAGCTAATTTTAGTGTGTTAAAAACATTATCACTTTTTTCGACAGGCTGCAGCTGACGAGGAATTAATGCTAAATTTGGAGGATCTGTTGAGTGCTTCCTGTTTCTTAACACATTCACCATGCTTTTTCTGTTACCTATCAAGACAGGGATGGAGAAGACTACCAGCACACTGGACCCCGGCTTGTCCTGGGAAGACTCGTGAGTGCTATTTTCCTTGTAGCCTGGACCCAGCACATATCAGTTAAATTTGACTTTATTATAATCATTTAAAGCAGTTGAGCTGTGTGGTTTTAACTTGTTTCTCAGTGGTTTAAATGATAGGATAATAGTCCTCACGTAGTGCCTATGAGTAATACTCCTCACTTCTCTCTAGTGTTCAGACAATCACATTTCCAAATTGTCCATATATTCTCATGGCAGCACTGTTCCATTTTGTGGGCCACATTTAATTAGTTGCCTCTCAAATCTGCCTAACTATTATAATCCTCTCTGCAGGCCTGCAGACTTGTATCAGTGTGCATGAGATGTATTTAACCAAGCCTGGTGAGTTTGGTGAGATTTGTTAGCAGCATGTGACAGTGTAAGAAGGCTGGGTTTCCTGGCTGCTTTCAAAGCTGCTATCTCATAGGATATATTCACACCGTATCGTGTCATAACTGAGAACAAGATCCATTGTGGTGTTTGATTATTGTTCCATTTGTTCATGTAAGTGTTGTAACAAGTGCGAGGAATATGGGGGTCCCGTGTTTTTTTTCTTTTTTTTTTTTTAGCTCTACTTACAACATGTAATGAATCCCTGTGACATCACGGGGATGAAAGCCAAGTAGTCGCCAAGTGGCTAGTCCAACACACCCTCAAAAACACTGGTGGAAACTGAGCTGCAGCACACAGCTCTCCTCTCCCTTCCAAACACTAGCTACCCTCCAGGCAGTCAGTGGACATAAAGTTGTTACTGTGATGTAGAGACAGAGCTCAGTTAAAACGTTGTGGATAAAAAATACTTTTGTTACAGATTAATAACTCACCACTCTGAAACTCTTGCTCCAGTCCATGTTGCCATGCTTCTAAGGGGAACATATACAGCTGAACCGAAGCCGTGTTTACCGGCTTCTCACTGACCTGCCCATCTCTGATTCTGATTGGCTAGTAGTCCTTAACTAGGAACTGCGCATGTGCAACTCCCAACAAAGATCATTTAGAGACCAGATGTATCACTCCATAGCTAAAACGATGCCTTCAACACAGGGTGAAAAGAGGAGCTGCAGCAATGTGCAGTGTGACAAAAATATGGTCCAGCCATCTTCAACCGCTTATCCTGCGTACAGGGTCGCGGGGGCTTGAGCCAATCTCAGCTGACATCGGGTGAAAGGCGGGGTACACCCTGGACAGGTTGCCAGTCCATCGCAGACAAAAAAAAAAAAATATGGTGTCTTTTTTGAAAATGAAACCATGTAAACCTGTTCTGGTACAACCCCGTAAATAGGATTTTGAACCTGAAAATGAGCCCTCCTTCCACAGACCTGTCACTCCTGTATGTTTTGAAAAAAGTAATTTAAGTAAACATAATAAACAACAACAACCAATAAACATGGGTGGAAGGAAACTAAATATATTAAATACTTAAGTTACTTTTTGTATTTTAAGTATATTTTTATGGTGACACTTTTAAACTTTAATCCACAACTTTTGGAACATCCCCGCTGTACGCAGCAGCCTGTACGCACGATAAGCAGAGGATGGATGGATGGATGGATGGATGAACTTTTGGAGCAGAGTACTTTGTGTAACACTGCAACTCAAGACTCTACACACTTTGGTATTGATACTTTTAATTAATGATCCATTCTGTAATATTTCTGAGGATCTATTGACAGAAATGCTATACAATATCCATAACTCTGTTTTCAGTGGTGTATAAAGACCTTACATAATGAACTGTTACTGTATGTTTTTATTTCCTTTAGAATGAGTCATTTCTAGCTACAAACACTGCGGGTCCCCTTACATAAAAGTCAGCAGGTTGCACCGCCATGTTTCTACAGTAGCCCAAATGGACAGACAGCTCTACAGAGCGCTTTTTGTTACTAAGTTGAATATGTTGTAGTAGTAGTAGTAGTAGTAGTAGTAGTAGTAGTGGTAGTAGTAGTAGTGGTAGTAGTGGTGTTGTTGCCACCTTTCCTCCGGGCTTCTGCGGTGTCGGAATAATCAGATTTTTCTTTTCCCCCTCCTTTATTGGAAAAAGAGAAATAAAGTGTACATGGGACAAAAATAAGTATACAGAACAGTATATAAAGATATAAGAAGAAACTAATAAAAAGAACTTTGCCAGGGGTATATAGATCTTAAGAGGACCAGATGTTGAAAGTTTTCACAGCCTTATTGTTGTTGGATTTAGAAATTAAATTGCTCTGATAATGCTAATCCAACACATCCTTGTAGTAACATCCATGTTGATTCCACATTCTGACTTAAGAGCACATGAACACACTGAAGTTGAAAGAACAACTTCACAACTCTGGGAATGGGAGGAGCACATGAATGCACCGCGAGCCTTTGGTTGCAATTTGTCACCCTCGCCACTGAAACTTTAAGTAAAAGATCTGAGAGATCTGAGTTACAGTGTATATATACAGTATATACAGTATCTCCTAGTTTTTTAGCTTTTTGTATTTAGTGTGTTTTCTGACCCTGCCTTTGCCGATTCCCTGTTGGATTGTTTGTTTGCTTGCTACCTGACTGGTTACCTGTGTACTGAACCCTCCTTTGGCAAATAGACTGTGTTTCTAAGTTGTGCACTTGAACAACAGTTTCCCAACGTCCTCCTCCAGGTCTACTGCGACTTAAAATTTGACATAATTAAATTTGAGTGCTCTCTTTTGAATGTTAAGTATTAGTGGGTAACTGCTTAATTCTTCTCTACTTGCATTTGTTGGTGTTTTTCCGTGTATGTGTATAATGCATCTGCTGAATTCTTAATGCAAAGATTATGTTGCATGTTTCTCATTGGGTATAGCTGTAATGACTGAGTGGACCATATACTTAATACAGCGCAATGGGCTGGATGACAGATATTTTAAGACAGATGTTTATGGAAATTTCAAAATTCTCTTATTTGAATTTAGAGCTCTTCAAACTTTTTCTTTGGTGCATTTTACTGTCATGTTGAAACTCCCTGATGTGGTTATGATTATAACAAGGAATGTATGACTCAAACTATGATCAATCATATGATTAGTTATGGTAAACTGGTATTTGTTCTCCTGTCATCTGGGGCATTTTTGAAAAATCATGATTAGTTTTCTTCATTAGTACTTTTCTAATGTCCAGCTGTTGCTGTAGTCCTTATTCAGCAGGAGACAGTATAACATGGTCATCAATAAAGAAACAGTGATCTAACAACACCCCTTAATAGGGACATATTGATCTTGGTCATATTTAATTGAAGGTGATTCTGTCTCAACTGTCTGGGACCCATCTGTAAGTAGGATTTAATTTATACAGGTTACTGGGTTTCTTTTGTCTCTTATTTGACATGGGAGTTTAAACAACACATTCATTTGGATGTGGCCTGAAAGGAGGATTGCTGTCTGACAGTAAATGCATTGATAGTGGAGGGGTATATGTCATTGATATGCATATCTACTACACTAAACCCAAGAGCAGGATGTGAATCTTGCTAAAAGAGTCCCCTCTGAACCTACCGTTAACTATATACAGGCCTAAGACCTGACAGAGATGCACTACCTCCCTGCAACTTTGATTTATTTCAGAGTCAAGGTTGTTTAGAGTGGTGATGGTTGCTGTGGTAAACAGGGGAGACTGACCTGTCGATGACATCAGGTTCAATTCCTGTTCGTCCATTCAGATCTCCAGTTAAAAAGTTTCCCTACGCCTGGAAAGAAAAGAGTTCTGAGTGGAGTTTCAAATGTGTTCTTCAAAATAAGGAGAATCTACTGGGGATATTGAAATAGCACAGATACATTTAGATTTCTATCAGTTATTCCCAGGCTTTGGTATAATCTTAACCACATTCCCAGATGTTGAGCGAATTATATAATGACCATCGGGGGGGCAACTTTTTTTCCCAGGTCATAAAGGAAATCCAGTACAACGCAGGTGCATGCTTCAGTGAACTAAAATTCAACAAACCTTACAATATCCTTGCTTGTTTGTCCTCAGTCTGTAGATGATGATGAATCACACTTGTTACACCAGTTACATAACTTTTGTAGTCAGGGGTCTAGAGCAAAACTGCAAGACAGTTAGACCCGCACAAACACGTACAATACCAGACCATCATTTACGCTTATTATCATCTCTAATTCTCATCATTTAAAGTTTCAACTTACTCTTTAGCAAATATCTTCTTTCCTCTTGCTCATGTTGACTGTGAATGCAATGTAATCAGGGTTAGTCATACATTGTTGGGTCTCTGTAAATAATATTTAACAGAGGTACAGTAAAAGACCTGCTCTATATAAAAAGTGCAATGAGATGACTTCTGTAATTGGTGCTATATAAATAAAACTGAAACTGAATACATTTGAAATAACAAACCTGGATTTAAACATTTACCTAGCCAGGTAAAACTCCTGAATTCCAGATTGAAAACAAATGCTGTGACTACTGTAAAAAGACACAGAACACTTAAAATGAAACGATGAACTCTATATTGATGTCAAAATGTATAACTAACCCTCATTTTCATTGCTCATGCCTAAGCACCAGTGTTAGTGAACAATTAGATAACAAATGGTAAATGAAATAATAGGGTAACTATCAACTAGCTACCATGAGATGGCTGATTTTAAGTTTAAATAAATGCTAATTATGACACTATGAATGTAGGAAAGTTAAGTGTATTAAAAAAGCTAGAAAGCTAACTGCTGACATCAACCTCCAGTGTTTCAATTCCCATTTGAGACACTGGACTGGAGCAGCTGCGAGTGATGCAGGTAAACAAGATGTTCAATTAACGTCAATATTAGGAAATGGTATGGCCCATTTTAGATCCTGAATATTCCAGCAGTGTATATGAAATGAACACATTAAAAATAATCAAAATGAACCTGTATTTTCAGTCAAATATGAAAACACCTGTTACTATATATAAATATATACAGTGAAAAACACACTTTAAAAGGCAAACTAAGGAAATAAGAATCCATTCATTATTTAAGACACTGATCTTGTGAAAAAATATTCTAATGTGATTTCGGCTGAAGAAAATGCAAATTAATGCATATTTCCATCCATTACTGTTATGAGCATGTCAAGATTAAGTTACCATGTGCACAACAGGGCAGGTGGCACTCTGCCGCCGTTGATGTTCATTCAGACTATGATTTAAAAACAAACACAGTGTCACAGTATGTGCTCAAACTATTCTCAATGCATGTATTAGCCAGGGTTCAGTCCTCTCAAAGGTTTGGAGCCACAACTAATGACAACATTGTTTAACAGCATGCATCAAGTTACTGACATCAACAAGCATTTTACTGTTAGCAGACATAATGAAAAGAGCGGCAACTGGTAAAACTGCAATGCCTTTGTTAGGACCGAGCCAGATTGACGACAATAACTCACTGTTAGTGTGACAAAACAAAAACAGGGTTCATAAATAATATATAATATAAATTGAGGATTAAATATTAATAGATCTTGAGTCATGTACATCATGATTTATTTGCTGTCGGTTTCCATCATATTTTCTAGCATTTTACTTTTCCATTGCAACCAAGTGTAAATGGTTTGGGTTTTTTTTTTTTTGTGCAAATTGAAGATGTTCATATCATTCATCCACCCTCAGGCTGTGTGTTTATGGTATCCATCACTCAATCTCCAGAGAGCTGAACTGCTGCTGAGATTGTTGCAGCTGCTCAGCTTCTGTTACCAGGTCATTATCTTCCCCCTGGAGATATCTACACAAATCCTTACTGTAGAGAGGAGGGAGAGGAAACCCGAGAACATCATGTGAGATTCAGCAAACCATCACATCTACACATGACCTCTGTGTTAACGAAGAAAAAGTACAACAGGCAGATGAAGAGATCAGGGGTATGGGCAGAAATATGTCACTAGAAACTGAATTGGAATAATTATAGTAATAATAATTTGAATTGCTCAACTTGAATAATTGCATTGAATAACTGAACACGCCAAAGTCTTTGCAGGACATAATAGCTTGAACAGCAATGGCATTGCATCAGAAATGCATTTTTTTTATGAAAACCAAGGAATATGACATTACAGCTACTAATGGCTTCAACAGCTAATTTTTAAAACTGTTTCAAAAGCAGTCCTAATTAGTGCCTCCAGGCTTTTGCAATGTCGCCATTGCAACTATTAACACAGATTCAACACATCCCTGTAACTTCAGCACGACTTGCAATTTTGACCAATCACCAAAAGTTTTCTTCAATTGTGGCCTGTTATCGCTGTTTCCCACAAACCATTGTCATACTTCAGATTGTCACTTCCTTATTTAGAAGACGTAGCGGTCATGTGTGATATCAACGTCTCACATTTGCTGCCAAAAATAAAAAGGACCGTGAAGAACAGGATCCAGATCTTCTTCACCTATGGGGGTAAACTGTTTTGTTTTGCTGCCGCAAAATCTGGCATTTTAGACCACAACAATCACAGAAAAGGCCTGTGAAATCCTGGTGGGACTGCCTAATATATCATAATAATAATAATAGTACAAACCCTCATACTTCTGATTAAGAGCCCTCTGCTGTCATTATGGTTTGTCTCTTTGGTTGGTCTGTCAGGTCATCTCAAATAGGTACTTCAACTGTAATCTGTGTTGTGACAGTACAAGCAAACGTTTCCAAGTGAGACACCATGTTGTTTGTAATGTAATGTGAGACTACATGACCGCAACAGGAGAGGCCTGTTGGCAGTTTTCCTTTATGTATTTCACATTTGAACTGCAACAAAGCTGCAGTATTGTCACTAATACTAGTATTGCAGTGCAGTAGTGTTTTCTTCTTTGCTTTACTTTATTTCCAAACTAAAGGAATAAAAATTCAAATTATGCAATTCAAATTTAATTTAATGCAATTATTCAAGTTGAGCAATTCAAATATACATTTTTCATATTCAGTTTATTGTGACCCATATTTCTGTCCATACAGAGAGGATTTTACTGAGAACAAGGTACATCTAAAGCTACTGTTTAGATCAATGTTCAGAAATTGAATTGTTCCAAAGAGCAAACTGGAGGACAGACATGGTTTTATTTGACATAATAAAAGAATCTGCAACAGAAAAAAGATTTTTCTCTCCTGGTCCATTCTAAAAAGATCAAATCTGAGAAGGGAAAACCATCCTGCCAAGAGTGCTGACCCACTAATAAGAGTCTTTGTTGCAGTGTTGCACACTTTTCTTGTGGCAGCTTTTCAGGGTGTTTGGAGGGGATATGGCTCACAGGAAATTGACTGTTAATAGGTTATTTAAATTAGAAGAAGTCTCTTGGATGACAGGCGAAACATCCTCGAGTTTCTTCAACTAAGTCCATTTGGCCTTGATTTTAACCTTCCTTGGATAACTATCACCTGGATGACTGGGAACCTTCACAGACATATTATATGAATAATTCTCTCTTTATCAGTTAATGTCCTTTCTCTTTCTGCTGTACTCTGTCGGTAGGTATACTCAAAGAGGTCTCTGCAACAGCAAAGAGGGTGAGGTTCAGTATGAACGACCCCAAGCAAAGACAAAGAGAGTGAGACGGTGATGAAAGAAAACAGAAAGAGCCTCAGAGACTGAACTACACACTCAGAGGAGCAGCCAGAGCCATAGCTTAGCCCTGCCTCTGGTGTGGCACTGATAGCTGTAGTAATGGAAGTCAGTACAGGGAATTACAACCAGCAGTGCCCTGATTTTAAGCATCAACAGCTTTTACACAAACACTATGGAGCTGTTGTTTCATGAGTGGCCCCTATTTTGTTATGAATAGGGACCCACATGCATGTGCACGCAGGTGATGCCATATTCCACTGATCTACAAGTGGTGCTGATGCACCAAGAAATACAGGACGGTGCCAACAAAGGCAGAGATAAGGAAAACTATCCAAATAAACATGGATGTAATCAATCCATAAATCCTTGAAACAAGTTTCAAGATTTACAAAAAGAAATTGGCTTTCTGTTTTGTACAATCCCCATGTTTTACACAGGAAACACATACTGGTCTCCTGGGAGAAAGTCCTGGTTCTGTACAGTGTAAACATCACACAGTCAGTCATAGAGCAGTAGCTTTTCAATGCTATGGAGAACTATTCATTGAGTCTTTAAATGTAGGCATTGATAGAACAGGCTGTTTATAGGGGCTCACTGAAAAACTACCAACTACCTATCATAATTCACTGCCAATAAGCAGGTCTGATATCTCCTTATGTGTGGGATATACAAATGCAGTGATTGCAATTGTCTTATAGGTCATACATAATAAGCAAGAATAAATATGCCATTTTTGCATCTCTCTGTCTGCAGCAGTTCTCTCCAGTCTGGGGAACAGCATTTTTCTTTAGCAGTACTTCTACTCTTCTTTGTTGCATTTACTCTTTTCTTCATCACTCATAGTGTTGGTGTCCTTCCTGGATCTTGTGGCTATTTTCACAAAGGTCGTGTTTAAGTATCCACAGTCTGTAAGTACATACTTCAGGTGGTTATGCTCCTTCTTAGTCTTGGCCACTTGTTATTATGTTGTCAGCTTGGTGGTGCAGGGTTCTGATGACTGATAGCTTATGCTCCAGTGAGTTGTGGGAGTCAAAGAGTAAATATTCTAGAGTATAACAGTACAGTCTGTGTGTGGGTTTCCTATATAATCCTATGTGGAGGCTCCTGTCCTCTTCAAGTCCAACAAGGCCAAACAACAGATTTATTGGCCAAACTGACATCCTCTCATGTGAACTTGATGTTACTGTCCACTGGGCTGATGTGTTCTGTGAAGGCTTGCATTTCCTGGATTTAAATTTGACTCATGTGTCAAACAGCCAGAAGCGCTAATGATCCATTTGTGAATCACTTCTTGTGAAGTGCTCAATGATATGTTGTGGAAAATCCTCATCCCGTCAATCCCATAATCATAAAACAGAAACACAGTGCAGTGACATTATGGTTTACTGTCACTAGGTTAATTATCATTTGCACTGATCAGGTCAACTGTTCTAGCCTCTTGATTCCATCTCTATAGAAGCTGAACGTTTACTGATCACCTGACAGCGGTAAATGGATCTACTTCTATACACTGTTCCATGTGTTGCTGTGTCAGTCATTCACACATGATGGGGGCGCTCCTTAATAAATAAAGGAATATGCCTATATCCTTTTTACAGAAGCACAT
This sequence comes from Micropterus dolomieu, assembly GCF_021292245.1. NCBI lineage: Eukaryota > Metazoa > Chordata > Actinopteri > Centrarchiformes > Centrarchidae > Micropterus > Micropterus dolomieu. The sequence goes on along the minus strand of NC_060165.1, from coordinate 2,795,558 downwards.
TGCATTCACCAAAAAAAAATCTGAACTTCTACTCAGGTCACAGAATCTGATAGTTCACGGTGCAACACCTGTTATCTGGTAATTATGAGATAGTTGGTCGCGATAGTGAGACAGTTTAAATTAAGATATTTTTTTCTTTGGTGAATATAATATGCTTCATATAAATATATATATTTTTTATATTTAATATATAAAGAAGTAAATGTGACTCAAAGTGTCAGGGGGGTCAAAAAAACTATCTGAAGTAATCATGACAACCAGATCTTTCTCTAACAAATCAGTAGCTGTCATATCTCCTGGAGATGTTGTAACAACAGACAGACTTAATGACTCAACCAATGACATCACCTTTTAGCCTCAGTTCGATGAAGAGATATATTTTTTTATCTCCTCTGCAGTGATAGAACACTATTTTGGATAATCAGATAGAGTGCTTCTGAGGGTGAACTAATTTTCCTCAGAAGCACACGCCATTAAAGAGCAATTTCACCTTCATTACTGTGAATTTGATATCAATCTAGAATAATATCTGTATTTAAAGAAGCTAATATGTTTAAAATACCCCCAATATTGGCAGAGAAAATGCCAGTCACTCAACTGGCAATTTGATTGTTCTTATTTTTTTATTTTACTCTCTCCAACCAGCAAATTAGTTTAGAGTAATTGCAGCACAAACATAGTTAATCACTCTGTGTTCTGATCTACAAATTAATATGGGTGATTCGTACAGTACATGGTGTCTACAGCTGCTTAGATGGTATGGAAATGTTCTCATTCAGTTTATTAAATCCCTGCAGTCTTTGATTTGAGAAGTGCTGTGTTAGAGCTCCTCTGTGTTTACCGTGACTGCTACAGAATTAACACACACACACCTCTACACACATCAGAATGGTTATAACTCAAAATTCTGCCTCTATCTGTGAAAGATGTCAGATTATTTAGGGCTCTGGCAAAACTGGCATTTAATGTTTAACTTCTGCACCCCATTTGTAGATCCTGGTTAATATGGGTGTAAATGCAACAAAACACATAGTGATTTGAATCCCATCAGACAATTTTGACCACAATGCCAAGTAGTCAGACTTACATTCATATCTTAGCCAGATATAAATAACATCTGTACAGTTTGAACACATTCTTTAGGTGGGAAAAAACCCACCACAGTGTTTCCCCTACCATTGTTTTGACAAAAAATATATAATTAGTTCCAAAAATACTAACTATTCATAAATAAAATTAAAAAACAGATGCAAGAGAAAGCGGTTTTCACACACACAGACAATTTGCTTCTCGCCTCAAAAAGTTCAGTACATTAGAACATTAGTCGCACAATGTTGTTTGTTTACCGGCGCTGCTTCTGTCCTCTCCGTGTGTTCCAGCGAGGGCAGGGCTGCTTAGCAGCTCCTCCACACAGACACAGAGACACACACAAACACACGCCGTCATATCGAAGACAACAGAGTCAAATAATCAGTAATAAGATTTAAAAACGTACGTTTAGTCAAGCTTTGTAAACAAGGATGAGCGCCGCCCAGGTGAGAGACCCACTCACCTTCACTGTATTTTCAGCAGCATATGGAGGCTGTCGAGTAATGACCTGTTTGATAGGGGACAACTCACACCACATGTATTGCAACTATGTATTCATTTTGAATTGTCTCCCATTAACTAGTATTATGATAGCCTGTTTTAACACCCTACTGTTGCAATACATTTATTGTGAAAAGTCCCTATAAATAATATTATTTTAGTAGTATTTTCATGATACATCAAATTAATGTTATTGATTCAATTTCAATTTTCGTTCAAATTTTATTCACCACCACATGAATACACACACTTTCTGATGACAAAAGGTGATAAATTGTAAAACACATAATTCAGAAACATTTTAATGGAAAACATGGATTCTGGTAAAAATGTTGAAGAGGAACAGAGAATGTGACTCACAGGCAAAAATGAGCGCGCCGTGTCTTTGACACCATGTCTCCGTAACACGCCTGCTCTGCAACACTAGTAGTTTCGGGAGGTCGACCACCTCCCCTGAAAAAAATCCTAGGGGAAACACTGACTCTCAATTAAATTTGAGTGTGTTGCAAAATAAAATATGCAACATTTGCGGAATGACAATAAACAACATTGTTAAGTTATTCCACTCCAAACTCATCCAGACAACAATATTACCTGAAGACATTGGACTATTCCCCATTCATTAAGCTACTGTTGTCATGCTTCGTTGTGAGTGGCTAACCTGCATTCACTGTGTGTATTCTGCACTGGTTTTGAGGTTGTGCCATTAAAATAGGACCCTTGATGAACAGTAAACAGCAGAGCAAGGTGATGGCAAATTCTGAACACTCTGAAGACTAACAATTCTGGTGAATATAAATATTCCCTTTGTTGACAATTTTGCTGACTTTTTAAACAGGCCTCTAGGTCTCTTTTGGCCTCCATCCTTCACAGGAAGGCTCACACAGTCTATCAACTAACATTTAACTGAATTTGCACTCCTGTAAGGCTTGTACAATCTAACATGTAGTGAGCCCACCTGACTGTATATCTCCCTGGGTTCATACAGTATTCCTGTTAGAGCCCGGATTGAATACCCACTACCCTATGCATTCTGTGTTTTCAACTGCTAGGTTAGTTCATTTGGTAATTCCAGTTCATCTAAACCACTTATCCCATTTGTCTTTCTCTTTAAACTTTCAGTCCTTGTCTAATAAATCTTTCTCAATGAAATTACATTGCATAACCCTGATTTCTTAGTCCTTACTGAGACCTGGTTTAAGCCTGGGGAGTGCTCCCCTTTAGCACTGCCCACCCACTCATAATTCTCTGGATGTACCTAGGTTAACAAGCTGTGGTGTGGTATTGCAGCTATTAGCTAGGGTTAAGGCAGTGCTGGAAAATAATGGTGGCCACACAAAATATTGACACTTTGGGCCCAATTTGGACATTTTCACTTAGAGGTGTACTCACTTTTGTTGCCAGCGGTTTAGACATTAATGGCTGTGTGATGTGTTATTTTGAGGGGACAGCGAATTTACACTGTTATACAAGTTGTACACTCACTACTCTTTAGATAGTAGCAAAGTGTCATTTCTTCAGTGTTACGTGAAAATATATAATCAAATATTTACAAAAATGTGAGGGGTGTACTCACTTCTGTGAGATACTGTGCATCTCTGGCCCCACTCATGACCACAGGCACATCCTTGACTTAGTTTTTCTCCCTTAATTCCCTGAATAAGTTTGATTTTGTCTCTGACCATAAATGTATTACTTTAGTCAGCAGTCCACAGCCATGTTTTCCAGCTACTTTTCTAGTCTGGTCAATTGACAGACTCTGTAATATTAATGATCATGTTAGTTGGTTTAATGATTTGTATACATCATCCCTTGACTTTTGTGCTCCATACACCTCCTGGGCTGTCCAAGTTCTTAATGCAACCCCTTCAATCAATGACAAAATCCGACAACAAAGAAGCGAAAACTGTAAGGCTGAACATAGATGGAATACATCGAAACTTCACTTCAAAGTTCACCACCTCTATATGAAAGAGCTATTGTTTAAACTGAAAAATATTGCCAAAGATGAGCTGCCTGCTTTTCTGTCTTGATTAATAGTAAAAAATACAACCCATCCTTTCTGTTTAATACTATTACCCAGCTTGTAAACCCCTCTCTTCCTGCCTTCCTTGCCTCATCGCCTCATCTTCTGACTGTGAAAACTTATTTTGTTGTTGGCAGTATCAATGGTCTGAGGTCCAATTTTCCCCTCAGTATTTTACCTTAATCCCATTCTGCATTCTATTTTCCTGTCTGCTCCTATCTTCCTGCAGATCCATTAAAAAATTGTAGATCACATGCGTCCCTCCTTCAGTCCCTGTGATACAGTCCCCACAAAATTTCTAAAATCTGTCCTTCCTGTCTTAGGTCCTGGCCTCCTTTCTATTATTATCCACTTGTCTCACATTCAGATCCATACCTGATTTATTTAAAAATTGCCAGCGTTCAACCAGTTTTTAAAAAAGCCTTTGTTCGACCCAGCCCACTCAGAGAATTATAGACCATGAATGTCAAAGCTAGCCTTTGTATCCAAAATCCTTGGAAACAATTGCAGCAGACCTGAAGTCTAGGCATTATTAAGAATGACTAATGACATTCTTATAAATGCATGCAAAGGTGATTATTCCAATACTTATTCTACTTGATTTGACTGCTGCCTTTAATGCCATCGATCATGCCATTTTACTTGATAATTAAGATATCTTTTCCAAGACACACGTGAGAACGAGAAACAGTTACAACACAACTTCTGATCTCCTCGTTCCTCATTCCACTCTTTGACCACAAATCTCTGCCTTTTATCCATCCCCCGCTCCAACTGCTAAATGCGCTTTTGCTATTTTAGCCCCAACCCTCTGGAATCATCTTCCCAAATCAATTTTTCTGACTCCTTGAAAGTATTTTAAGCAGCTTCTAAAAACAGATCTCCTTCTCTGTCTTGTGTTTTAGTTCATTTTACTTTGCTTTTGTGCTGTTTTTATATTGTCATTTATCATTACCTTTTAAATTAATTCTTTCATATTTTCCGAATGTATGAAGCATGTTTATTATCGTTAACGAAGACGGACAAATTAACAAAAACTAGAAGTGAAAAAGCAGCTGTCATCTCACTGGCTGCATCATATCGAAGTGTTTTCAGTATGGTATTCGTTGCTCTTGTCTTCCATTCCAGAGCAACCGATACTTTGTAAACCCCTGCCATTGAGTGAGTAAATGCAAAATCTCTGAATGCTTAGTGCCTGCCAGATGTTTTTACAGTGGTTTCTGGCTTTTGTCTTCCAGCAGGCCACCGTGGTTGGTCTGAATAAGAAGGTCATGACTATTTATGTATGCTCCACATGCATTGTGAACCATTGATGTGAAGCCAACATGTGAGACAGCTGCTGCCAGTGATCCACTGAGACCTGATCTAAAAGTCTGATATACACTGGCACTCTGCAGGCCTCAGACACCTGCCATACAAAGTTATGCCCTCACAAGCTCCCACTCACTGTATGCTATGAAAAGTCAGAAATAAACACCCAGATGTTCTATCAAAGTGTCTATAGAAGGTGTATGAAAGTTAAATGAGCTATGGTAATTGCTGCTGTGAGAAGACGGGCAGAGAATCAGGACTTAGCTCTCCTTGGCATTAGAAGTAGGATGGATGGGGGGCTGTTTATTCCAGACAAACACACCTTCAGTGAAAATATGTTGTTAACTTCTACAAAAGAAATGTGTGCAGGTTTTGATGAATCGTTGGAATGCTGTCCAATGTTTGCCATCTGCTTAGTGTGTGTATTGGCATAGGGGGGTGTGGGGTGCTGTGCTGTGAACTAATGAGAGTTAAGGCAATATACTAAGTATGAACAGAGCCTGCAGAAATATATTCAGAGCTGAGAAGTATAACCATGGAGACCAGTCACTACTTATGAGTCACTCAAAGCAAATTGTATAATTGCCATTCGATCTGTCCTTGGATTTGTTGGTGAGTGTTTGTGTCATTAGCATGTAATGGATACAATTTAAAACAGAAACTCTACACCATACAGCAGTGAGATACTACTCTGCTCACTGAAACCTGGACTCAGCAGTCAACAGTTTCCAGTTCCACACGCGCAATAATACACATTAACTGTTTCCGCTGAAACAAGCGTCTGTCATCTCCAGAGTAATTACAAAAGAAATTTAAAAGCAAAATATACATCCGAAATTTTAAAAAGCAAGCAAAAACAAAACAAACAACAAAAAAAACACCAACCCAGAGATATGCAACCTGGCTTATAATGTTACGTTATTTTTTATGTTATTTTTCAAGATAAATTGGAATATTTCTTCTTCTGATTACATATTACTTAAGATATATAAATATATAAGATAAAATATTACAAGTACATTTGTAGTTTAAATTAATTTTTATAAACTAGATTTGGGAACTAAGACACACCTTGACTCATCCCATTTCCGCACACCAAGAACTTAAGCATACCTTTTCCGTTCCCCTCCCCTTGACTCAGCTGTCTCATCCCTCCAACCCAAATCCCTTTCTTTTTCTCTCTCTCTCTCCCCCTGCTCCCTTCTCTCTCTTTGTCTGCATAAAGAAACTGGGGGTTTCCGCGCGTCCGCCTCCCCTACTCAGAGTCTCGACTCCTTCCAGTTCCGGCACACCTTCTCGCCTGCAGACACCGGTCTGCTCTTCACTCCCGCATCCATTGGCCACGAGTCGGATCAGACTCCCCCCCTTCATCACTCACCTGTCTTCCCCTCAACCCTTTATCCATCACACCTCTACCTCTACCCCTTATCCCTCGACCCTCTCCCTAATCCCTGCATTCCTCAGTCCACCCTCCGGGCCCTCGATCCATTCTTTTCGTACAATCCAATCTCAGCTGCATTGTAAGCAATAAACCATCTACATCTTCGCAGGCGTGGTCTTTGTTAGTGAAACGGCATGAGGGAGCTGTACATGGAAAACACCCACTCACAACTTCAGCAGGTGTAGCTTCCAAAGTCTACTTAGAAATAAGCAGAGGAAAGTGTGAACAATTCAACATAGACAATAACCTGAAAAGATGCAGTGTGTAAAACAAACTATGATGTGACACTGTTACAATTACAGGTGATATAGTGTGCAAAAAGAGTGAATAACAAAGTCTTGTACTTCAGCCATCAAGCCTATGTCATCAGTAGCCAGTGTGATATGTGTCAAACCAGCCATTTGACTGTGAGTGAGCATGCCAATTTAGAATATGTTTCCAGGACAAACAATGGAGAAATGTCAGCAAAGCTTTGGTCTGTTATTGCCAAGTGTCTATTTTAAAATACAAATGTCACCCTGTCAAACTCCTGCTCTATCTAATGCTCTGTGTACCTGCTGAAGGAGACTTGGACCCACATGGTTAAACAAGCCTGTCATCCTTTCATGAGGAACATGCCTTGTGTTCAAGAGTTACCTTTTGGAAACAAAAAGTCAGAAAGAAAGAAAAAAATAAAGATTGAATAATTTTGCAAAACCCCAAAATTACATGAAAACATGTGCTTTCTACATTCTTTGCACATGGCAACAGTGGTATGGCTAAGGTTTGTGAAAAATCCTGTCAATGGCAAATAAACATTGCTTAAGGTACGGTAAGGGTAACTCAAACACTTAGTAAGTAAGTAAAGGTTAAGCATAGATTACACTACATGATTTTGAGTCTACATGATAATCTCAATCGATGTGTGTGTACTGTTCAACAATGTATCATAGATGCTCACTGACACATCGCTGACGCCAAACAGATATCTAGCATACTAAGTATCTGGAGCCGTCGGCCGACTCCACATCAACATCCAGCCGATGAGAGCAAGCAGCTCAGAACATTTTTTACTCACCTCCAACTCTAAGTGCATGGCATTCTTAGTAAATACTACATACATGTGATAGGATGAAAACTACTATCCCCTGGCAGTTGTCCAATCAGAATGTAGTTCTTTGACTTTTGCTATAAGTACTGTACGTTGCTAAAATTCTGGAAGACAGATCTTCTGACTTCTGTAAGTTCTCCATATTGTGTTTTTCCAGAAAGTGATTTCAATTTGTAAAATTGAAATTGAGTTTTTTATCCTGTCCCGCCCAGCAGCCTGGTATGCAGTATGAGGAGCTGGAGACCATGTTGGGCCAGAACAGGGCTGGACTGGTAATCTGGTGGGCCAACGCACTTTGGGGCTGGTTTAACAAATAATTTATTTCTATAACTGTAAAAAAAAAAAAAATGGGCCAACAATCGGCCCATAACACATTGACAGCGGCCCATTGGGTAATTTTCTATACTGACATTGGGCTGGCCCAATCACATCTCTTACTAGCCCACCCCCCCTCTACTCTCTGTTTCTTGCGTTGTGGGCCCAAAAAAACATTCTTCGGCTGCCGCCAAATGCGCGAAAACAACCGATATGTTTGCTGCCGTAGCTGCAGGAGCTTCAACATCAGCTTGCTGAAGCTACCCTGTGTAGAGCAGGCACAGGCACCTGAAGGAGTAAAAAAGAGCTGCGGTGGCCACTGCCAGGCAGAGGAGGAGGCGTGTGTTAGCGAAGCAGAGTCAAAGGGACAGGGCCGAGGGAGAGAGAGAGCAGGGGGAGAGGAGGTGAAGCGCTAAGCATGGAGTAGCTCAACCTGTAGGGAGGGGGCAGGGAGGGGGGGTCATTTGCAGTGGGGACGCTTGGGACTTTTTGAAAGCATTTGTTAAATGTTCTGAAAAATGGCTTGCACCAAGAAATGTTGATTAACAAATAAAAATGCTATGAGAAAGGTTTATTTGCACAGTAAGAAAACCTGCAATGCAATGTAAATATAGAAGAAACCTCTGTGTTGTCCAAAAAAAGTAACTTAAGCAAAAAATAATAATAAGCTACTGATTACTGCATGTTATTATATTTTTATATTGTGAATTGTCACCTGCCACCTGAATTTTGTGCTTCCCTTTATAAAAAGAAAGACTTTTTCACTTAAATTGGTGCAGAAAATGTCTCCAGAATGCAGAAAATTAAATGTTTAATGCCCCCAGACCCCCCTATCAAATATTTCATTTATAAATTTTTTTCGAAAAAGTAGGGTTAGGGCCTATTAAATATATATTCTTGTCTAGTCATGGACAACAATCTTATGCAAGTGTTATCGTTTCATCACACCCCTAATCTGAACCCCTAAATAGATCGATGGTGTATTTGTGAGGGGCGATTTTGGTGGACCTCCTTGGCCCAAAATTTTTTTTTTTGCCCCAGTCCAGCCCTGGGCCAGACAGATTTTGCTTTAAAGGGGCTATATTAACGTTTTCAATGAAATCATTTATCAATCTATTTTTTTACTACCTATTTGTCTACTACAGCGACAATAGCACAGCTAACGAATGTAGTCCGCTAACATCACAAAACGACGAGCTTCCAGCACAACACAAACTCCACTTAAAAAGTAATGTGACCCATATAATATACAATAATGCAACATAACGGCGCAGGACAACAACACAGAGGAAGATCCATTCACTACAGTAATGCACTTACTAACTGTTATAAAGTGTGGCAACAATCTCGTTATAATATTCAGTCCAGCTCACTAACTGTTTAATTATCATCCAATACATTTAGCTGTGCTTACATTGCTAAGCCTCCGGTGAAAGACACACAAATAACGAAAAGCAGGCAGACCTGCTAACTCCGATGTATCACGTCCACGGAATGCAGTCAGTGTAATGTTATCATGTAACGAGCATGGATTACCTCACTTCATGCTGATAAAAATATTATCATCTGGGGGTTTACCAGCATATTGTGTAAAGCTGTCTCAGAGTGAGTGTGTCTATACACACTGCATTTTTTCCCATATGGTACAACAGAATATAACAAACTGAACGACAGCAATATACAGCAGAGAAAAGAAAGCAACTGCAGGAGAAAGAAAAATAACAGTCAAGCAAAATAAATAAACACTGTGTGTGTGTGTGTGTGTGTGTGTGTGTGTGTGAGCGCTTTAAAGGTGTGTGCCGATCACAACAGTATGTCCCAGTGTGACTATTGGAGGCTGCACGGCCATTAGCCACTATTGGAGCAGAAATTTCTTTCCTGAGATGAAACATTTATTTATATAGTGCCAAATCACAACATCAAAAAAGAGCAGGTCTAGACCGTACTCTGTGATGATATTTACAGAAGCCCAATAATTCCCACCAAGAGCAAGTACTAGGCGACAGAGGCAAGGAAAAACTTCCTTTTAAGAGGCAGAAACCTCGAGCAGAACCATGGCTCAGGGTGGGGGTGAAGGAGAGAGAGAGAGAGAGAGAGGGAAGAAGCCTACACAATATACACACAGAGGTACAGACAGTAAAGGTGATGTTGCTATAGACTGAATGAAAAATGGTACAGATATTTATTGCAGTGTTAATGATGATAATCATAATCCATCCGTACATCCATCGTCAACCGCTTATCCTGCGTACAGGGTCGCGGATAATAATCATAATGTTAAAGATGATAATAATAATAATAATAATAATAGGACTAGTAACAATAGTTGTAGCAGAGGGTGTCGAGCAGGAACACAGGGGCAGCAGGTGACTCGCAACCACAGATCCAGACTCCACAGCTCCAGAGCCAGAAACACCTGCAGGAAGTGATAGGAGGAGCATCATTTTTAGACAGGATATTCCTGATTTTCGCAATATTACGTAGGTGAGAAAAGGCGGTCCTTGAAATTTGCTTAATGTGAGACTTAAACGACATGTCCTGATCAAAGATAACTCCAAGATTCCTCACAGTGGTGCTCTAGGCCAGGGCGATGCCATCAAGGGAAACTATATCTTTAGATAATGCGTCACGGAGGTGCTTGGGCCCCAGAACAATAACTTCAGTTTTAACTGAGTTTAACATTAGAAAATTACAGGTCATCCAGGTTTTAACATCCTGAAGGCACATTTGAAGTTTAGCTAACTGATGAGTGTCAACTGGCTTGATAGATATAATTGAGTATCATCTGCATAACAATAAAAGTTTATGGAGTGTTTCCTAATAATATTGCCTAAAGGAAGCATATATAAAGTGAACAGGATTGGTCCTAGTACAGATCCTTGTGGAACTCCATGACCAACTTTGGTGTGCATGGAGGATTCATCGTTAACCTGTACAAACTGAAATTGATCTGATAAATAGGACTTAAACCACCTTAGAGCAGTTCCTTTAATGCCAATGAAATGTTCCAGTCTCTGTAAAATGATCTGACGGTCAATGGTATCAAGATCTAATAAAACCAGTACCGAGTCCTTTGTCTGATGCATTTAGGAGGTCATTAGTAATTTTCACCAGTGCTGTCTCTGTGCTATGATGAGCTCTAAATCCTGACTGAAAATCCTCAAATAAACTATTGCTCTGTAGAAAGTCACACAGGTGTTTGGCAACTGCTTTCTCAAGGATCTTAGAGAGAAATGGAAGGTTAGATATAGGTCTATAGTTGGCTAAAACATCTGGATCAAGGTTGGACTTTTTCAGAAGAGTTTTAATTACAGCTACTTTAAAGTACTGTAGTACATAGCCTGTTGATAAAGATAGATTGATCATATCTAGTATAGAAGTGCTGACTAAAACTTCTTTAAGCAGCCTAGTTGGGATGGGGTCTAAGAGGGAGGTTGATGGTTTAGATGAAGAAATTATTGAAGTTAGTTGGTAAAGATTGAGGGAAGCAAAACAGTCTAAACATATATCTGGTTTTACAGCTGTTTCAAAGGTTCCTGAGTTTAGAGATAAGTTGGTGCCAGTTAAGGGCAGGTCTTGGTGAATTTTGTTTCTAATAGTTAGAATTTTATCATTAAAGAAGCTCATGAAGTCGTAACTACTGAGAGCTATGGGAATACTTGGCTCAATAGAGCTGTGACTCTCTGTCAGCCTGGCTACAGTGCTGAAAAGAACCTGGGGTTGTTCCTATTTTCCTCTATTAATGACGAGTAGTACACTGCTCTGGCATTACGGAGGGCCTTCCTATAAGTTTTAAGACTATCTTGCTAAATTAAACGAGAATTTTCCAGTTTGGCGGAACGCCAATTCCTCTCAAGTTTCCGCAATATTTGCTTTAATTTGCGAGTTTCAGTATTATACCATGGAGCTAACTGTCTTTGTTTTATTACTTTGTACCGATCTTGCTTTGACATGCCTCTGAATGTACCCTTCAGCAGCAGTATAAGATGCCTTTTTAACAGATGGTTAACGTGGTGAAATGGTCACAGTAGGTATAGGCAACAAAACTACTTGGTTAGGTTCCGGAAAAGGGGTTAGGGTTAGATTAGGCCCCCTCCTTAAGTGGACTTTGTCATTCTGCATACTACATAACCTGGTTTCATATGGATGTGCCCTTTAGCATCCATATGAGACGCCCATTCCTTGTGCGTTTGTATGAAACACAGGGTGGTGTGACAGAATGTTGGTATTTGATGAGCTGGGAATGACAACGTGATGGATGAAATCAGGAGAACTATGACTTTGTCTCCCAACTCTTTCTTCTTGTTCTATGGCACACATGGCAATTCAATATAATGTTCCACAGGTGTCATTTCAGCAGCAAACATCTTGTCATACTTACCACTCTGCTGTATGCTGTTTTCTTGTTAACACAAATAATATTAGTAATGTAGAAATTAGGGCTGAGCATGTTAAAGTATTATTTATTATCAACGACAATTCTTTTATCGTACGTTAATGCAGTTTTTATTATTATTTTGAAACTCCATGTTCAATGGCTCTGAATACACATAGGGCCTACCAAACCATGGGTCACAGGAGGGGTGGGATGTGGATCAGCCTGCAAATCACCAACCCAAACAAGCAGTGGAGGAAGGCTTCAGCAGACTACGTGTAATGCAGAGTGTGGGAGGTAGATACTGTAAACAAAAGCATGACAAGCGATCAAATGCCATAGCGAAGTGGATAGCTATATGCCCTGGCAGTGGCAAATAGCTTTGTTTTATATTTGATTTGATTACATTAATGTTTAAGTTGAGATTTACAAAAAAAGTAAGTTTTTTTTTTTGCTACTGTGTAAAGGGAATACAGCTGGTAAAAAGCACCTTATTGTTTGCAAACCATGTTATTGCACTTGTGTAAATAGCAGTACATTTAAATTAAAAGTGCGCAATACACTACTTTAGAATTCATTATTCAATTTTGCGCATAACTATAAACTATTCGATTAATCGTGATTAAAAATTTTAATTCTTGCCCAGCACTGTAGAAATGGACATAATATTGAATTGATTGAGACAACAGGAACAACAAAGAAAGGAAGTTTCATTAAAGTCTGTGTAAAAAGTATGATCACTGCCTAAATTACATTCTTATTTGCTAAGGAAATAAATATGCAAGATTCTTCATATGTCAACAATCACTATCCTACTTGTACAACAACCTAAATAACACCCTACTAATCAAAATGAATAATAAGTAATTACATAACTCTATAGAGACACATACTGTAAAAGTAAAAGTATTAGTATAAGTTAAATTTGTTCATTGTCATACTGATCGACTCAAGCATTTACTTAAAAGAGCCAGCTCATGGAGCCGTTATCTGCTTAAACCAGTAGGTTAGTCCCTGCAGTGCCCTCTACAAAGAATCAATTTTCTGTCATTTTCATAAGAATCCCTAATGTGTAAAACTTACCTAAATTAATCCTTGTTTCGATATTAAAAGTCCTTCTTCAGTTCATCAAAGATGAAGCTTTATATACTGTACTGTATTTCTATACTATTTTATAACTATTTTTGAGTTGTGGACCTAAGCTTGTTTTCTTTTCTGAGCCACAGTGGAAATAAATACATTTACTCCTGCACTGCAGCATGTTTTCCTTTGAGCCAAAATTGACCGTTAGTTTGAATTCCACAAGGAAGATATCCATCCAAGTTTCAGAAAGATAGAAGATGCTATAAAAGGCTTTATGATTTTCCTGTCCAGAGCAAGGTGCCATTACTCATGCCATGTCAGAGCTGATCTCAGCCCTAGCACTCCTGTCCCCACTGAATGAAACAAAAAAAACACACAGCTATTCCCCGGCTGATCAGGCTGTGTGGGCGCTGAAAAGTTATTTAGCGGCTGGTTTCCAGCCGGTGTACTTATGGAAGGATTCACCCGATTTGTCCTTAAATTACAGTTGTGGTAGCGACCTTATAACTTAATTTAATCCTCCCTTTTACTATCATTATGATCAACATTTCTGAAGTAGGTTTTGTTTGGTTTCTGTATATTTGAATATAACGTTTTGATTCAAAGCAATAGAAACAAGAAAAAGAAAAATAAGGAGGAAAAATGGAGTGAAAGCCTCATTTGAAAGAATTGTGTTAATTATAACACTACAGAAGGGAGGAAAATCATAACTCTGACCCCAGGTGATCAGTTTTAATGACCAGTTAAACTGTAATCTTTAAGAACATCTGAAATTAAAAGAACATTGTTAACTATTAAAATTTCTTCTCCTCCTGGTATAATCATCTGTGTAAACTGAAATGAAAAAACAATTGACTTTGGAAATAGTTGAGTATGTAACAATGTCAGCACAAGGTCCTCACTGCTTGGACATTTGACTATTTTCATTTTGATGACCGTTCACAACTGGTCTACTCTTGGCCCACTGTTTTCAGTGTATATGCTTCCTCTTAAAGGTATTTTGGGATTTACTGTATTTAAATTACTACATTAAAAAAATTATCGTGGTGTGTGTGTGTGTGTGTGTGTGTGTGTGTGTGTGTATATAAGGTTAAATCAAAATCCATGTATATCGAAATAATGTTCACAAATGTATTTATGATGAAGACAAATATTTCTTGTTTCTAAATAAATGTAAAATAGAAATCTACAAATATATATTATATTGTTGTAACAATTTGCAGTTTTCTTCCATAACATATTCAGATGTTACATTGAAATACAGACTGTTAAACCTGCATTTACAAACTATTATGTGTGAATTTGTGACTTCCCTGCCACTGCTTGATACACAAATTCCTTTTTAAAGGGAATTATCTGTAGCCTATCATATGTGTCCTTCTATTTCAACCAATTACATTAGTATAGATTAAAGGGTATGATTTAATGTTATCACATAGCATTACATCAGTGCAGTGTTCGGTAATGATGTAGAACAGCTGCCCAGAGGTGAACCTTAACATGGCGTCTGGTGTCAGCCCTACAAGTGTTGTGCTGTAAGTGATGCTCTTCCTAAATCACAATTGATTGGTTTTCCACTCGACAATACTTTAATCCTTTACAATATTAACAGCTGATGGTCAGATATTCTTCAAATCTAGCATAGCATTAGTTCAAGCAGGCAACAGTCAATCTAATTTTTAAAAAGCCATGTGCAAATGCATCTGAGAAGCATTAGAGACGGCTCGAATTCTAAAATCTTCTAAAAACAGAGTCAGATGAAGACGGGAAAGGTATAATCTATCTCTCCACATATAATCTCTACTCCTGACAAGTCTAACGAAGTCACTTAGAATTCGGTGGAAGTATCCATTAACAGTCTGCCCCTTGTGACAACGCAGTGAAAGTGACAATGAAATCAGCCATAGTTCTCCCTTTAATGTTAAAGCAACAAGAGAGTATATGCAACAACTTTAACACAAATCATACAGAAGGTGCAATGAGCTGTTGTAACATTTACCTGATCCTTGATCAGTGTAAAAACTGTGAGAGAACAGTCTGAGACAAAAACATTTGTCTCACTTGTAGAGCATTAATATCCTCCATGTATTTGTGTTAGTTTATGGATCGCCAGCGGTAGGGATAGGAACCGAAACTCGGTATTAAATGGGCCCAAGGGCTAAATTATGAAAGGGTGTAGTATCGATAAGCTCTGACATTAACGGTTCTGCTTTCAGTACTGGAGAAATTAAGAAAATACATTTAGTATTTATTTGTTATCACTACCGTGTTTAATTTGTAATAAGATTAAGACAATTGTTCATGATGCATTTTTGCTATTTCCAGTCCAGAAGAGAGATCTCTTGCAGAGCCTGTGTGCATACAGCGAGTCCAGAAGCGGCTCTCCGCTCTGGTCAGCGGAGAATACAGCGCGCGCACACATACATACACACACGGAAATACGAGTCCGAACCTTTATCCAATGTGCATCATATACAGGCAGAGTAATGCACCGTTTTCCAATGCTTAGCTTGTTCATCTCTCCTTGTGTACATCAGGTATGTACGATAGCAGCCTCGAGTCCACAGTACACAATCCAAAAGTGCAGCAAGCCTCTGGGTACCTCGAGTACCTCTGGTGAGGTCTGATTTTATAAGCCTGTTTCTTAAAGTGCATTAAATCTCTTTTGGGTTTTATGCAGATGTGAGACAGAATGTGTAAATGGGGCTTGCTGACCACTGTAGCAAACAGGAATCAATCCATTTAATCCATTTAAGTTGAATGCATTGTTGAGCCATCCATCCACTCCAACTTACTATAAGGTTTTTTGGTCAGTCTCACACAGTCATGGTCCCCAGAGGATAAACTCAACGCCAACACTAGAATCAGAATTCAGGTTTATTGCCAAGTAGGTTTTGACATGCAAGAAATTTGACTTGGTGTTGTGGTGCATAACAGTCAAAATATACAACTTACATATAAGAGAAATTATTACAAAAGTCAGTCATAAATGTTATTTACATTATTTTGACTTCATATTTTTAGTTTGCTTCAATACGTCGAGGCAGCCCTCCCATCACATCTAATGACATCCTAGGACAAACTTTTCATTTTAGCTCTATAGCTGGAAAAGACCTAAACATAGCAAATTACTCAACGTGTTTGATTCTTCTAACAGTTTATATTGTGGGGTGCAGTGAACACTGCAACCCATAGGGGCTACTGGTTAGGCTTTAGGATTTTAGTCTTACTGATCACATGTAGCTGCAATCAGTGGGCATGGAGTACAATTCATTATTCTCTGAATGTTTAATTAGAAAACCTAATATCAGTGATGATAAACAGGACGTCTGGGAACTCACCAACAGAACCAGTGTAGAGAATGTCACAATTATTATCTAATGATTGGATGACCTTGCTGTTGTTTGTAGCTCAGGAACATTTCAGAAAGTGAAATGAAAGGCAGCGGCCGGTGGCTGCAGAGGACAAAACAGACAAATAGAGACAGATGAGGATGGGACAGGTCTCAGTGTCACCTCATTACTGTGATGGCTTTCACATTATTCCAGTGTCACATCCATGCTGGAAAATAAGACCCTGCATCATTCACCTTGGACTCACTGATCATCTCTATTCACCAACACACTGATGAAAAAATGAGATGACAATTAAAACAATGATGAAAAATGTGCATAAACAACCACTTTTCTGTCAACTTGGATCCACAACTGTAACATACAGATTTTGAGGATACATAGTGACAGCTGGGGTAACAGCAAATTCACCATATTAATGAGGGTCATTTGAGATTTTGCTCTACTCCAGGCTCCAAACTAATTTGTAACTTTCTTTAAGCAAACCTGCAACAACCAGTTAAACTCTACTGCCAAGATGCCTAAAAAGCAGCAAGACAAAGAAACTCCCGTTTTTTCATGAACTGGTCCCCACACCGGTAAGATTTTTTCTCGATTGCTTAAACACATTTCTTGAAATGATGCCTCTTTTTTTTTCCAAACTCAAAACACAAATCCACAACTTCTCACCCAATTCCCCAAACATCCTATTTTCAGGTCAAAATTAAGCTCTTCACTCAAAACCATTCAGTCTTTCTGAAAAACCAAACTTTGCCCTCAGACATAAAACACAAGCCCTCAAAAACACACACACTACAACTAGGGCTGACCCCGAATAGTCAAAGATTTGATGCTTTGATGGGCGGAGCCTGATTTGACT
Organism: Micropterus dolomieu; assembly: GCF_021292245.1. Classification (NCBI taxonomy): domain Eukaryota; kingdom Metazoa; phylum Chordata; class Actinopteri; order Centrarchiformes; family Centrarchidae; genus Micropterus; species Micropterus dolomieu. The sequence goes on along the minus strand of NC_060165.1, from coordinate 2,778,115 downwards.
GTCAATCTCACAGTCGAAGCTTTTGGTGATATGAGGTGCTCAACATCTGATTTTACATAGAACTACCAGTTTTCTCCCAATAAGTTAATATACAGCCTATTGCAATATACATTTCAACATTTAATGCTGTAAATAAACATGTAAAAATAACACTTTCAATAAATGTTTTTAAAAGTGCGTAAATAAATCCAAAATTGTAACCCTAACCCTGGTTTGTCAGTGCACATGTGTAGGCGTAGCGTGTATGTGTGTAGTGGTAAAGAGGAACACTTGCTGAAGAGACGGAGCTCCAGCTTAACTGGTGTTGTGCCGAGTTGTCCGTACCTTGTGGGACTTTATAATTTATCACCGTTGATGAACCACACAAATATTTTTTTTTTTTTTAAATAGCCGGCTACTTCAAATAGACCCGCAAGGAACCGCGACGTGCATGCAGTTGTCGGCAGCATGGCATGCATGTAAATCTCACGAGAAAGAGAGAGAGAGACTCAGTTTAGCTGGAAATTTAAAGGGTAAGTTTAATGAATAGACTGCAGCTCGGCAGCCACTGTGTACAAAAACACACATGATTCGACTATAGGCAGGACTTGACTATTCTGATTCGGCTATGTAAATCCTTAGTCAGGGACTACAACACATCTACTTACATCTTACACACTGGTGAGATAAATACAAAACACACACAAAAACTGGTTACAGCGTCTTGTCTTAGGTCTGTGATAGGAAAGAGATTCTTGTTCTCCACCTCCTCCTCGTCCCTGCTCCTCCTCCTCCGCCCTCCTCCTGATCCGCCCCCCTCCTGATCCACCCCCTCCTACTCCTCATCTTCCTCCTATCCCATCTCCTCCTCCACCTCCTACTGTTCCACTTCCTTCACCTGTTACTCCTCTCCATACTGGGTCTCCTCCTCCTCCTCCTCCTCCTCTCTGGTGTCCTCTACCTCTTCCTTCACATCTCTCTGGATCCATTATTCCAAAACTGATTGAACTGACTCGGGCCCTTTTATCTATCTCTTGAAGCTTCTGATTGATGTGTTATCAATTATGACTCTTTGTGTTTCCACCTGGGTAGCTGTGTGCTAATTGAGCTCAACCTGTGGTGATGGGTGTGCTTTTTGAAAAATGGGGTTATGGTTTTGAAATTTTAGTTAAAAAGCCTGGTTATAGTGTTTAAGTAATGGAGAAAAACTGTAAGTTCATAGGTTCACCCACACGGTCATATTATCCTAGATTACTTGCGTCCTCTTCGTAGCAATTTAGGTTTCTTCTGGGCAGAGGACATCTCTTACTGATCTGCCACTTATCATAATGCACAAAACACAACGGTAGATCTACGGTATTAGGTTAACACACACAGGATTCTCGCTACTAGCTGTAGTAAGGGATGCACAGATGACATTTTTCCTGGCTGATTCCAAGTACTGATTTTTTCATCTGAACTGCTGAATCTGATTTTGGCCGATTCCGATTTTCTTTCTAAGAACTATAATTGACAGCATACACAAACATTTTTGTAACTATTTATTGGAAAAATGTATTTTTATATCAGGATCCCCATCAGCACCAGTATAAATGTTGGCTACTCTCACTGGGGTCTATTTAATTGTATGCTCATAATCAAACAGTGATTAATAAATAACATTTTCACTGAAAGGAGCTGAAAACAAATTGTAGTAGCGTATAAACTAGGCCATTTTTAAATATATTTTACTTAAAAATATTTGAAAAATACATTATCCTATTTCTTATCTGACCATATTAATTGTACTTAATTCTCCACCTTATTTTAGTGTTAATCAAAACTACAGTAATCTGCTCACCTCGCTTTTCCCTTCAGACACACATGCAGACACCTACACCTGTCTGTCTCTCTCTGTCTGCTCTAACTTTATTGGTCAGTTTTATAAAAGACAACTCGCGTCAGCAGCAGATGAGCCGCATGTGGAGGGGGCTTGTTGTTAAATACTGATAGAGACCACCTTGGTATGGCATTGTCACCAACAGCTGTGTCTTTCTGTGTGTTTCTCTGGAGATGTAAAGTGAGGGTTGCGTCTTCTTCTATTCACTCATGTGAATAACTTCCACACAACTAAGATGTGTGTGTGGCTGTGACATGAGGTCACTGTCTGTAACGTTCAATATGACCTGCAGAAAACTGGATATTTGACACTGCTTGGCTCCGGTCACCGATCAGAGCCGAGTAAGCGGAAGAAAACCTGGCATGCATCAATCGGCGCATCTCTAGCTGTAGAAGGTGTCTTAAATTCCAACAAGCTACCAACCAGGACCAAACCACTGTGAGACAAGCGAGGGGGGACTCAAAATGTTTCAAAACTTAAAACGCACTTTTATTGCCCTGTTTGCATTTGTATTGTTTTACTACTTACACAATTATTGTTAAGTATAAATCATTATATTATTTAATGGTTTTTAAGGTGGGGAAAACCCTCAGATGGGTGGGTCCTGACTCCCTCAACCCCCTGTGATTTCCGCCTATGGCTCAAACAGGCAGCCACATGTATTGCTAAGGAGGACCAGCATGACAAAACTAGCACCTCAGAGCTAACTAGCTTATCAACTGTGGAACATGAGTGAATTAGCATGGATGAATCAGTCGCCAGGATGTTATCGATGGAGCCATTAGTGAAATAAAAACATTTGTCACTTCAGTTGATAGGCCTCTCTTTAATCTTCCTGCCCGACAGAGAGAAGCATATGGAGGAGGCTGAAGGCAGGGTCTCCACTACAGCTAGAGATTGAACATGCCAGAAAAAATGTGAGATATTGTTGTGTATTTGTCACATGGCAGAGTATTTGTAAACAGTATTTTGAAGTATATTTTGTGTTATGTTTGTTCATCTGGTTTAAGTAATTTGTGTTTTCATTATTTCTTTCTTGCATGTTGTTTGCTGGATGTTGTGCTTTGGATTTTATTTTGCTTTTGGTGTTCAGTGTTGCTTTGGACTGTTAAGATTTGGTATCTGCTGTAGTACTCCCCCAGTTACCAATACAGGTGTGGGCAGGCGGAGAGCAGGCAGACAGGAGTCCACCGTACCAATTGAAGACGCAAAAGTGAGGCAACAACCATTCCAGGCATATCCAAAGTAAATTGAATGTAGTTCTTGAACTATTTGGAATAAATGCATGGTTTTGGGTCAAAAGTCAGAATCACTGTAAGTGCTACTGGAATTGATTGATATAAGTTTAAACACACTCTACACTATATTTTTCGCTTGAAAATGCTTGCTAATAAATGCATGCAGACAAATATAGCTGGGACTTAGTAACTGGAAAATACTGTAGGGCCACAGTATAAAGCCTTAAGTAGTACAAGTATAAAATTCATACTAATACCATGAAATTATTTTACACAGGTTTTTCTAAGGGTATGTTTTAGCGTATTTTTTTTAATAGCCCCGCCCCTTGGCGGCAGGCGGCTGCTGCTGCTGCATTGCTCCGTTTTAGCCGGTAGCTTGACACAGATGCTGCTAAAAGTCCCCTGGGACAGATGGTCTATCGTCTGAATTTTATAAATTGTTTTCCCAGCAGATGGCGCCCTTCTTATTGCAGGTATTTAATGAAAGTATAAAAGCCAAAACCTTACCATGGAGTATGACTCAAGGTTTGATTACTTTAATCCCTAAACCACACAAGGACTTACTTTATATCGATAATTGGCGTCCAATCAGCCTATTGAATAATGATTGCAAAATTTTGGCCTTGATCTTTCTCACTATCTTTTTTTACTTGCAGCCCAATGTTTATGTGAACACATTAAAAATAGTAATTTGCAGGGCATTTCCATTGCTGAAAAAACAGTCATTATTAGTCAGCTGGCAGATGACACAACACTGTTTTTAAAAGACAGCTCCCAGGTTCCTCTTGCTATTGACATATGAGGTCTTCAGTAAAGCCTCCGGTCTCAGATTAAACCTTAAAAAATGTGAATTACTGGCTCTTAAAGATTGTGATGTTGAGTTAATTGCTAATATTCCTGTGAAAAGCTCTATTACTTACTTAGGTATTGTAATTGATAAAAATTAACCCCAAAGATGCAAGAATAACCTCACTCACACATTGTTGAAAAAATGAAGAAGAAATTTAACATGTGGCTATTACGTGATCTATCTTTGAAAGGCAGGATTTTACTCTCAAAGGCCGAAGGAATTTCAAGAGTAACATACGCTGCCCTATCTTTATATATAGATCAACAAATGTGCAAAACCATTGATAAAATCCTTTGATTTTGTATGGAAAAATCGCAATCATTATCTGAAAAAGTCTGTTTTAATGAATGAGTACAGTAAAGGTGGCCTTAGTTTTCTCGACTTTACTAACTTACCTTAAATTTCACTTTCAAGATTAATTGGATTAAGCGGTATTTAAATTGCCCAACCAGTATGTGGAATTTTATTCCACATTATGTCTTTTTTTCCGTTGGTGGTCTCCAGTTCTTGTTGGTATGCATATTATATTATAAACTTTCTTTGTTTCACAAACAAATGGTACTGGCTTGGTCCCTAATTTACAAGCACAACTTCACTCCCCATAGGTTTTATATCTGGAACAACAGATATATTTTGTATAAAAACAAATCTAGTTTTTTTCAACAGTGATATGACAATAATATTTTACTTGTAAATCAATTATTTAACCAACGTGGTCAACTTTATAACTACATTGAATTTATTCATCACAATGGTATCCCTGTTTCACCAAAGGACTTCTCCATCGTCTTCGATGCGATACCTTCAGCTGTCATCTCACTTTTCAAAGGTTTTAATGGATTTGATGATCCCCCAACACTGGTGGATGTGAAAGAAACAACTGTTGGGAATATCTGTTTTTCACTGCAACCTAAGAGTAAGAATAAGGCCATTCGTCAACTTTTTCAACAGGACATTAGGAGTAAACCCGCTGCTGTATCATATTGGTCTTCATTTGTTGGAGAGATTTGTTTGACAAGTTTGGCTTTTGCCACACAAGTTTTTTTTAACCAACAAAGTCAAAGAGATCTCATTCAAAATGCTTCACAGATTTTATCCCACTAACGGATACCTGCAAAAACTGAAAAAGGACTTGGACATCAGCTGTACTTTCTGTGGAGAACTCAATGAAACACTGGTGCATTTATTTTGGTCTTGCCCACATACCAAGAAACTTTGGAGAAAAGTTTCTCAATTTATTGTTGTCCATATTTACCCTCAATTTGCATTGCGGTGGGAAAATGTATTGTTTGGATTCACTAAACATGACAAATTATATTCAGAATATTATGTGATAAATTTACTTATTATTTTAACAAAATTTTATTTGCACAAGTCAAAATTCTTAAAAAAGAAACCAAGCTTTTTGGAGCTTGCTGCTAACATTAAGCACTATGTTCTTTCAATATCTAAGTGTAAGAACAAAAAAGCTGTTAAATCATATGACCTCTGTAAGCTTTACAAGACATTTATTTAAATTATTATTTTTTTGCTTTTGTTAAAATTATACTTTCCTTTCCATAACCCTTGACCTCCCTGGCCTATTTGTGATATGTCCATAGACTTAACCGATGTACAGAAGATGTTGTTTTCCTGCTGTATATCCTAATTTTGAATAAAGTTTAAAAAAAAAGCTTGACACAGATGTGTTTTTTTTGACTAGTAGATCATGAATTTCCTACTTGAAACTGGATATCATTATTTTCAGAATTTTATTGGCTACACGAAGTGCCAGTATTATTGCTTGCAATTGGCTCGGCCTACCCAAGAAATAATAGGGACTGGCCCTTCCTTACTCTCGTTGGCTGTGAAAGGGATATTTGAGCTTTATTATTATTGGGTTGAATTTGGTGTCACTTGAAAGGTCAGAGTTCAGCGGCTAATTTGAATACAAGATATCGTAGTTGTTTACATTTTAATCTGAGTTATTACAGTTAAAATGAAATACGAGCCACATCTGCCAGCAAATATGAAACTATGCCGCAGCAGTCCCTGGGGATTTATTGATGGAATAATGTGTTTTGGACTAAATGTTTTTACTGGATTGGATCGTCTGGACCTTTGACAATGTAACAAGACCATTTTTGTTGGAATATAATCGATCAGTGGATTACAATGAAGCTTCATAGGTGAGTCGTGTCAATTTTGCTTGTACTGGTTGGTCTGACAGAAGTGCTGATTGTACCCGCTGTGGTGATTGAATTTTGAAATGGTTTGCATTGGTCGAATCACGAGGATCTTAGCTCAAACAGTGTATTATGAGTATGAAGTTAACATAGCAGTTGTGTGCACATACCGAAAGCTGCCGCCAGGAGCTGACAGCCCGCGGGCAGCTGTTGGAATGTTAAGAGGTTAAAAGCTGATGGACGTGAGTGGGAGCAATGAGAAACAAGTGGGAAAGCCAGGCTGGGAAGCGTGTGACTGCTGCAGGAGTTAAGATAGATGGTCAAAGATGGTATTGGAGGACCCGCTGGGTGCCACACAGATTGACCGGTGCCGATGTTGATACCTACAGGCCAGATTCTACAACACTGGGCCAGGGCTAAGACTTGCCCAGTACTGTATGTCTCCCTACCTTAGAGTCAAGTTACAGACGGTTGGGTGGCTGCAATTCCCAAATAACATAAAGTCAATGGTGGTTGTTAACAAGAATAGGCTGTCAGCCCACTTACAGTATACTTCAGTATTATCTCTGTCCCAGAGCTGACAAGGGTGCCACACTGGGCCGAGGCGAGGATGGCGGCTGTTTGCAGTCCTATTTGACACAACTGCCTGGTGGGCAGTGACGACACACTGACACACGTGCACATGTGAACTACATGGACTCGCCCTCCTGGATTGTATCCGGTATTTTGGTGTAATGGACTTATTTTAGCAGGCAGTACTAATTAGTAGTAATTAAGTTGTGTAGATTTTTTGGTGGGGAATCAATTATTGTGTTACTTTTGTCTGCTCCAGTCTCTGTCTTAGGTAACCACCACACTGCCCTACCTAGTAGAATAGCATGGTACAGTAATGAACATTTTAAGAGTTCTAGGCTGTTTTAAACCTTGGTGGCGTTGTTGCTGCAACTTAAACCGACGTTAGAGTCATCTCAGCCATATAATTAAATTGATTAGAAATTTCACCACAGTGCCTTTCCATTTTTCTAACCTTGATTGAAATGATTATTGCATTTTAATTTAATTTCCTATTTTGTATCAAGTTATTATGTGTATTTCCTATTTCCTCCTGCAAAAGGTTTGTGTTCCTGTTCAACACAATACAACACAGGAATTTTAATTTTGGGCTGGTCGCACTTGATGGTGACTTGTGCAATGGGCTTTGAGTTGGCTTCCAGACTTGTTTTCCACAGCCCCATTGAGTTCTTGATGAAGGCTATTAGTGTCCTGTTGATCTTGTACATTTCCAAGCATTCCAGTATCCATGTATGTGGCACTGAGTTGTAGGCTTTCTTGTAGTCAATCCAGTCGGGGCACAGATTGGTCTGCCTGGTCTTGCAGTCTCGAGTGACTGCTCTATCAACCAGTTGCTGGTGCTTGGCTCCCCTGGTGTTACTGCCCATTCCCTTCTGGGCCCTGTCCATGTATTGAGCCATGTTCCTACTCATTTTAGCCACTATGATTCCTGAAAGGAGCTTCCATGTTGTGTAGAGGCAGGTTATTGGCCGGTAGTTGGATGGGATCTTTCCCTTCTGGGGGTCCTTCACGATCAGGACAGTCCGTCCTTGAGTTAAGCATTCTTGGTGGGTCCCATCCATCAGCAGTTGGTTCATTTTGTGCTTTTGTTTGGGCGTTCATGGAGTGCAGTTAGTTTCTTCAGCCAGTAGGTGTGGATCATGTCAGGGCCTGGTGCTGTCCAGCTCTTCATACCTGCCACTCTTTCTTGG
>NC_060165.1:2769666-2770221 GCF_021292245.1 Micropterus dolomieu | reverse complement strand
TTGGCTTCCAGACTTGTTTTCCACAGCCCCATTGAGTTCTTGATGAAGGCTATTAGTGTCCTGTTGATCTTGTACATTTCCAAGCATTCCAGTAGCTTCCATGTTGTGTAGAGGCAGGTTATTGGCCGGTAGTTGGATGGGATCTTTCCCTTCTGGGGGTCCTTCACGATCAGGACAGTCCGTCCTTGAGTTAAGCATTCTTGGTGGGTCCCATCCATCAGCAGTTGGTTCATTTTGTGCTTTTGTTTGGGCGTTCATGGAGTGCAGTTAGTTTCTTCAGCCAGTAGGTGTGGATCATGTCAGGGCCTGGTGCTGTCCAGCTCTTCATACCTGCCACTCTTTCTTGGATGTCTGCCGTTGTAATGGTTACTGGTACTTGTTCTGGGAGATTGCTGTGATCTGTTCTTAGATCCACTAGCCACTGAGCATTGGTGTTGTGGGATGCCTATTTCTCCCATATGTTCTTCCAGTACTGTTCAGTCTCAGCCCTGGGTGGATCTGACCCTGTGTTATTACCCTGCAACTGAGAGTACACTTTGGATGGTTCGGTGGAGA
>NC_060165.1:2755480-2769566 GCF_021292245.1 Micropterus dolomieu | reverse complement strand
TTCCACCGGAGGACATTTGGCTCCATCCGGACGATTTAAGTTATTGGAATGAACATTTGAACTGCTGGGACATTGGGGGTTTGGAGGGTGAACTGCATGTATGTCGGAAACGGTGATAATGTCTGTAATGTTGGTTTGATGCGTCGGAGAGCGGCCGAGCCTCCAGCGACTAATATCCCGCCGTGGTGTAACCTGATATATCTTTAAATACACGCTGTGAAACCCATCCTATGGACTTTTTTCGTTAATATATAATTTTTGTAAGTGTGTACAAGTGCAAGTTAGTCGCTTATCTGGTTTAGGCAGGGCTTCTTCAACGAAGGTAAGCAGGCTGCTGAATATAATCGCCTAAACAGGCATCAGATCCGCCCGTAACCTTTATCTTTGGCGTATGTACGTTCCCTTGCTGTCTTAGTGTAAGGCGAATTGTTACAACCTCACTTACATCTGCAATGACCTAAATGATATCAGAAACGCTCACGCACACCTTTCCATATGAAGTCCCCCACCCAGAGTCTCGACTCCACCGTTTCCTGCACACCTTCTTGCCAGCAGACATCGGTCTGCTCTTCACTCACGCATCCATCGGCGCGGATCCGACTCCTCACCTTCATTCCTCACCTGTCTTCCCCTCAACCCTTTATCCATCACACCTCAACCCCTACCCCTCATCCCTCAGCCCACCCTCTGGACACTTGATCCGTACTTTTCTATCTATCTCAGCTCCATTACAAGCAATAAACCATTTTAAATAGGGCTGCAGCTTACGATGATTTTAGTAATCGAAGCTTCAAAAGATTATTTCAACGATTTATCGATGTGTTGTTTAAGAAGTACTTTTGCTTGGCGGCGACGTTACGGGATCAGCTGTGCACGTTTATAGGTGATAGATATTTATTAGTCCTTTCGGAAATTCGTAGTGTGTCATACAGCAAACATCAGACCAACAACTAGACAGCTGCTTTACAAACACAAACATCACCCGAGTGCTATACAGTGCGTGACCGGGACACACACACATACTACAGCAGCTGTCACCCGACCCAGGTTTCCAAACCACGTTTTGTCAACAAAACACACGTGAAATGTGAAACGGGAAATGAGCGATCCTGCACACGAAACAGCTGTTGTTTGTTATTATAAAGATAACAGTTATAAAGACAAAGATTATGGGTGAAGGATGGATTAGCACACGCAGATAGCAGGGATTGTCTGAGCTACAGAGAGCTGCAGGGGAGTTAAAAGGTGCAGCTCCCGACACCCAGTTAGCTCTTGACTGTGAGGTTACAACTCACGGCCCAAAAAGGAGAACAAACGCACGTGTGCACATTTTCAGCTGAGGACAGCAGCTTACTTTGGCTTCAACTCAACAATCAATCATGATTTCAGTTAAATGCTAAAGTTGCTGTTACTGTTACCTTGTCTGTGGTCCGCTGGCAGAACACCGGGGCTTTTTGTTCAGCTGCCGTCGTGTTGCCAAGGCGACATAAGTTTTGTTTTTTACGGTGGACGGACACAGAGTTGTTGTTGTTTTCTTTAGCTTGAAATAATCCCATACTTTGGACACTTTCTTCTTTGTCCCTCACTTTTTCCTCTCTCTCTTCCTCCACTTTGCAAATTGCTCCATCATAATCACGTCGTGTTTCCAGCGTAAACAAGATGTGCAACAGTAATAAATGTCCGTGCAAAACACTGTGCTGTATAGTTACATGGATTAAACGAAGCATCGATGCAATGAATGTGTCGAAGCATTTTATTAATCGATTTTATCAATTTATCGTTTCAGCCCTGATTTTAAATCTTCTATGTTCGTGGGCGTGGTCTTTGTTAGTGAAAGTGTATTTGCATAGGTTTCTTAAGTTTATTGTACAGTTAACAGATTTGATTTGATTTGATAGCCTTTATTGTCCCCGAGGGGCAATTTGTTTTGCAACAGTAGTTAAAACACATCAACCAAGTAATAAATAATAAAACATAAAATAGGTGTTATCAACATACAGTAAAGCGACCATGAAATATAGAGCACTATATATCCTTAACTCCTGTATTACAATATATGTGCAACAGCAACCAGGCCTACAGTGTTAAAAACCTACAGCTGACTGAACAAATGATCTCAAATATCTATTTGATTTGGCCCTTCTAGGGACAGTGTACCTCCTCCCTGATGGCAGAAGTTTAAACTCTGCGAGAAGAGGGTGTTGAGGGTCCACCAAGATGGCCTTCGCCTTCTGAATGGCTCTCTTTAAAAACATTCAAACTAATGCCAATGGTGCTTTGACAATCTTCCTCAGCCTATTTTTGTTAACCATGCTGAGATTGCCAAACCAGCAGATCATTGCAAAAGTTAACATTGACTCAATAAAAGATGAATAATACATTTTCAAAAACAATCTGTCAACGTTAAAACCCCTCAACTTCCTCATGAAAAAGAATCTCTGGTTGGCCTATTTACAGATGGAGTCAGAGTTGGCATCAAAAGTCAATTCATCATCCAGAAGGGTGCCCAAGTACCTTTATTGGCTTACTGTCTCTAGGGCTCTGCCATCGATAAGAGTCTGTGCCGTGACAGGAGGGTTTCAGTGAAAGTCAATCAGCATCTCTTTAGTCTTAAAGACAGTGAGTTGCAAGTATGAGTCATTACACCATTTAATAAAATTGTCGAGTACTGGTCCATGACCCACCTCATGACCCTTCAGGAGGCTGACAATCACAGAATCATCTGCAAACTTAATTATGAACCTGGACTTAGATGTACTCTGGCAGTCATTGGTGTAAAGTAAAAATAATAAAGACGACAAGACACACCCCTTGGGTGATCCTGTAGAACACATCAATGCCTCAGACAAAGTGTCATTAACACGGGTTCTTTGTGACCTCATTGTCAAGATGTCAAAGAGCCAACATATGGTTCCTGAGTCAACGCAAGACTTTTCAGAGCCTGTGAGATATGATATGGGGCTGCATACAGTAAAAAGCTGATGAAAAATCAACAAAACAGTGGCGCACATGTGTTTTCTTGCCCTCTAGGTGGCCAACAGCTAAATCCAGCAATATTGCTGTGGCATCCTCTACCCCTTTCCTTGCTTGATATGCAAACTGGAGTGGGTCAATTATACTCTGTGTCATAGCCAGTAAACTCCTTTTCACAATTCGTTAAAAACCTTTCATGACTAATGAGGTGAGTGCCACAGGGCAATTCGAGCATTCAGATGCTGGTCGTCTATTGGCAGAGCACCATTGTCTCGCTTGGGGGTTACGATGAAGGGATAGTTCTGGGATATGCATGTGTCTCCCAAGAGCTTGTACTCTCCCAGCTGCAGCTCTGGAAGAATGGTGAAAACCTCAACATTCTAGAGTCATGTACCCTCATCAACTATGCCTTGCAGTAGTATTGAATGGAAGGACTTTCTGTTGAGATAATAACCTCCCCTGACAGGTGGCCTCTGGATCTTAATTTGGCAGCCATTGATGGATCCAACAATGCCGTCAATGCCACATATTCTTCTGAAGACTGCTGCACTGATCTGCTTCTCATACTCAGTTAGCCAAGTGATAAATGAGGAAGCAAAGAGACAGGTTATCTCTAGAACTTCCATGAAGGCCTTGTGGGCAGGACCTTGGGAGATGTCAAATTTGTCAGACAACTCCCTGAATGAATTTTCATTCGCCAGGTACCAGAGAAACATGACTATATTCTTCACCGTTGGCATATTCTGAGGTCCTCCACAATAATGCACATCACCCATACCTGTCTCTTCTAGCTTCTGGGAGAAATAATCAAATTGTACTTTTGCACAGTTGCACATGGTTACACGCAGGTGTTGCTTGAATGTTTTCTCATCCATCTCTATATCGGTCACCATTCAGTGCCTCTCTTAAGTACTTGAGGTGGGATATTTAGGTGGAGGGCAACTGCATTTCTTAAAAACCTCAACAAAAAAACGTGATCACATCCTGTATAACTTTGGTAACCAAGATGAGGACAAAGGGGTCAAAATATATTGAGATGTAGGCTACTAGAAGTCCGGACAATTGTTTTGTCATCTCAAGATCACCTCTTAAAATCAAACTAAGGTCTAGTGTTGTAGTACTCAAGACCGGTCTTGGTCTTAAGACTTTAAGACCAAGTATTTTTGATGGTCTTTGTCTTGTCTCGGTCTCGACTGCATTTGTACTCGGTCTTGTCTCGGTCTCGGACATTGAGGACTCTGGATTTTATTTCAAGACCGGTCAAGACCGTAACTTTGGGAATATCAATAAATTGCTTTTGCATTGTCTGACTTGTTAACATCCTAAATTTGATTGGAAGTAAAACTTATTGCTTCAGATGCAACCAATAACCCTAATTAACGACTGTCACCCCTCCCTGCGATGCGGACGTTGATTTCAGCTCTTTGTATTTGTATGTGGGTGTTTTAATGGGAATGTGGCTTTTTCAGATCAATTTGAGAACTACCTATGATCTCGTTCCACATTTTATTGTGTGCCATGCAATGCAGGGAACTGGTCTTGGTCTTGACTCGGTCTCGCCCTCCCTCGGTCTTGCTCTCGACTGCTCTCAGCCCCTAAAAGTCTTGGTCTTGTCTTGGTCTCGACTTGGTCTCGGTTTGGGCGGTCTTGACTACAACACTACTAAAGGTCCTATTCAACATCTAGAGCTTTCAACCAATTAACATAATAGAAAGGTTTGCTCTAAATATAGCTTTTAATATGAACTTTCCAAATGATAGAGTTTTGTCACTTGCAAACTCCGTGTCTCTCTCTTACAAGTGCCAACATCAGATTTCTGAGCAAACTCGGGAAATGGGACCATCCGAGGAGCGCATAAATGCACCATCTGTCTTTGCATCATTTGTTGTTGGATCATCTATTGTACTTTGTGAGACTGTCAAGCACCCCAACCCTTCCTCTGTGTTCTTTGTTTCTTGTTTCTCTGTTGGATTTGATTTGGAGTTTGGATTATTGCTTTTCTCTGGAGTGTGGACTTTGGAGTTTTGCCTTTTGAGTTGCCTGTCCCACCTTTGTAAGAAAAGGATATAACAAAACGCAGCTCCTTTGTTTTCTGTTATGAGTTTAAAACAGAAAAACAAAACAGATGTCTGTTTTTTTGTTTTCCGTTTTTCCATTTTGGTTTTAAAACAGAAAAACCAAAAAACGACTTGGTTTTTTTGTTTTTTTCAGATTTGTTATTGAAACGAAATAATGAAAGAACGAACCATACACGGATTGTGAATGTGTGTGAATGTGTATTTCTGTTTCTGATGGCAAAGGCACCTTTAGCCTCTGCCTCAGTGTATGAATGTGTGTTAATGGTGTGAATTTGATGTAGTGTAAGAGTGCTTTGAGTGATCAGAAAGACTAGAAAGGCGCTATACAGGTACCATTTAACATATTGTACAAACAGCCACATTGTACAAATGTGCAACATTTTATTCTACCCACAGAGGTCCCTACAGTAACATCAAAACATGATATTTCTACAATTCTGCTGACTTGGTAAACAAGTACTCAATGAGGATGTACATTTAAGCGTGTCACCATTACCCCCACCTTGTGGCCATAGAAAAAATTCACCATACTATATATTAACTGCTGTATCTCTTTAATATATTTACCAAATTAAGCACAGTTGTACAGATCATCAGAACAAGTCTGTAGCATTTAGCCAGTTCAGCCTTTAATACTACCACGGCCTTTACAAGAACTGACAATCTGTGCTCAGTGGAGCAGTCTAATTTCAAAGCCTCAGCTTACTTTGATTGGATGATTGATTACACCTGCAGCAGTTTCTAAATGTGTCACTAATAAGATTGTTTCAAAAGTTGCAATAAGGTCAACCCTGCTGTGCTGCTCAGTGGTGGAGGGAAAAAGCACATGTCACAGAAACACATGTTGTGGGGTTTGACTTTACTCTTTCAGATACATACGGTAACAGGGTTAATTGGAAAATTGATTTCACCTGTAGGTGTCTGATTGTCTTTAAGATGTGTTTCTAATTCTTTTTACCTGTTAATGCTTTTAATTAGTGCTGGGCAACGATAAATTTTTTTAATCGCAATTAATTGCATGATTTTCTTGCGATTAATCGCATTGTTATGCGCAAAATTTCATAATGAGCATTTGCCTCTTGCAGTGCAACACGTCTCCTTCACACAGGTTGTTGATTGTGGCTTGTGGAATGTTAGTCCACTGCTCTTCAATGGCTGTACGAAGTTGCTGGATATTGCAAGAGGGTCCAACTGCAGACCTCCACTGTCAGGCCACTTCCACTGCAGACCTCCTCTGTCAGGCCACCTCCACTGTCAGGCTGGTCAGGACAGGAAATACACGCAAAAACTACTAAATAAAAGCTTGCGATTTGACAGGAAACGCATTCAAATATTATAACGTTTAATCATGTAGACATAGGGGAAGGTTTTTTGTTGTTGATTTATATTTAATTATTTAGTCAACACTGCAACGGGAAAATAGCAGGGTAATTCCTTAAATATAGCATGAGCCTATTCTACTTAGCACTTAACGTGCCGATGTAGCAACAAAGCCCACTGTATATCGCTTCAATCATTCAACTAGTAACGGTATCTTTTTTTACAGGCACTATTTATTTATTCTGTCAAAATATGACATTAACTCCATCCAAACAGCTAGCCACATCCATTCACAGAAAAATCGTCGTTGATTAAGAGTGTAACTCAGCCTCTCCCCTGTTACCGGCGGGGGATTAATAAATAAATAATAGAAGCCTGGACAGAGACTTTAGTGTTCATTACGTGGTCAACACTTTCTCTCACACACAGCAGCACACTACTTGCTCCAGATGTGTGTGTAATTATAATCATGTCATAATGACATTGATTTGGTGCGCAGCTTAGTTCATTTGGAAAACGTATTTATTTTAGTGTGTTTCTTAATATAATATACATTTGTGATTAAAAATAATGGTTGTTGGTAAATTAATTAGTGACCCCCGCAGATGCATGATTAAAGGTGTGGTCCCACCGAAAGCGAATCCAGGGTTTTGGGCGCTTGATTAGGTACAAAGTAAATGCAAAGACGTGAATTCCTGTGAATTCGCTACGGGCGGCGCGAATGAGGCGTCGGTTCAAGTGAGCTCAAATTTTTCAACTTGGGCGAGAAATTTGCTTGATGCGATGTTGCGAAAGCCTATCAGCAGTGAGAATGTTCAAATGTCACCGGCAACTTTGGAGCGTTGTTTATAGAGGACCAGGCAAGCGGTGTAATGACAATGTACTGGCCGACGGGGAGCTGCTAATGAACGGGGAAGTGGACTGGGAGTAGCGCTGCAGCTTTCGGAGAAATAAACACCCGTAGTAGTAGGAATTCTGCTCTGAAAACTACACCGTTTACCAGTGTGAGGAGGTCAGAGTTAACTGCTTTTATTAAATTAGCTTTTTACTTTAGCTTTTGGAATTACGACTTATCTTCACTCGTGCTTGTCGGCAGCTAGCTTCCGTGCACATCCGATTCCACTGTTGTTGTTAGCGTCGGATGGCACCAGAGTTCTGCTGGACTACAACTTCATTTTTATATAAAAACCGGACAAAGTTGGACATTACTTGGAGAAAAGAAAGCGAGGAAGTTGAACTACCTGGTGAGTTTAGAACATGTGTGTCTGTAACTTTATTCCAGCTGTCGTTGTACTTTACTGTGAACAGGTTAGCATAGCATAGCCCTGACCGATCCGAACTCCATTCAGAAAACAGGTATTTTGAAAGTTGTCGTCCTATGACAAAGTATGAATTCATATGTCTAACAAAACGGCATCATATTGTAGTTATTTCGGCATCAGTTTGATCCGTTTATTGCAATTAAATCACAGCAAAGGGTTTACTTTGTGTTCATATAGCTGTAGTATTTGCGGGCTGTGTTTATTCGCTTAAAACGCGCGTGTGAACACTCAAAATGTCCAGCGGTCAAACTCGCACGAGTAAAGCGGGGCGAATATTAAATTTGCTTTCGGTGGGAACGCACCTTAAGTGCTCAGACTCTCCTTCTTTAACGTAACTAGAACCCTGCTGGACTATGTGGACTATCAAACTAAAATCCGTAAAAATGAACACACATGCAATGCAACATGTATACCTGTATTGACATTTTTGTAAATATCCACTTTTTAAAAATGAATGGAGACACAAAGGTTAGTAGCCTACTGAAACAATGCTTTTACTTCATTCACTGTACACACACAGATTGCACAGGAGTTGGCAGCAGTGACTTATATGCGTTATCCAAAACATTAAAAAAAAGTCTGAATGCATGGGTCTTGGCATGTTCCATCAATATCTACCACTATCAATATTTGTACATCTAAATCGTGCAAATTGGGATATGCCAACAGTGGCTGTGGTGAGGAGCAGATAATTGTTTAAATAACTGTGTGTGTTAAATCTCTCACTGCTCCAAAACAGCTGATTCAAACTATCAACTCGTTATGAATCCTGAAGCTGCTTCAATCAGCTGTGTTGAAGCAGGGAGAGATTAAATCATGCAGGACAGGGGGTAACTTTCTTCAGGAAAGGGTACGAAACACTGTCGTAGTACATAAACTTCAATTCACTTTACTTCAGATTAATTCACAAAGCCAGCAAAGTCTTTGCACACTGTTTAAAGTAGTGTGAAAAGCTACACCGAACATTCTAAACAATATAGATCTTTATTTTATCTTCTTTTGGACAAATAACTAACCTCTCGGACCCCTCTCGGATTTTGGGAGGTCCTGGGAAACGCTGTCGTATACGCTGATCCAGAGCATCCCAAACATGCTCAATGGGTGACATGTCCGGTGAGTATGCTGGCCATGCAAGAACTGGGATGTTTTCAGCTTCCAGGAATTGTGTACAGATCCTTGCAACATGGGGCCGTGCATGATGCCACATGAGGTGATGGTCGTGGATGAATGGTACAACAGTGGGCCTCTGGATCTCGTCACGGTATCTCTATGCATTCAAATTGCCATCAATAACATGCACCTGTGTTCATTGTCCATAACACACGCCTGCCTATACCATAACCCCACTGCCACCATGGGCCACTCCATCCAACGTTGACATCAGCAAACCGCTCACCCACATGACGCCCTAGACGCGGTCTGCCATCTGCCCTGTACAGTGAAAACCAGGATTCATCCGTGAAGAGAACACCTCTCCAAAGTGCCAGACACCATCAAATGTGAGCATTTGCCCATGCAAGTCGGTTACGATGATGAACTGCAGTCAGGTGAGGACGACGAGCATGCAAATGAGCTTCCCTGAGACAGTTCCTGACAGTTTGAGCAGAAATTCTTTGGCTATGCTAAGATGTTGCAGCAGCTGTCCGGGTGGCTGGTCTCAGACGATCTTGGAGGTGAAGATGCTGGATGTGGAGGTCCTGGGATGGTGTGGTTACACGTGGTCTGCAGTTGTGATGTCGGTTGCAGGTACTGTCAAATTCTCTGAAACGCCTTTGGCTTGTGGTAGAGAAATGAACATTCAGTTCACGGGCAACAGCTCTGGTGGACATTCCTGCAGTCAGCATGCCAATTGCACACTCCCTCAAAACTTGCGACATCTGTGGCATTGTGCTGTGTGATTGAACTGTACATTTTCCACCTGTGCAAAACCCTTGCTGTCTGATCAGCATCTTGATATGCCACACCTGTGAGGTGGATGGATTATCTTGGCAAAGGAGAAGTGCTCACTAACAGAGATTTAGACAGATTTATGAACAATATTTGAGAGAAATAGGCGTTATGTGTACATAGAGAATGTCTCAGATCTTTGAGTTAAGCTCATGATGAATGGCAGCAAAAACAAGTGTTGCGTTTATAATTTTGTTCAGTGCATTTTAATGTATTTTTATTTTATACATTCTTGCTACGCAGACAGTGTGTGTGGCATTCTCAAACATTTACAACAGTTGCATCAATGATGATTTAAAGCCAGACATTTTTCTTGGAGACCAAAACAGAAATAAAACAGTGAATATATTCAATTAGATTGAGCCCTATAAATAGCAGCCAATCAGAGGTTTAGAAGGGGGCTTGACACTGGTTGCGGTGGGATGGTCGAGAGACAAAGGTGTGAAGTGACATTGACTGCAATGACTGCTGAGGGAGAAAAAAAAGGTACGGTAGTTTGAGTATCCTAACTAAGCTAGGATGATCATTGGACAGAACCCAAACAAATCATTGGACATTATTACAAAGAGTATGGTCTACACATGCTCTATATGAGAAGTGCAGTGAAATAACTTATGTTATGAATTGGGGCTATGTAAATAAAATGCTACAGTTCAGAGGTGTGACGACTTTCCCTCGGAGCATAATTAGTAGGAAGAATACAGAATCGGCAGGTGGAGTCGGGGTGAGCTTCAGTAATGACCAGTGACCACAGGTGCTAGTGCAACTCATCTTGAGGCACACAATACCACAGTCTACATCATTTTGATCATTGATTGATAGAGCTGTACCACAGACAGGATCAGTAATAGACATGAAATGTCAGATTATGATTATGAACCTTCCATCTGCGCCACCGGCAGTTTGCATCACTCAGTGAGATTGACAGTGTGCCTTGCTTGGTCAGTTCTGCTCCGTTGTGCTGATTCAGAGAAGTATGTAATTTTTCGAGGCAGCTGGCACAGACTGTCCCTCTGCTTGCCAAGAACACAAAGCAGGACACATCACTATCCTTCAACACTTCTCTCTTCAAACCCTCATTATGAATGCAAGCCCACAGCCAGCCAATGGGAGCGCTGGTGTCAGGTGCCGAGGCGGTGGAGATAAAACCACAGCTCCTTATGTCTGTATGTGTGCCTGCATGTGTGACTGTTGTATTGTTTGTGCATTTGCTTGTGTGCATATCTGTATGTTTTCCTCTTACCTGCATGTTTGTGTATTTATGTGAAGCATGTAAAGTCCAGAGATTTGGGGGACTTTTTAAAGAGTGTTAACCTTAGATGAAGAGGAAGGAACCTCTAAATAGCTCTTTCCTGTACTCATGTTTCTTCCTTACACAACTCTAAGTGCGCTGACCATATAAAATAAAAACAGCAATTGTGTAAAGTGGTGAGTCAGATAGTCTTTGGATCTCAGATAATTTGTTCATCATGGGTTGTTTAGAATTCTTAGACAGAAAAAGTTATCATTAAATACATCGTGGGAATGACAACAATGATATAATGGATATTTATGCCTTTATGATGATGAACCCATTCTTTCCAAACTGATGTCAAATTATCAGCTTCATTATCTGTTTTTTTTTCAGTAGCAAGGACCACACCATAAACATATACATTTTAATGATTTATTGATAAACAAAACAAAAGATGTGCTGCACTTGCTGGATATTTCGAAGCGTTGTGGGGAAGCTATGATAGGGAAAATTGGCCGTAGCACCTGGGAACTGTTGTGGTGGCAGCCCGGCTGACGGTGAGTGTCCTGGTTTTTCCTCCTTTTTATCAGTTTTCTGCTTTTTCCCTTGGTTTCCTGTTCTCTGCCCGCCTCTCTGTGTTTTCTCCCCCGTGTGCTCTCTCTCCCTCTGCTCCTGAGCCCAGCCAACTACCTGCACCTGCAACCCATCATCCACCTCGTCAGCCTGCCACACCTGCCAGTAATCAACCTCATCCCAGCCTGTATTTCAACCCCGGTTCTCCACACCATCCTTGCTTGATCGTCGTTGCTCCATACCCGGTGCCATCCCCACGTTCAGGCTTTCATGTTTCTTGTTTTTTCACGTTTACCCTGTACCTTGTTGCTGTCTTCCCTAACCTTGTCCCTTTGTCTGTTTTCCTCCCAGGTACACTCACCCTCGTCCTCCGTTCAGCTGGGCTCACCCACTGGCCCACTCCTCTTTGGACTTCCCTCACGGCGTCCTCCCTGTTCCCCCGCCTCTCCACGCCTCCTCGGCCCCTGTGTTCCCCTGCTCTCTGGCCCCCTGTCTCCTTGGTTCCCCGTGCCTGTACTTCCCCGACGTCCTCCTCTCCCTCCAGTCCCTCTCACCCTTTTTCCTCCAATAAACCTCCCTCCTTCTGAGTGCTGCATTTGGGTCCTCTCTGTCCACACACCACACCCCGTAACAGAATGATCAAGCCAACTATGGACCCAGCAACCGCCCATCAGGAGGAAGCTAGTCAGCTATGCAAGGAGCTGTTGGAGTTGGAGGAGAAGTGGAGGGGCTCGACCCACACGGGCTACAAGCTGGCGCTTTTGACCTTTGGCCAGGTAAAGGTTTCTCAGAGGCCTTGGCTGAGAGACGCCGTCCCGGAGAGGCTGGCCAGATTTTTCCATCTCCCCGCTAGCCCTCGGTGGTCTCGTATCCAACCCGCTAGTTGCAGGCTGGGAAGCATTTCCCTGTGTAGCCAGACCTCAGCCGCCAGCCCCCAGCCTGCCCCCATGCCTGCCAGCGCCTCTAGCCCCCAGCCTGTTCCTCGGCCCGCTAGCGCCGCTAGCCCCCAGCCAGGCCCTGACCCCCAGCTAGTTAGCCCCCAGTTTGGTCCAGGTCCCCAGCTTGCTAGCCACCAGCCTGTCCCAAGCATTCCCCGGCCTGCCTGTTCCCCATGTTCGCCCGACACCACGCTTGACCTCCGCCTTCAGTTCGAGGGAACCCGCCTGGCCATCTTCTCTGGGGGCCGTGGTGGCCTTCGGAGGAGACGTGACCATTGCGGCTCCCGCCAATTTGCGCCACTCTCCCTAGATCCCCAGCCAGTTAGCCCCCAGCCTGGCCCAGTCCCTCAGCCTGTTAGCGCCGCTAGCCCCCAGCCTGGCCCAGTCCCTCAGCCTGCTAGCGCCGCTAGCCCCCAGCCTCTCCCTGATCCCCAACCTGCTAGCGCCGCCAGCCTCCAGCCTGGCCCCCCCGATCCCTTGCCCCTTAGGGCCACTAGTCCCCTTGCTCTGTTGGCGGACGGACCGGCTTCAGCCCCGCCGGTGGTCCGGCCGACCCCTGCTCCCCGTGTCCTGTTGGCGGACGGACCGGCTTCAGCCCCGCCGGTGGTCCGGCCGACCCCTGCTCCCCGTGTTCTGTTGGCGGATGGACCAGCAGCCCCATCCCTGACTCCCCCCGCTGCTGTCACGCTGCCAGCCCCTAGCCTTGCTCCCCGGCCTCTGGAGAGGTCGTCTCGCCCCCTAGCCCGCCCTTCGGGCCGCCCGCCCGAACTCTCTGGCTTGTCTCGCCCGGCTCCCCGGCCTCTGGAGAGGTCGCCACGCTCGGCTCCCCGGCCTCTGGAGAGGTCGCCTCGCCCGGGTCCCCGGCCGCCACGCCCGGCTCCCCGGCCTCTGGAGAGGTCGCCACGCTCGGCTCCCCGGCCTCTGGAGAGGTCGCCTCGCCCGGCTCCCCGGCCGCCACGCCCGGCTCCCCGGCCTCTGGAGAGGTCGCCTCGCCCGGCTCCCCGGCCGCCACGCCCGGCTCCCCGGCCTCTGGAGAGGTCGCCTCGCCCGGCTCCCCGTCCGCCCGAACCCCTTGGTCCCTCTGTTCCGCCCTCGGGACGTCCGCCCGAACCCCCTGCTCCCTCTGTTCCGCCCTCGGGACGTCCGCCCGAACTCCCTGGTCCCCCAGCGCTACCCTCTGGCACCCTGTCTAGCCCTGAGTTTCCAGTTCTGCCCTGCCTGTTCCCCTAACTCTTCCCTGTCCTGAAGCCCTCCCTGTATTCCCAGTTTGGTTTTGGACCCTGGACCCCCATCAGCCGGACCCCAGTACGACATCTCCCCCCCCCCGTGTTCACCTGCCAAACCCCCTGTCCTATAGGAAGGCCGCCGGGAGGCGTCCATTGAGGAGGGGGCCCTGTTGTGGTGGCAGCCCGGCTGACGGTGAGTGTCCTGGTTTTTCCTCCTTTTTATCAGTTTTCTGCTTTTTCCCTTGGTTTCCTGTTCTCTGCCCGCCTCTCTGTGTTTTCTCCCCTGTGTGCTCTCTCTCCCTCTGCTCCTGAGCCCAGCCAACTACCTGCACATGCAACCCATCATCCACCTCGTCAGCCTGCCACACCTGCCAGTAATCAACCTCATCCCAGCCTGTATTTCAACCCCGGTTCTCCACACCATCCTTGCTTGATCGTCGTTGCTCCATACCCGGTGCCATCCCCACGTTCAGGC
>NC_060165.1:2749490-2755380 GCF_021292245.1 Micropterus dolomieu | reverse complement strand
CCATCCCCACGTTCAGGCTTTCATGTTTCTTGTTTTTTCACGTTTACCCTGTACCTTGTTGCTGTCTTCCCTAACCTTGTCCCTTTGTCTGTTTTCCTCCCAGGTACACTCACCCTCGTCCTCCGTTCGGCTGGGCTCACCCACTGGCCCACTCCTCTTTGGACTTCCCTCACGGCGTCCTCCCTGTTCCCCCGCCTCTCCACGCCTCCTCGGCCCCTGTGTTCCCCTGCTCTCTGGCCCCCTGTCTCCTTGGTTCCCCGTGCCTGTACTTCCCCGACGTCCTCCTCTCCCTCCAGTCCCTCTCACCCTTTTTCCTCCAATAAACCTCCTTCCTTCTGAGTGCTGCATTTGGGTCCTCTCTGTCCACACACCACACCCCGTAACAGGAACGCCCACATAGCCCTAAGGAAAGGAAGAAGAGACGGGTTAGGTGGGTATTTATGGAAACCAGTAGGGTTGGGGGTGCTTTGCGGTTGGTTATAGAGTTCTGACGATCGACGATTAGGGGTATTAGCACAGGGTTTGCATGTTGAACATCATGTCAGAATATGATGGAACTGGTGTTGAAAGGGTATTGCCGGAGATGGAGAAGAGCCTGAACGTCTCGGGTTACGTATGTAACCCTGGTTCCCCGAGAAGGGGAACGAGACACTGCGTCGGTTACGACACTATGGGAACGCCTCTAGGCCTGAACGTGAATGAAATCACTCCAATCCTATTGGTTTGTTGCTAGAACAGTAAGGTGTGACGGAATAACCGGAGGAGTATAAAGCACACCTGTACACACTCATCACTCGTCCACGAGCGACATGATGTCCGAGAACCACACCCGGGTTGGCCAGAACGGGGCTACGAGCAGTAGGCCGACATTGTCCTGGCGGACCCGCTCTAGAGCCCCCGGGAGCAGAGCGACTGGGGGAAAAGCGTACAGACGTAGCCTCTGCCACGAATGTACCATGGCGTCCAGACCCAAAGGAGCTGGAGGAATGAGAGAAAACCATCGCGGGCAGTGCGTAGTCTTTTGAGACGCAAACAGATCCACGTCTATGGATCCGAACTCTCCGCACAAGAGCTCCACCACTTCGGGGTGAACTCTCCATTCCCCGGGCCTCAGCCCCTGCCTCGACAGCAGGTCTGCGTCCCCGGGAGATACATTGCCCTGAGCGATAGTAACCTCTGCTGGGACCACAGGAGGATCTGACGCGCCAGTCTGTGCAGAGGGCGCGAGCACAGACCGCCCTGGTGATTCAGATAGGCCACCACCGCTGTGTTGTTGGAACGAATCAGGACGTGGTGGCCTTGGAGATCGGGCAGGAAACTCTTTAGAGCCTGGAACACCGCCAACATCTCGAGACAGTTGATATGCCACTCGGACTGATGCACCTGCCAGGATCCCCTTGCAAAGCGGCCGCCCATGACCGCGCCCCAGCCCGTGAGGGAGGCGTCTGTCGAAATGACCAGCTGGCGACAAGACTCTCCCAGCACGGGCCCCTGGGACAGGAACCAAGTTTCATTCCAAACTGATAGGGAACGAAGACACTTGCGCGTAACCCAAATCAGACGGAAAGGATTTCCCCTCGGGGAAAAACCCTTGGTCCTTAGCCACCACTGCAGCAGTCCAGATGGTATTACGCTGGATGCAGCCGCCAGGAGACCCAACACTCGTTGAAAGTGTTTTACAGTGATGGCGTGGCCTAACTTCACCCCTTTCACAGGAGCCAATATGGTGTCGACACGTGCCGGAGACAATTGTGCCCACATCATTGTCGAATCCCATACTACCCCTAGAAACGTAGTCTGTTGGGTGGGCGCCAGCACACTCTTCTTTGCGTTGAGCCTCAGCCCTAAACGCAGCAGATGAGCCAGAACGACATCTCGATGCCGAACCGCCAACTCTCGAGACTGTGCTAGGATGAGCCAGTCGTCGATGTAGTTGAAAATCCTGATGCCCTGGAGCCTCAGCGGGGCCAGTGCTGCATTCATACACTTGGTGAATGTGCGAGGGGAAAGTGCCAGGCCAAATGGAAGAACCCGATACTGGTAAGCCACACCCCCTAAGGCGAACCTCAGGAACTTTCTGTGAGAAGGACGGATGGAGACGTGGAAATAGGCGTCCTTTAGATCTATCGTGACGAACCAATCCTCGGATTGGATGTGCGTCACGATGGCGGGGATGGTGAGCATCTTGAACCTGAATCTCCTCAGAGACCGGTTTAGAACCCGCAGATCCAAAATAGGGCGCAGCCCTCCGTCCTTCTTGGGGACTATGAAGTACCGGCTGTAGAACCCGGCGTCTCTGTCTGGGGGGGGGGGGACACGTTCCACGGCCACTTTCCTCAGCAGAGTAAGAGCTTCCTGTCCCAACACCAGACCTTGCTCTGGGCGGACCACAGTCCAAACCACCCCGTTGAATTTTGGAGGGCGGGTTTTGAACTTTAGTCAATACCCATCTATGGCAGTGCGAAGGACCCACGGAGAAATGTTCGTCAGGCTCCGCCAAGCCTCTGCAAAGTCTTCCAATAGAACCAGCCCCTTGGGGCTGGTGGTCGGTGTCTCGTGTGATCTTCTGGTGGACCCCTGAAGCCCCAGAACGGAAGGGGAGAGCCGCCGAAGATCCACGGTGAGTGAGTCTGGACGCCGCCTGACTGCATACCCTCGGGGCAAGCAGTACGGCGTGGACTCGATGGTGGCAGGTGCGTCCCGAACATGTAAACGGCGGGATAACATCACCCGTTGCCACGGCGGAGAGGACCTCTGTCGGCCTCCGGTGGGGGTGGGGGGGTGCTGGAGGGGAGAAAAGACTCCCCTACCCCGGTCTTTAGGACCTCTTCCCTGAGCTCTGTCAGGACTGGATGACGGTCCTCAGATCGCGTCTCTCAGAAGGCTGAGGTTGAGAGCGGCGCCTCGCTGCCCCAGCTCCTCGGGGGGGCCCCCGAGAAGCGACACTCTGCTTCCTCTCCCCTTGGTAGGAGCTCGTAGAGGGAAGGGACCTACGCCTGGCAGCCTCAGCTGCCTTGGGTCCAGACCGGCGAGGGAGGTACTGGCGGAACGCTTCGCCCTGCGTTTTAACGTGCTGGAACCGATCCACCACCGAGTCCACCGCGTCACCGAAGAGGCCCGCCGTGCTCACCGGTGCATTGAGGAGGAAGCTCTTATCCTTCTCAGATATGCCCGCGAGGTTAAGCCATAGGTGACGCTCTGTGGCCATCAGAACCGACATGGACCGGCCAATGGAGCAGGCTGTTTCTTTGGTGTCCCGGAGAGACAGGTCCGTGGTTCTGCGAAGCTCCGCCAGATCTTCCTCAGAGGGACCCCCCCTCTGAACCATCTCCTGTAGCAGGTCGGCTTGGTAGGCTTGAAGCACCGCCATGGTGTGCAAGCTCGCACCTGCCTGGCCCGCTGCCATGTACGCCTTCCCCACGAGCGTAGATGTGGTGTGACATGGCTTGGAGGGTAACGCCGGCTTCTCCAGGGAGGACGCAAGTTGAGGGGAGAGATAGCTCGCAAGCGCATCCTCCACCCGAGGCATCCTCCCATAACCATGGTCCCTAACCCCCATCACATTACTGTAGTTCAGTGATCG
The DNA here is from genome assembly GCF_021292245.1 of Micropterus dolomieu. Classification (NCBI taxonomy): domain Eukaryota; kingdom Metazoa; phylum Chordata; class Actinopteri; order Centrarchiformes; family Centrarchidae; genus Micropterus; species Micropterus dolomieu. The sequence continues at coordinate 2,751,797 of NC_060165.1, read as the reverse complement.
GGGTGTGGAAAGCAGAGTAGAGAAGGGTCTGCCCCATGATTTACTCAGTTCATCATGTAAATCAGGAAAGAATGGCAGAGACCGGCCATGCGGGTACTGAGGTCCCGCATGGAACCTCAGTACCCGCATGGAAAGGGCCTCGCAATGGCCGCAGGCAGCCCCCTTCGAGAGCTGCCCGGGTGTGCTCCATCCCCAAACATGAGACACACATCTCATGAGAATCTCCATCCGTGATGTACCGAGGGCAAGGAAAAACACACCTTCTGTACTTCTGGTTGCCGGACATGCTGGTAGACTTCTTCTTCAGGTAAGACACACTGCTTGTAGGACTGGAGCTTTCTTCAAACAAGATACAGAGCGCCTGCTGAATAGAAAAAAGCTAATGATGAGTGTGTACAGGTGTGCTTTATACTCCTTCGGTTATTCCGTCACACCTTACCGTTCTAGCAACAAACCAACAGGATTGGAGTGATTTCATTCACGTTCAGACCTGCTACGCCTAGAGGCGTTCCCATAGTGTCGTAACCGACGCAGTTCGAGTTCCCTCGAAGGGGAACTATGAGGATGCGATGACGGCACATCCGGCCTTGTTTAAGTTATTGCAGATAGAATGCCCACATTGGTTCATGATAGGCCTAAATTTTTTATCTATGCCATTGGTTATGGGGAATGAGACGGTTGGGGCTAATGATGCTCTTCAATAGTAGATCTCACTGTCAGGTATAGACGAACTGGATATAGTACGGGTAGTCACGTTGCCTTTGAAGTGGAGGGTTAGATTAGGAATGATAACCAAGTAGTTTTTCCTGGCGGTGGGTTGGAAATTGGGAACAGAGTACATCTCTGAAACGAAGCATAAGCAAACTCTGTGGAAGTAAGCTCTCTGGTACGAGTGGCTTTCCTCCCTTTTGGGAAAGGGAGCCCTTCTTGACCTTTGAGAAATCGGTCGGCGAGTGGTTGGTGAAGGGAAGGCTGATTAGGAGAGCAAGATATTTGATGGTCGCACAAACTTCTTTGCATCTTTGAGTACAGTGGTAGAAAGTAATGAAGTAGAAATACTTCGTTACTGTACTATACTGTAGTAGTTTTTGTCCGTATTTGTATACTTGAGTATTTTTAGTTGCAAATTTTTACTTTCACTTTGCTATATTTCTGAGCTAAATAACTTTTTACTCTTCTAACTTACTGTTACATTCTGCAGGTGACCTCGTTACATCAAGCATGCAGCGCACCTGAGTGGAGCAGCAAACAAATGTTGCCCAGCTGACGCGACATCGGCATACGCAGTGATAGTAATCAAGCCACTCGGAGGGCCCCGCCTTTCCTTTTAAAGGTGAAAGCGAGTGTTTATGTGTAGCCTGCAACTTTGATGAGAAGATGAATAAGGACAGTCCTTCTTGGCACAAGAAGAGAAAAAACTCAATGAGAGTTAACTGTGGGAACAGCAGTCAGGTTCTCTCCTCTCAAAGTCTGATGTCAGCAGATAACTTTAATGTTAGCTTAATATGCAGCTGCAGTGAATCTCTAGTATTTCTATCCTGCTAACCAGCTAAGCAGTGAATTTCTTGTCTGTCTGTGTCTGTGTTTCTTGCCAGACTGTGACTGAACTATGGTCCAGTGAAATACAACTATTTATTACATTTGATAAACGCTGACGTTGTGACGGTGTTTCTAAAATGTAGATCAGAAAAGATGACCGCGTTGTGGAAATGCGTCCATATGCGCGTGCACGAAATGATGCACATCTCAGTAAATTATAAGCATCACATATTCAGCAAAATCATTTTATAACTAGTATTTTATATTTGAAAACGCAATGAAGGAAACCTGGGGGAGTTACGTGACGAGTGGTCAAATGTTATTTCTCTAATCTCAATCAAGCGGCAACCTCTGAGTCTGAAAGTGAAACCATGCAGATAGAACTTAAACCTGCATTCTCTCTAACGGCCAGCAGGGGTGAGTCCACTGGTTGCAAAAAGAAGTCCTGTTCCATTGGAAATAATGGTAAAATGTAGCAACTTCAGGAACATTATTCTTACATTACTAGTTAACGGTGTAGTGAAAAACGGCGTGGATTTGTGCATTTTGTATTGAATAAATTAGGAACTACTCCAAATTCCTTTTTTTTTCTCCCACAGAGGAGCAGGGGGTCAAAGTTGCTTCTTCTAAGTGCTATCCCTGACCATAAAGCTGGCACCTTTTTGATTCCGAAGCTGATAACGCGGGGCCTGACTGTTAAACTGACAAAGGGACAAAAACCAGCGATTAACATTTCCCTGAACAACCTATCAAAACTGCCCCCCCCCC
>NC_060165.1:2724050-2749470 GCF_021292245.1 Micropterus dolomieu | reverse complement strand
CCCCCCCCCCCCCCCCCCCCCCACACACACACACACACGTTTCCGTGGCAACTGACCTTGCTCTTTGTTTTATTATCCCATCAAAGGAACACTCTGAGCTGAACTTTCGATGACCAAGGACTGCAGTCTCCAAAGACTCAAAGCTTTAAGTTACATTAAGTTTAATTAAATCTTTAGTTACGTTTGCCTCTATTTGAGTAGTTATGTTAACTGTTGTTGCTATCCGTTGTTGATATTAGTGCTGAAAAGAAAGTTACTTTTGCAGTGTTTTTATTTTCAGCAAGACACTCCTTCATCTGATGTAATCAATGCTTGTTCATAATACTTTCCTACAAAATTCTTATTCTTATAAATTCTATACTCTTAATCGCCAGCTTGAATTTAAGGATGAATCAACAATATTCCCCAGTTCCTAAGGAGAGATGATCTTGGATTAATCTAAGCTTTCCTCATGTAACCTGAGCTCCCCCAAGTGGACGAGATAAGTATTATTTACCCTCGTTAAATGTATAAATATCCTGACCAATAATGTGACAATTGTTTCCTGTTACCAAATGCTTAGAACAGTACAACCGTTTGACCATTGAGGTTCGATTGTGGAAAATATTTGATTATAATACGCGCAAATAGATTTCTTTTCTTTTAGACCTTAAGTTTAAAAAGGCAGTCCCTTGGGAAACCTGAAACGCCCCCTGGGGAACCACGCCCCAGGCAACGAAAGAGCGACACGCGACATCGCTCGGGCTCTCTCTGGTTTTTGCTCTCTTCTCTCCTTGGCTCGCTGGACGCTTCGGCATACGTTCGGCGTGCCTCGCCAGGCAATGCCCTCAGACAGACCAGCGAGACCGGCCTTTTGTTCACCTGAAGCTACACACCTGAAGTACCGCGACATTGATCTGCCTTCAGTTTGTTTTATTTTCTTTATTTCTTTTGGACTAATTCAGGAACGACCAAGTTCCATTTTAAGCCTTTTCCGTCGAGCCAACTTCACCAAAGTCAGACCAAGCCACGTGGTCTCGCCAGCGACAACAAAGGAAACCTGAAAACAGCCGAATTGCCAGACGGAGGACAAGGAGAACCCCGGAGAATGCCTAGCAAAAACTCAAAACTACCTAGAGGTCCGGAGACTCTAGGTTTATAGCAACTCCGGTGGTGCCCTGAAACGAGGAATAAAATTTAATTTTATGAATATTAAAATTCATAATTGGGTATTAATTCTCATAAATTTATTAAAATGCATAACTAAATTTAGGTTTGCTACACCGGGAAAAGTAATAATTACAGTTACCCAACATTGTAAATCAGACGGTCTCTGGGCTGTGTTAACGGTATAGCACACTGGTACTGGCCTGTATCAATGTTATGCTTTATTAAATGTCACATAATTAACAAAATAGCTATTCAGTCAAGTGATCGCTTACCTGACAACCTAACTTGGCACACGTGAGAGTCTCTCCTTCTCCATTGCTGCCAGGAGTCTGTCTGGTGAGAATGTGCCTCTCAGCAATGTTATGGTGTGGGATTGGATAACTATCAGTGGGCCGACCCATCTAATAAGAAATGAAACACCTATTTTGGAAGAAGTCTGACTATGTGCCAATGCTTGTCAGATGCAATAAATATTCCAACAGAAGATCTCAGGCTGACATCAGCGAGACTTACAGTATGTGTTCTAGCTGGCTGGTACATTAATGTTGACTATTATACTATATTACAAAGGCACACTTCACCAACCAAACCATAAAAGGGGGATAATTATTGAGGGGGAAGATGGAAGCAATACCCCTGAATGGTTGACTACACGTGTGGATCGAAGTTGCGCACTCTGCAGAAAGACAGTGTCAACAAGATCTGTAGACAAATGCAAAGGGATCTGCAGATGCACTGTGATCCAGAGATTCGACACTTTGCACAGAATTTGTATGCATGTCTTGAAACAGTGGTTTGAAAATACAAGTTAAACTGTTTTTGTTTGCAAAGTGTGTTTGTAGAATTTTATATCTGCCCATATGCACCACTACATCTCTGCTTCAGATTGAAGAAAAAGCAAATTGCACCTTGCTTTATCAATGAAAACTTGATTGTAAGACAATATTTGCATTGTGTTTATTTGCTACAAACATCCTGTATAGAAGTAAAGCAAAGTAAGCACAGACGTGTGAATGAAGTGTGCGTTATGTCTAAGGGGAGAAAAGTCTCATGTGGTCCCCAGAAAATAAACCCTACTCTCAAAATCTATACATTTATTTCCATTAAATTCATCCACATTTATATTCCCCATTTTAGTCACACAGAAAACCAAATCTCTAACTAAAGTATGGAACTGAATGCTTTATGTTTTCTGAGCCAGATGCAAAACAAGTTTTACCAAAGAAATGTAATCCTGAATCACAATGAGTGCAAGTGCTCAGCATGCAAAACAACAGCTCTTAGTTTGGATCAGAAAATTGTATTACAGTGAGATGAAGATAGTGAGGGAGAACAAATAGCGATAGATGAGGGCTGGTATAGTGTCTGTGGTGGTGGGGGTGGAGGAGTGGGAGAGTAAGGGGAGAAGATTGGGTCACCTCATTACTCTGATGGCTTTCACATTATTCCAGTGTCACATCCATGCTGGAAAATCAGACACTGCATCATTCGCCTTGGATTCACTGATCATCTCCATTCATCAACAGCAGGGCACACACACACAAACACGGCCCATTTGTTCTAGCTTTCACATAGCTTGTATCACACAATATCAAAAGCCTCATGGTTCGTTGTTTTCCATTTACTGCCAACTGCTACACTGACACAAATGCTAATACAAATAATAGAAATTCTGCCTTAACTTCTTTTATTACCACTTACCACATTGATAATGTTCAGTATAAAACTTAAAAGTAAATTTATGAGGATGTTTTTTGTATTGAGCTTTGTGATTTAATTTTCAGTGAATAAACAGCAGGGTAAAATTATATAATTCCTACTTAGCATTTATTACAACTCTGAAATTCCATCCAATGCTGCTGTCAGTTCTGCATTTATTAACATAAGTGTGTGCTAGCCATGTTTTCCATTGTTGCATATGTATTGACAACAGCTCCACCTGATATGTCTGTTCAAGGACTCCTCTAAATAAAGAGATTCATTCAGCAATGAATGCCTCCCATGCACCTGGCAGGAATCACGTTATGGCCTGCCAGCTCTCTGCTGCTTTGGCATAGAATTAATTGTTCTTTTGCAATGAAAAATCATGTTGTGATGAAAAAGTGTTCTTTCTGATGCTGTGAATTTGTTTATGGGTGCAGTTTGAAATCATACAAGTCCTCACCTTTGTGTAAAAAGAGCTGTGCTGGAGTCAACTTTAAATAATATCAGTATTAAAAATAACATACAGTATGTTAGGTAGTGTTAGCCTGTCTTAAAATATGTTATATCAAATACTTATTCACAGTAATATTGCATTTAAAGCAGAAGTCCAGGTTCTTTATTTCACAAAGTATGCACAGAACAAGTTGTAAATGTGTGTGTATGAAGTATCGATTTCTTAAGTCATTTTGTGTGGTATTCCAATGCATTTTTTGCTTTTCAAGTGTCATTTCATGTGTCAGGCCCGACTTAAGAATTCAGAGGCCCCTGGGCAGAATCTCTTGTTTCTGATATGAAGCGCAGAGTGCATCAGCCTGTTTCCGAACAGTGGGCACACCCACTCCCAAACCTGTCATTAATGTTCCGATATGCATCCACTCTATGTTCTAAACAGCTGACAAGCTTGTCAATAATGACTTTGAATTTTTCTACCTGGTATTGTTCCCGGCCTTTCAGAGTTACTTCATGCTCTGTAGTTTCACCTGAAAGTGCTTTGCGCTTTTTGGCCCGCTGCATTTGCAAATTCATCTTTATGACTGGCACACACCAGGAATGTTCTTTGAAGATCTTTCAAAATGGTCAAATTGGTCATGAAGTGATACAACTCATGACCGCAAAGACTCGAGCAGACGAACTGCTTCAGATCCATGTCGGACTTGTAATGTCATAATGTCCATCCATCCATCATCCACCTCTTATCCTGCGTACAGGGGGCTGGAGCCAATCCCAGCTAATATCAGGTCTAATGTCATAATGTCTCACTTGTAACTTTGAATGTGCTTAAGACAGTGCCAAAACTGTGCTATAAAAGACATGTCAAGAGTGCCCAATTTTGAGCACAGAGCTGCTGCCTAATTGCGTTTGTCTTATTTTTATCCTGTAACAGACGATATGCTCTGAAAGATATCCCTGATTTCAATGTCATGTCTACCTTGATGTCTGTGTGACGCCGCCTCTCTTCTAGCGGGTCATCTGTTATGATAAAATTGAGAAATAAAACTAAATTTAGGTAAGGTTCCACTGGGGAACAGGCTGCACCAAAATAACATAACCAGGCTTAGACCAGTACTGTTTATAAAACCAATGCCGATGTATTCATTAAATTAAAAAACAATGAACAACAAAAAAACAATTAAAAGACCTAAAATGATAAAAAAGAGTTGTCAGTCGTTTATAATAAAACTTGTAATAAAAGTCACTGGGCAAGCTTTAATCCGTCCGGTCCTCAGTAGTCTTAAAAAATCCCCGTTTATCAGTCCATCGGCCCGCTGCCTCTCTTCCACTGCTCTCGATGGTCGTTCCTCCTCTCGGCAGTGGCCAGCAGTAACCTAGATGACAGGATGCTCACGGCAGTCACACAGTTCCGCACAATACCTTCCTCCACAATAGTTCCGCCTGACGTAATGAAATTATATAAAAACTTTATACTTTGCTGAATCAAGTCCTCACATATATTGGATGAGGATGCGCTGCCCCTACCCGTCTGATCAAGGATCAAGAGATGATGAAAGATGACTTCCAGAATGCCAAGAAAGCTACTATAGTGTTGTCATCGAAGTACTTCGTTGTCTCCACGGAAAGGCAGCCCTTGTTCAATTAAAAACTTAAGACAACCACAGCCCGTGTGAGCACTTCCCGCCAGTACCGCTTCCCTCCCTCCAGCTGTTGCACTAGTTTAGAGTTCACATTCCCGCTCCCAATGACAGATAAGCGCTGTAGCAATGCTAACATGCAATTACAGTACTCTGTGCTTTTCTCGTGGTTGCACACGTTCAGGGTGTTCCCAATCAGAAAAACCACCAACAAATAGATTTTCTTATAACTAATAACTAATAACTAATAACTTTCTTATTTCTAATATTACCTGTGGATGGTGAATAGGTCATCCAATCTTGGGAAACTTTTTCCTCGTTTTGGAGTTAACAGCACATCAGATCATTAGTGAGGGAGCGCACCTTCCCAGCTTCCGGTCCCTGGTTAGCTTGCCCCTCATGTTCCACAACTTCTCTCACTATGATGACTACCTACTACCACAGTCCGCTCGATTCAGCGCAGGGTTATTTCAAGACCAAGGGCTAATGGTGTTTTCATATACAACGCAAATTTAATCCGCTGAATAACTGCTAACTGTTCACACACAACGTGATAACACTAATAAACACAACCAGCGATTACAGCTGTAAGAACCCAAAGTAAACATCAGCAAGTCAGCTGAACAACAACTTTTGAAATTTTTGTTTTCTGAATGGAGTTCAGATCAATCAGGGCTATGCTATGCTAAAATGTTCACAGTAAAGTACTACGATAGCTTGAATAAAGTTACAGACACATTTTCTGAACTCACTATGTAGTTCAACTTCCTCGCTTTCTTATCCAGTGTCCAGTTTTGTCGGGTTTTTATATAAATATGAAGTAGTAGTTCAACAGAGCTCTGGGTGCCAAACGCCACTAACAATAACAGTGAAACCGGAAATACAAAAGTTTTCTGCTGAGAAGCAATGCAGATTTCACACTCAAGTTGAAAAATTTGAACTTGAGCGAACCAGCGAATGTTACAACAAACGCATCTTCCGCACCGCCTGGAGCAAATTCGCATATTTGCATTGACTTTATATGTAATCAAGCCAAGCAAAACGCTAGATTTGCTTTCAGTGTGAACACATATTAAGAAGAAATATATAAGAAAATTAGTTGAAACACGTCATGAGTTAAACGATAAACACGGACAGTAAATGAGCACAAAGAGATGAGTTTGGTCCAATGGCTTGTTATACCTCTTTTGTCCTTCGAGGAGGCACTGTGGTTCTAGAATTCATATCTAATTCAATGCTATAACACAGGGTGGCATTATGTACAGTATTTAACCGTTTTCACATTTTTACTCTTAGTACATAAGAGTAAGAGTAAGGGGGGTTTTATGACTGCCAGTCATATCAGTTTCACCAGGATGTAAAGAGTACATGTAAAGAAACAATAAGGACGCTCTTTGATTTGAGTCTCTTTGTGTGTGCCCGAGCACGATTGTCCCCCCTTCCCACTCCCCCGCTGGCCTGCGCTCGCACTGCGCCTAACGACCTGAGCGGTGTTTCCCACACATTGAGTTGTTTGTGGCGGCCTGCCACAGTTATCAGTGCCGACTGCCACATACTGATAGTTATTAGCTAGTTATTAGCAAAAATGTAAGGAACCTAGCTAATAAGGAGAGCTACAGTATGTCAATGTTGGATCACAGCTGGGTTGTCGAGATAAGCACGCTGTACTTCGCTGGAAGTCAATATCGACTGTCATTCTGCGGGAAACACTGCACTCACAGTGGTCAAACGAACCGGACTTTGGGTGTTAAATGTGCTGGGGCACGTTACGGATCGCCTAGTGTGAGTACACCCTTAGTTTATGGCCTCTGTCCACCTAGAGGTCCTGATATTCCTATTTCAGCGAGAGGTTATCTATCTGGATCGGGTTAAATTGTCATTTTAACAGTCTTGAGGTTAAATCATTTAATAAACTTTGTCTGGTTGATTACTTTACAACCAGAGTGGAAGCGAAAGGCCCTTTTTGACCCCCGTCCTGTTTAGGGGTGGTTAGAGGGCCTTAAGTCAGGCCGTCTGAGTGACCTAGCGACTGTTTGTGGTTACACACAAAAAGGATCTCACTCTTTAAAAAAAGATCTATCGCTGTAGGGATCCTTTCTCTAACGCTGTCAGACACATAACAATCTGAAACAAACACTTTAGCTGATGTACTTTAATGGGGTGCAATTGCCTGCAAGGGTTATGTTCCAGCCCTGTCTTGCTGCTGCCGACAGCAGTGTGCTCACTCAATACTGGACAATTTTGAAACAAATGTTGTCCCAGTTAGTCACATAGACACAAAAACATTGGGAAATATGGTCCAGGTTGAAAAATACCTAAGTTACCCTTTAATAACAGACACTGCCCTCATTGTTATTCAGCATCCTTATGTATGCCAAGAAGATATGCTCTCTTGATTGCCTTGTGATTTAGGTCTCAAGTAATAAATCAGCCTCCTTGTGTCTGTGTGGAATAAATTCATAAATACTGAAGCTCACAGTTTATCACCTGACCTTTAGTCAATAAATCAGTCTTTGGCAACAGTACAATACTAACAAATTTAGTTCACCTGACTGAAGAATATAGTGCTCTTCTCTTGACTCTGCTGCTGTGTTATGGGTGGAATGCATTTACCAATTCAGTTCCTGGCTATTATTTAGGATGAGACTGGCAGATGGTGTTTTCACTGCTTTCTGCCTTCAAGGTGTGTTTATGGCCCAAAGCTGCAGAAGAAGCAGATGCATTTCCTGTTTCAGTTAATACATCATCTGCTCTCCCCTGACCCATATCTGCATTCACCTTGCTTACAGAGGGAGCTGCGTATACACACACACACACAGCTTCCCAATACTTTCACCTGCTTCCCATTTGTTTGATATATTTTCATACATTTATAGGTAACAGCCTCCCACTAATTTGTACTAATCCTTTCAATCAGCCTGCCATCTGCTCTCAGCCTCTCTTACAGGCGGCATTTCCCTCTACGTGGCCTCTTGTTACAAATGGCTGTGTGCTGATAATCAGGTTATGTATGAAAGTGGGGGAAACTGTCACCACTCTCCCAGTGTGCACTGAATGGAAGAAAGATTTACATTAAGAGCATTGTATGAAAAATCATGTTTGTGAGTCTTGATGTATGATAACTTGATGAATGTTAACTCAAAGGCACCAAATATAAATTTACAGCAAAAAACAGTAATTACGAGGTTAAAGTACAGCAATAAAACAGAGTACACAGTATATCATAGAATATATGATAAAACTGCCAAATATGGCATTGTGTCGTTCATAAAGAGATCAATGCTCAAACTCTTTTTTATCAAAGACATTGCTTCAAAATTTGAATTCACAGGAAACGCATTCAAAAATTTAATCATGTAGACCAGGGGTCTGCAAATAAGTCTGGCATCGGGCCAAATATTTTAAATTCGTTACATGGCGGGCCAGAACAAAGTAAAACGATGATGTTTTCCTAACCATAACCAAGTACTTTTGGTACCTAAACCCAACCAAGTACTTTTGGTGCTGATAGATCACACATTTTGGTGTCACACCGGCAGAAGTGCTTCCTGTGACGGTGACATGCGCGATTGAGTTTACTTTATATTGTGATAGTTACTGTAACACCTCTTGTGAGAAGGATCAGGGTCCAGCCTGGACACCTCTTCCTCTAGTGAGGAGGAAACTTTGATATGTAGTGGCAGAAACTTTCCATAAGGTGAGATGAGAGATCTCTCTCTCTCTCTTTCTTGCCCATGAATGTTTAGGTTGTTTAAGTTGCAATGTTGCCAGAGCACAAATTCACATATAAACAATAAAATATATATAATTAATTAATAATGTGATAATTAAGTTACTTTATACAAACAACAATAGTTCTCCGTTTGTTGCATGAGGAAATACATTTAACTGCAATGATATGGCAGGAAGTAGGAGAGTATCTGTGTGTCTGATTTAGTTCTCTCTCTCGCAGACACAGTTTGGAGCAGGTTTTAACTCTTTCTTCTATGCTACTGTCGAGTGAGTGTGTATGTGTGAATATATATAGCCTATATATAGACCTAACTATAAAATATAAAAAAAATTGTAGTAGCTTTGACGTAACTAAGCTACTTTTGCCACATTGCTGTAGCTGTAATTAAGCTTCATTTCATGTAGAGTAGCTAGTAGCTTAGCTCACTACATTTTCCAAGTAGCTTGCCCAACACTGCCCGTTAGGGAGGTTACAAGATCGATTACAACTAACTGGATATTTTGTTTCTTCCTCGTTAAACAAATTGATTATAAGGACACTTTTGCACATGCTCACATAAAGCATGTGCTTTAGTGTGCGCGCAACTTGATTTAAATTGAATTAATTTGTCAACATTGTAAGTGAAAGCTAGTAGGCTAATTCCTTACATATAGCGTATTGATTTGAGCCTACTTAGCAATTAACTTGCCATTGTAGCAACAAAGCCGACTGTATATCGCTTCAATAATTCAACTAGTAACAGTATCTTTGTTACAGGCACTATTTATTTATTCTGTCAAAATAGGACATTGATCCATCCATACAGCAGACACATCAATTCACAGAAAAATGTCGTTGATAAAGAGTGTAACTCAGCCTCTCTTCCAGTCATCTTAAAACACACACACACACACACACACACACACACTTCTCATTCATAATTTCCTTTTGAAGAGTAATATATACTTTGGCATTTTACTGCCATCAGCCGAATTTAATATGAAAAACTGACAACTGGGGGAACCGGACTACAGTTATAATTTGAGCTTTGTGGGGGTCTGTAATATATCGAACGTTACCGGCGGAGATTGATAAATAATTAAATAATAGCTTGAGCCTAGACAGACAGAGATTTCATTGCTCATTACGTGGTCAACACTTTCTCTCACACACAGCAGCACACTACTTGACCCAGATGTGTGTGATACTGCAACAAAGTTTAAGTTTCAAAAGCCTGAAATAAACCAACAAAGACTACTGCTCAAAGAGGGACCGCAAATCCGCCCTTTATGATATCTCATTAATTATTATTAATCATGTTGTAATGAGATTCATGCGGTGCGCAAATTAGTTCATTTGGAAAACTTAGCCTGTTTATCTTATTAATGTAAATAATTATTTCAATGTCACTGATTAAAAATAATGGTTGTTGGTAAATGAATTAGTGATCCCCACAGATGCAAGATTTTACTGCTTCCATAAGAGCTCAGACCCACCTTATGGACCGTAACTTGAACCCTAACGGACTATATGGACTACAGCTTGTGGACTATCAAACTGTAAAATCTATAAAAATGAACACACATACAACATGTATACCTGTATCGATAATTCTGTAAATATCCTAAATATTCACTTTTTAAAAATGAATGAAGACACTAAAGTTAGTAGCCTACTGTTATAATACTTTTACCTTATTCACTGTATACACATAGATTACACTATCAAGATCAATGCATTCAGACTTTTGTCAATGTTTTGGATAATGCTAACCAGTCACCTACCGTTGTCACGATGTGTAGAGTAGCAAAATAACTAAGAATGCATCACGTTATGTCCTGTGGGGACATTAAAAAACAGTTTATTTATGGTTATTTCCTGTCCTGACAGAGGAGCCTGCGCCGGAAGCGACTCCACAGTGGAGGTCTGCAGTTGGACGCCTGTCTCTGTAATACTCTTGAATTGTATGGAAACCTTTTCAAGAATTTTCTGTAGGTTAAGAAAAATCCAGGGCTGGTTTGAATGGACCTCTGCGCACTAATTCAGTCCTCATAAAGTCTGTTATGACTGGGGGCCAATCTGCTCTCCATCCACTCATCAAAGTTGTGAACACTTGCTTTGACATGAGGGTGACACGAGGCCTTGTTTAATTTGCAGGGCCCTACGCAACGTGACTAGTGAGCATATAGGTCAGTCCAGCTGAGGCTGAGTTGTAGCTGGCTGACTAACCTTAGCTTGCTTGCTCGCTAATGTTGGGAATTAGGGTTTAAATGGCATCAATATTTGTATTAAATAATAGTAACAATAATTATTATAATTAATATTATTTAATAATTAATTATAGAATTTAACTTGTGTTAAATTCCCCTCGGGCGAATTATTAGCCAATTACCTAATATCGTCTCATAAAATATACATGACTATCAATTTGGAACAATTTGGATTACCTATAACTATAATCATCAAAAAGTAGGTTAAAGGATTTGGAGTTCTACATAGAAGAGGTTTGTGATATATTCACTCTTGTTTAAAATGCCTGAGGGGGGTGTTGAACGCTGTCTTCCACTCATCCCATTCACAGATCCGAACCAGGCATTGCAAAGATCCAGTTTTGAAAAGATGGCGGCCCCCTGGAGAGATTCAAATGCAGAGTTTATTAGCACTTTCATAACAGTAGTGGATACTTGTTTTTAACAGTTACATTGTTCACAACCTTGAAATCAATGCATGGATCGAAGCCCACTCCAGAACCTCTTCAACCCGATCAGGTAAGCTATTGTGGCTCTCTCAGTGGAGTAGGTCAGAGGCTGGAGATCAAAAACTTGGACCACACTGCCTTAGGAACGTTTTACATTTACCTAAATTGCCATCATACTGTTCGGGTGGGGAGACCTGTGGTTCCTGGGCGGGCAGAGAGGCTGGTGCTGGCCGCTGAGCTGAGCTGGGTCTGTCAGCTACTCTGTCAGAAAGATCTTGCAGTTCTCCCATGATTCCCCGGAGCGTGATGTTGTGCTGGCCCAGTATGGAGCCCTGTGAAACAACAGCATGGCGTGGCGTTTCCAGGTCTGCTGGGTTCATTCTGGCTGGACTGTACTGTCAGGCTTCAGACTCAGACAAAAGCAGACTGGAGACAAAGTAGAAGAATTAAGGTTATTAATAATAATTTGAGGCAGTGTTGGTGGCAGGTGAGTGGGGCTGGGGTTTGATTTGAGTCCTAGTTCCAAACAGAGTGGGCAGAGCAAGGCAGGCGGTAGAGCAAGAATAGTGTTTCAGGAACTGGTCTGGTTGATGGCAGGCAGGCAGAGTGAACTGGGTGTTTCTGGGGTTTGGTGCAAGAGGTCTGGTGGTGAGTTCGTGAAGACAGGGAAAATACAGGTTAACAGGGAGGGTGCAACATACAACACAGCTTCAAACAACAGGCAAACTGGTGTTAAACTTTATTTTAGTTTGCATTATGCTAACATTGTCCTAAATAAAGGTAAATAAAGTTTTTGGTCAAATAGCATTCCAATATAGGCGTACTTGTTGGTTTGAACATACTCCAATCATGACTGACCAAAGTCAACACTGTAGCTGCATGTGTAGACAACTGAAAAGCATGTAGATGTCTATACTGTTACGGCCACAACAAAAACAATAACTTGACTCAAACTTTTAAAGCGAACTATTTATTTTTTTACAAAACAAATGGCATACATTAACCAAAACGATGGGGGTCTGGGGAGAGAGAGCTCCTTCTCCTCTAGCCTCCCTTAAATATGGGGCAGGGCCACCCACTAATCAACTGACCAGGAGAACCTGAGAGACAGAGAAGAGAGAGAGAACACAAGAATGGGGGAGTGTGTAACAATACTGTATGATTTGTAAGATTTCACAAATGCAAAACCAATTTGCCTTGTTATTAATCCCAAAAAGTCAAGTATTGGAGTGTGGTCGTCTTTAAAGCTTTAACATTGATCAGATTGAAACTGAACTAATTAGGTCATTACTATGCGTTTAAGAGGAATACACAACAGCAGAGGCCAGTTTGACATTTGCACAGAACTTGCATTTGCATGCAAAACGGAATACTAATTCACACAAATGGAGTGCTTAATATTCCCTTCAGGTGGAAAAATATGCATCTGGGAGCATATTTATGCATTGAGAAATGGGCAAGAGCTGTAGACAAACTCCTGCAGGTATTAATTTGGTGGCACAGCCACGTTTTCTGGTTGTAAACATGGCATTTGTCTTGCCAGTAATTTTATTCAGTCCTGAGCTATTTGCAATGTCTGCCTACTGAGTTCTATTTTATTTGGCTGCATATATGCAAAATATTCTCCATGGTAATTTTCCTTCTTCTGGCATGCTATTAGCTTTAGGATAATGAGAGAACTGCCAAAGTGGAATAACCCACAGTGTTTTATGTAGTGTAGTCCTGAAGTAATTTTACCATTAACAGCCACTGTATCAGATAGGCCTACTGAGGGATGGGAAGGAGCTTTACCATGTACAGTAAAATCAGAGGCTCCATCTGCATGATTACTGATTACTTATTGAGTCATACACTTGCACCAGCTTAAATCCACCACAAAATCCAGAGCCTGTGACCCTGATTTGTATACAGTACTATATAACTGCCAGTTTCTGCAGGCTAAAAGTGGTTCAGTGAGTAGTCTTGGATGAATCTGTTGTGGCACCAGTCCAGCAGTCAGCAGCAGGGCAGATTTTCAGAACCCAGAGCCAGTGAGTGGCTGCAGGACTGGGAATCCATTCACTGAACAGAATTACCTCACAGTAATGTCCCTTTCAGATCAAAAAAAGGCTTTGAGTACAATTATATTCTGATTTCAGAGAAAAAAAATAGGACAATGAAGAGCAGGAAAAATGTTCAGTAGTGTGTGAACTCTAATTTTTATTCCACTTTCCAAACTGTATCTCTTAATTGATTGCATTACACAGACAATTTCACTATTCGTGTGAGGCAATTTAACGGTTGATGAATATGGCACAGTCGGGGTGTTCCATTAACTCCATGAATGCTTGTAAGAAGAATGCCAGTGGAGTGGTCACCAAACGTGGTAACAAGTTAAACTGCAGTGTGTACAATTCAGTGATTCATAATTATAGAGGCTGACCTTTTTAATACAGTAAAATGACTTGCTTTACAGATCAACACCTTATGAGATTAATATTAAGAATATAAGAATAAAGGCTAGTTTTTGAGGGGGAGCAGGATGGCAGCCTCGTGCTCTGAATCTCAACAGATGTACATTGATAAAGTGCATGAAATGGAAAATCCAGCTGTGACCGGGACAAGATAAAGAGAAATTTACTGTGAGTGGCAGTGATTCTCCCAGGAATTCATTTAGATTTTCAGTTTATTTCACACACAATGATGGAGGAGTGTGAGCAGAATACGGAAGGACTCTTTTTCAGCCAGGGTGACATGGCAACTGTTCCACAGAGAGATGTCTGATACGGTTTCAACCCTGCAAGGTCACCTTGTCACTGCTGGCGGTAAAACAAGGTGGCGCTCTGTCAAGGAAAAATCTCTCTCTCTCTCTCTCTGTTGAGCTCCATGGGGGGAGTTCTGAAACCTCCTGAGACTCCTCCAGATCTGCAAACTGACTTCTTCTTCCCCCATTAAAAGTGCTTGGTCATGGTGGGAATTGTTGGGTCTCTGTAAATAATATTACAAAGAGTACGGTCTAGATCTGCTCTATATGAAATGTGCAATAAGATAACTTTTCTTATGAATTGGCACTCTATAAATTTTTTTTATTGAATTTGAATACTTGCATACACTACACTACACTAATTACTGGTACTGCACTGTAGATTGGTTCAGAGTGTAATTTTGCTCTGTAGTTTGGCTTGCATATCAGCATACTATAAATACTTTATTAAATACTTTATCATGTAAACTATTGATAAAAATCCTGTTTAAATTGGCTGCTGTCTGAATTTAATAACCTGATGGTGGTAACTATGATAAAAGTTGAAAGAGATATTTTTCAGTTAAGTAACTGTTTTATTCTGTGTTAAGATTGTGGCTATTCCAAATTGTTTTATGTAAAGCAAACTGTGTTGTGTAACCTCAGGCCACTAATGTCTGCCAAATAATAATGTTAGAAATCAGGAATGTCACATTACGATTGAAAGAGCTGCTAAAATAGTTAGTTCAATCATGCTTCCCTTAAAACCACTATAATATTAATAGTTTGAATTACTGACCATAGTAATGTAGTGAAGTATATGAATTTTGCACATTCATCTTAAATAAAATTCAGAAAACTGGAGAAGACCATGTTAGTTCCACATAGGGCTGACCCCCTTGAAGATTCGATGGTTCGATGGGCGGAGCCTGATTCAGTCACAGCCAAAGCTTCGCAGTGAAACGAGGATAATGCCATTTTGGCGATGTGGGGGTGCTCGACGTCTGATTTGACTACCAGTTTTCTCCCAATAATTAATAAACAGCCTATTACAATGTACATTTACACATTTAATGCTGTAAATAAACATGTAAAAGGAAAAGAAACTTTCAATAAATGTTTTTAAAGAGCGTGAATAAATCCACATGTAACCCTAAGTCAGTGCGCATGTGAAGACGTAGCGTGTGATGTGTTGTCAAATAAGTTGAGATCCCAACGCTCTTGCTATCAGGTCACAAAGAAGAAAACTGGAGCCTTTCTCCCTTTAGTAACAACAGTGAGTGAGACAAGGGAAGTGCAACGTACTTCCATCTGCAAAACACAGAGCTTAACAATGATATAAGCAATATGTTGAATAATGATTAAAAGATAGATATTTGGTTGTAGCATACCTACTTTTGTAAGACAAATAATGAATATTAATATTAAGAAATATTATTCATAAACTCTCATTTCGCAGGGCACCACCTGAATTCCGTTCGCCCAGGGCCTTCAGGACTCCCTAGGTATGGGTTTTAATAATTATACAATTATTCACTAGTGATCAATTAGTTAATAATCGCTCAATTATCTTAAATCAATCAGTCAATCTCATATCAAAGGAGTAAGTCCTCCGTTACAGTGACCTGGAGTTAAATAATACACACACACAGGTAGATATAAATGCGGTTAAATATACATCAAAGAAATAAACAATGGCTAAACAAACATGTTGCAAACAATGAGAATGTTGTGGAGTTCAATGTAAACTGAGTTCTCTTGTGGGGAGAATTTGATTCATAGGGAGAAAGAGAACTAATAAGCGCACGTTATACGATACTAACTCGGTTAAATTCGTCTAGGAGTTCTAGGTGAGAGAGAGAGAAGGGTCAACAATAAGCGTCAGTTTAGCTGGAAATTTACAGTGTAAGTTGAATGAAAAGTGACTGCAGCTCTGCAGCTTCTCAAGCTACCATGTGTCAACCCCCCTGCCCCGGCTCGCAATCGCCGTGCACAAAAACACGTTTCGACTATCAGTCGTCTATAGGCAGAACTTGATGATTCTTATTCAACTATGTACATTGAAACAGCCCTAGTTCCACACCATGTATTCATTCAGACCAAAGAATAGAGTTTAGAGAGCAAAAACCTCCCTCCATACCCAAAACTCCTCCTCATTTGGCTAGCTGACAAAACGAACTTTACCATCATTTTAGCCTTAGGTTGGCCCTTAAATACCCTTGAGCTCACATCTTTGTTTGTAGTTTTATCTGGCCACTGTAATCTTAAACCTAGCTTAAGATAAGAAGTTAGTGTACCCACATATACTTTATTCAACATCCAACTTGTAACCCAGGAATATAGCTCACTTTCCCAGCATAACCACAGCTGTACCTGAGCCACTGGAGTCAAGCCAGCTTTTACAGTAACTCAGAATCAGAACTATACAGTATACTATACTATATGAAGTTTATGATTCAGCTCCACATTGGTCAAACCAACAGATTTGCAATGGAAACATCTGGGTACTTGGATTGGGCAGTGTTGCAATGTAGCAAGGTTGGGCAAAAAGAGAAAATCCCTGTTTGAAGAGCCGCAGATGATCCTCAGGGGTGTGAGACTGAATCACCAAATGTCTAGAATCACAGACTTAAAACATTGAAACACATTTTCATGTGCAACTGAGTGTACAATTAGTGCACTCATAGCTATGTTTTCACACAGACATGTCTAACAACTGTGATTCCCACCAGCACTGTGAGCTAAAAGCAGATCATTAAAGGGGCCGATCTGGTTATCTTCCATGCAAACAGCAGTGTCCCCTGATCTGGAAAGCAAAGCATGGAATAACTTCTTCTTTCAGTCATTGTTAAAACATTATTGTTCTGTGCACAACATCACCAGTGTGCACGCCTATCTTCACAGTTATAAAAACAAAACCCAGAGATCTCGGCCAGCTGTACGAATGCCGTCGGTACAAGACATACAGGCTGTGAATGCTGCATTGATAACATATCTCAATTTAAGCAAAAGTTACTGTGAATCTTCTGTTTTTTTAATGCAGACCTGGGAAGATTAACTTTGCCAGGTGGAAGTTCACTTCTCCAGTGTGTTGATGATTTGATGATATGCTCACATTCAAAAGAGGCATGTGAAAGAGACATGGTAAGACTGCAACATTTGGCAAACAATGGTCACAAAGCTAAAGAAGCAAGAGTAAATTGCAGTGGCTTTCAGAATAAGTGACCTTACTGGGACATGTTATCTCTGCAGAGGGCAAATCCCTCTCTCCCAAACAAATTGAAGCCATCCAAATGGTTCCAAAAACCACAAAGACAGAAACAGGTAATGCGTTTACTAGGAATATGCTTGTTTTGTAGAAATTGGATTCTTAATTATGCTGAAATTGAGGCACAGATTAAGGGCCAGATTTACTAAAGGTTTGTGTGAGTAAAAACATGTGCAAACTTGATGGCACCAGCAAAGTAACACGTAAGTTGATCTACTAACGGTATGGACGCAGAACGACGTCTTTCAAAAGTGCAAGATAGCGCCTGTTGTTCATTTACTACTTTTGCCTTAATCAATATGCAATTTAGGGCGTTTAAATTTTTTTGTGCAAAGTAATGGGAGGGTAACATGCAAATACATTTATTTACTACATGCAATGTGACCTTGTTCTGAGTGAAGGTGTACAGGTTGCTGTACACTAACGAGCTGTTGACCAAACAACGTTGTCTCCTCCTGTTGTCTGGCTGGGCTCGATGATTGGGGCGGCCGGTGGTGGATTCCTCCAATCAAGTGACAGCTATTGACAGCGACTGCGGCTAAATAGTGTGTGCGCTTGTCACCCCAGGCAGCTGTGATTTCCATTGATTTGGTTTGCCTCGATGTGTCAGGTTGTGTGTGGATATTGTGAAGCACGAGTGTGTTAATGTTGAGTATGTGTACAGGAATGGAAAGCACACATACCTTAAATGTGCAGTTTATTTGTGAGGTGTCATTTAGAACATTGTAGCCAAATATCCCAGCTCAGTGCACAACTCCCTTTATTTTTAGGAACAGTGCTCTTTTTCCCAAGTTGAGGGATGGCAAGTATGGAGTTGGCTGGCTTCTAGGTGAATCTATTCTATTAATGTGTGGAAAAATCCCCCTCTTTACATGAAAGAAAACAAGTTTGTGTCACATCGGTTCATACGTTTTTATGTTTTAAGGTGATGGCGCATATCTTCTACAGCGCTTTCTTTTGACACCTGTACTGAACCCGACCTCTCCAGAAGAGCATAGGTACAATGTGGCCCATGTTCGCACAAGAAATATTGTGGAGCAAACTTTCAGCGTCCTGAAGAGTTGGTTCTGTTGTTTGGACTGCTCTGGAGGAGGACTGCTGTATAGGCCAGAAAAGGTTGCCCAAATTGTGGTTGTCTACACAACACTGCCAAACAGCACGTGTTAGAGTATGATGCAATGGAAGTGCAATTTATACTTCTGCGTCACCTACGGCGTAGTCTGACGTGCACCTCCTCAAAAATGTAACTACACATTGAGTCGACGCAGACCGTAAGCTCTATGATTGGTCGGCTGGGTATCCTCGCAATGCCTCCCAGCCGACAGGAAGTGCCTGTGCTTTGAAGTAACTTTTACTAGCGGCCAAAACGGCGGCTGTAACACGGTGGATCAATATACTAGACTGTCGCAACCCGAGCAAAATGACTCGTTTCACTATCAGAATGTGATCCACCGTCGATAACATTTGAAAAGGCTACACCAGCTGCACGTTTACAATTTTACCTCCATTCACGTTAGCGGAGGGCTACATCAGAGGTTAGCCTGCTCGGCCAGCAAAAGTCAACGCAGTGGACGCTGTAGTGCTACTGCCGACTAGCGTTTGGGGGTGTAATTGCATATTGACGGACACATGGACGCACAAGTATAAATGCATGACTACGTGCGTAGCCTACCACGGAGCTACGGAGCAGTCGCAGCGCTGACAAGCTGCCTAGTGTGAGCTGCAATGGCTCAAGTGTCCCGCCTCAGCCTGAGAGGAGAAAGCTCGCACCTGCTGATGGGTGCTGGTTGAGGGCTGATTTGAGGATTGGGGTGGATGGAATTGCACAACTAAACAATGATGACACATTCTCTAAAATACATGTGTTTTTTCTTATTTTGTGTCTACTTGTTGTTGGCTCCAGGGGGTCATACCCCAGTATTCCAATGACCTGCTCATCGCAGAAAGTAAGCTGCATTTGCTCCTGAATACTTGTTACAGGCATCTCTTCCACCAGACCACCATCTGTTTTCTTTGCCAAGATTTTATTGTAAGACAGTTTTTATTTTGTTCTTCGCCTTATGTCTTGCCATCTTCTCTTTATTTCATCTGAGGTCCTCTTTGTTTTACCTACAGCATTTACTTTCTCGTAGATACTGTCCCAAATGGCATTTTTCCTTGTTACATTGACATTTCTTTGTTGTAGCACACCAGTGTGTTTATTTGTCTCTTCCATCAACACCTCTAACTCCATGGTATCAAATTTCATTTTATTCTTACAGCCAGGCTGCTTTCCTTCCTGACTCTCCCAGGCGGAAACCATTAAAACACGCAAAACCCTCATTTAAATACTGCCACCTCCATTGTTTGCACCTGTTGTCATTTACACAATAATTCTTAATTGATCACCCGTAACAGGTTCTACAATTGCAGATGCAATATTTTAGAATGCACACGCAATTTAGTACTCTTTATTTGGGGGTTAGTCAATCCTTTAGAAATCTTGTTTGGCAGACCACACACCACCAGAACTGTTCCGGTTAGACCAGTGGTTCCCAACCTTTTTTCCTTGGCGGCCCCCCTACTTTTATCTAAGTAAAGCTGAGCCCCCCCAATAGCGGACAAAACAATCACACAGAAATAAATGATGTAATTACTTACTAACAGCAAACAATTGGAGTCAAATGACACATCCATGGCTCTGTGTAAATCAATGCCAGCTCTTGATCGGCCTTCGCCAACAGTCTCCTGGTGTTTTGTTTCTTGGTATTGTTTAATACCAAGAAAAGGGGTTTATAAGGTGTAATATTTATAAAATATAGGCCTACAGCTTGCACTAACTTAAGTGTTTTCAACATCTACTTTACTTGGGCGGGACGGACAGGTAGAGTTGGACCTGTCACAGTATATTTGGCAACCCACTTTAGCATTTTGCAGAGAAACAGAGAGAGAGATGTCATCTGGTATTACGTTAACAGGCACGCAGGAAATGTTCCATTACGGAGCAACAGTGAACGCACCACTGCCGATGTCACGTGTGTTTGCCGTGAGAGACCAGAGATGCAGGCTAGGTGTGTGTGAGTGTGGGGAGAAGAGCAGAGGAGCGGATTCAAGTAAATAAACACTAAACTAAGGTGGGAAATTACCTACAATAACCTACTGTTAATACAAATAGCCTACAATATACACCACTACTGAGCCCACCCTCCACCGGCCGCCGCTGCCGCCACAGTTGCACTCTTAAAGCTCAACAGTCCAATGAGCGGGTGTGTCACGGTTCTGTCTCTTGGATCCACCACACAGGTCCATGGACTTTTGGTCTCGGTTTCAGAACCATTACAGTCCTACTACTAAGCAGTCTGCCTACTATTTAAAGTGAGGATAAAAATGAATACAGACTTTTGTATAAATTGTTTTTTTTTGACAACCTCAAAACAGATAAAGCTTTGGGGACCCCTGTGATCTCTGAAGCCCCCCTAAGGGGTGCGGGGACCCCAGGTTGGGAACCATTGGGTTACCACCATGACCAAGCACTTGGTACATACATCATACATTGAAGTTTGAGATCCGTGCCCTATTAAACAGCATCCCTACCGCGCTAATCAGGTGAAGCGCGAGTTAATGAAAACAGAAGCAGAATATCTTATGCAAAACAGCCTGGCCACGCCTAGCTCTAGCCCCTGGAGCTCTCCCTGTCTCGTCGAACCTAAGTCTGACGGTTCCCCTAGGTTTATAACTAACTTCTGTAAAAGTGAACGCTGTTACTGTTCAGGACTTATACCCCCTACCCCGGATGGAGGACTGTGTTGATAATTTAGGCACCGCCAAATGTGTCAGCAAATTACACATGCTTAAGGGATATTGGCAGGTTCCCTTAACAGACCGGGCCTCCAAAATAGCTGCATTTGTTACTCCTGCAGTACACAGTCAGCCCAGATTTCTCTAAGCCTTTTAAACTAGAGGTTGAAGCCAGTGCTGTGGGAGCTGGTGCGATTCTGTTGCAGGAGGATGTCGCTGGTGTGGACCACCCAGTTTGATATTTTTCATGCAAGTCCAACAAGCACAAAGTCAGGTACTCAACTACTGAAAAAGAAACTCTTGCTTTGTTGTTGGCACTCCAACATTTTGAAGCATATGCTGGGTTCTCTTGCCAGTTTTAACTTTCACTGATCATAACCCGCTTGTCTTTCTGATCCGCATGTACAACCACAACCGGTGTCTCATGTGGTGGGCATATGGCATAAAAAAGGTTCTGAGAATGTATTTGCAGATGCGTTATCAAGATTATAGCTGTTCCTGAGGTTGGGTGGTTGTAATTTGCAAACCTTATAGTCTGTATTTTAAGGGAGGGGGTGTACTGCCGCCTTTGAACATGTTTAACTGTCACTGTTTGTAGTGATATGCTAATCAGGCTGTGTGGCTCCACACTGAAGATTGGTCTGGCCACCTGCTGCTCCTGGCAGCTCTCATTCTGATGAACAGCTTGCCTCGTTGCCACTCGTGTGAAATCGTGTTTGATTGGGATTGTTTGCTAGCATTGAAGCTAATTAGTAGATTGAATTAGTGTGTTTGTTTTCCCCTACTTGAAGTATCAGGCACCATCCACACTACTCCGTTTTAGTTTACAAACGGAGAATTAAAACGAATACGATCTCCATCCACACCAGCATTTTAGCTACGTTTTTGGAGTTGATCTCCATCTACATTAAAACGCACAGCTAGGACCTGTTCAGGTCCACTGGGCATGCCCGTGCCAGTGTAAACATTAAGCAGGTGGTCTGTTTTGTAGTTACAGAAGATTTGGCAAAAGAATAAATTAATACAGACAAAGTATCAAATTATTATTTTTTGTTTTTTGCATGCACCAATAAGGACCTGGGACTGTTACTGAATGTAGGGCGGCGGAAAACCGACTGGGAGTCATTGCAAAGTAAACGGCGAAATGCACAGTACAAGAATAGACAGATAAGTGTTATTTGTACGGTACATAATATATTCTGCCATCTTCACTAACACGCCCTCCAGAGTTTTGAAACGCAAAACAGAGTTGGCAGCGTTTCCAAACTTCTCCGTTTTAGGTCTTCGTTTTAGTCTGGACGGGAGGTGCAAACGTAGCAAAAGGCAGTAGTGTGGATGGGACCTCAGTGGTGGGTATAAACTGAATCTGTCTGTGTCCTCTCCTCAGAAACCGGGCCAGGGTTCAACTTTAATACTGACTCTGTTTGCACACCCGTAGTTCTCTTTATGTTAGTGTCACTAGGTTTAGGGGTGCTGCACTCTTTGTGTTTGGATTGAAGTAAGCAGAGAGGGTTTTTGTTTCATGCTTTTGTTTTAGCTGTTAGTAATCTCGTTCCTACAGATCTCCTCCTTTTGTTATATTCTTTATGCAGCACCCACTTGCCTGTTTCTGTTGGTTGAAAATTTGTTCTGTTAAACTCTTTGCACGAATAAATTACTTTAATATACTAAAACCATCTGGTTTATGAGCTTTTGAGCTGGGTTGTACCAAGCTCTCACAGGACGGAAAACATCCTCATACAGTCAAATATACACAGGTTAAAGAATTAGAAAGAGCCTCATCATTCCCTCAAATGGGACAAAAAGATCACCACAACTTGGAAACATCAGCTGTGGAGGCGGACGTGCTCAGCGTAGTGGACGATGACTTCCGGGTGTCGGGGCGGCGTCATCTGGCGGCACCCGACTATGACGTGCTGCTGGAGGTGGTGACTAGAGCCGTGGCTAAGCTCAACATCAACTGGCCACAGGAGGAGCAGACACCACAGGCTAGTGGTAAGCTTGATGAAAGGTTTCTTAAGCACCACGCGCCACCTCCACGCCGGTCTCTGCCATTCTTTCCTGATTTACATGATGAACTGAGTAATCATGGGGCAGACCCTTCTCTACATGGCTTTCCACACCCCGATCACTGAACTACAGTAATGTGATGGGGGTTAGGGACCGTGGTTATGGGAGGATGCCTCGGGTGGAGGATGCGCTTACGAGCTATCTCTCCCCTCGACTTGCGTCCTCCCTGGAGGAGCCGGCGTTACCCTCCAGCCATGTCGCACCACATCTACGCTCGTGGGGAAGGCGTACATGGCAGCGGGCCAGGCAGGTGCGAGCTTGCTTCAAGCCTACCAAGCCGACCTGCTACAGGAGATGGTTCAGAGGGGGGGGGTCCCTCTGAGGAAGATCTGGTGGAGCTTTGCAGAACCACGGAGCGTTAGAAGCAGGGCAAAGCGTTCCGCCAGTACCTCCCTCGCCGGTCTGGACCCAAGGCAGCTGAGGCTGCCAGGCGTAGGTCCCTTCCCTCTACGAGCTCCTATGGAGAGGAGAGGAAGCAGAGTGTCGCTTCTCGGGGGCCCCCCCGAGGAGCTGGGGCAGCGAGACGGCGCTCTCACCATCAGCCTTCTGAGAGACGCGATCTGAGGACCGTCATCATCAGACGCGATCTGAGGACCGTCACCATCAGACGCGATCTGAGGACCGTCACCATCAGACGCGATCTGAGGACCGTCATCCAGTCCCTACGGAGCTCAGGGAAGACCGGCGTAGGGGAGTCTTTCTCCCCTCCCGCAGGGGTCCACCAGAAGATCACACGAGACACCGACCACCAGCCCCGAGGGGTTGGTTCCGTTGGCAGACTTTGCAGAGGCTTGGCGGAGCCTGACGAACATTTCTCCGTGGGTCCTGCGCACTGCCATACATGGGTTTCGACTACAGTTCAAACACAGTCCCGCCCTCCAAAATTCAACGGGGTGGTTTGGACTGTGGTCCGCCCGGAGCAAGGTCCGGTGTTGGGACAGGAAGTTCGTACTCTGCTGAGGAAAGGGGCCGTGGAACGTGTCTCCCCCCCAGACAGAGACGCCGGTTCTACAGCCGGTACTTCATAGTCCGCAAGAAGGACGGAGGGCTGCGCCCTATTTTGGATCCGCGGGTTCTAACCGGTCTCTGAGGAGATTCAGGTTCAAGATGCTCATCATCAATCCGAGTGGCATATCAACTGTCTCGAGATGTTGGCGGTGTTCCAGGCTCTAAGGAGTTTCCTGCCCGATCTCCAAGGCCACCACGTCCTGGTTCATTCCGACAACACAGCGGTGGTGGCCTATCTGAATCACCAGGGCGGTCTGCGCTCGCGCCCTCTGTACAGACTGGCGCGTCAGATCCTCCTGTGGTCCCAGTAGAGGTTACTATCGCTCAGGGCGATGTATCTCCCGGGGACGCAGAATCAGGGAGCAGACCTGCTGTCGAGGCAGGGGCTGAGGCCCGGGGAATGGAGACTTCACCCCGAAGTGGTGGAGCTCTTGTGCGAAGAGTTCGGCCCCATAGACGTGGATCTGTTTGCGTCTCAAGAGACTACGCACTGCCCGCTGGCCAACCCGGGTGTGGTTCTCGGACATCATGTCGCTCCTGGACGGCCCTCCGTGGCGGGTCCCTCTGAGGAGAGACCTGCTGTCCCAGGCGCAGGGCCGGGTTCTTCACCCTTGCCCCGCCATATGGCGACTGGCCCCTGAGGGGGCACAGTAACTAGAGGCGGGTCTAACAGCCGGAGCAGTCGAGACCCTCCTGAGCTCCAGGGCCCCGTCCACACGGAGGATGTACAGCCTTGGTGTAGGGAGCGGTCGGTGGACCCTGTTACCTGCCTGGTGGTTCAGGTACTTGAGTTCCTCCAGGACCGGTTCTCTGCTGGTTTTTCCCCTTCCACCCTCAAGGTGTACGTGGCAGCTATTTCGTCTTTCCACACCCCTCTGAGAGAGGGGTCCTTGGGGAAACTTCCCTTGGTTGTACGTTTCCTCCGTGGTGCCCGGAGGATGAGACCTGCGACTCGGTCCAAGGTTCCCACTTGGGATCTGGCAGTGGTTCTTGGGGCGTTGGCTGAGGCCCCCTTCGAACCCCTGGAGTCAGCTGAGGCTAAGCACTTGACCCTCAAGATGGCCTTTCTCCTTGCTATCACCTCTCTGAGGAGGGTGGGGGATCTCCAAGCGCTTTCGGTTTCCCCGCAAAGCCTGGAGTTTGCCCCGGGGAATATTAGGGCTATCCTGCACCCTCGTTCAGGATACATCCCTAAAGTGCCTTCTTGTGCGGCAGGGTCCAC
>NC_060165.1:2719305-2723950 GCF_021292245.1 Micropterus dolomieu | reverse complement strand
ACTGAGTATTTACACTCTGAGGTCCTCCCGTTGGAGGAAGGCTGACCAGCTGCTAGTGTGTTTTGGGTCTCCCAGGGCCGGGCTCCCTGCATCCAAACATACTATTAGCAACTGGATTGTTCAGACTATTTCCCTGGCCTATCAGGTGCGCGGTTTGCCTTCACCTGTGGCTGTGAGGGCTCATTCTACCAGAGGCATGGCGGCCTCTCGAGCCCTCCTTTCCGGGGCCTCTTTGCAGGATGTTTGTTTAGCGGCTGGCTGTGCCACTCCGCACACATTCATTCGGCTTTACAGTCTTGACCTTCCTTCGGCACCTGGCACTCGTGCGCTCTCCTCTTAGTTGTGCCACTTTACTGCACACTGGGGCAGGCGGGGTTTTCGGCACGGTTTATTGGGTATCTCGTTCCCATAGTGTCGTAACCGACGCAGTTCGAGTTCCCTCGAAGGGGAACGTCTCGGGTTACATATGTAACCCTGGTTCCCCGAGAAGGGGAACGAGACACTGCGTCGGCCTGCCGCACCTCTCTCCCCGCCTGAAGCGCCTGCTTCATAGTTTAAGCTAATGATGAGTGTGTTCAGGTGTGCTTTATACTCCTCCGGTTATTCCGTCACACCTTACCGTTCTAGCAACAAGCCAATAGGATTGGAGTGATTTCATTCACGTTCAGACCTGCTTCGCCTAGAGGCGTTCCCATACTGTCGTAACCGACGCAGTGTCTCGTTCCCCTTCTCGGGGAACCAGGGTTACATACGTAACCCGAGACGTTTTCTTGTGCAGATCCTCTCCACTAAATAGTGGCCCAGCCTTTCTTTATGAGTGATGAGGACAGTTAATTCTTTTATAGCAGCCAGGTCCTATTTACTGCATCTGCAAGCACTGGTGAGAAGTGACGAGGTACATTTGCTTCGGTTCTGTACTCAGGTGAAGTTGAGATATTTGTGTATAATATTTGACATCTATTTTATGCAACTTTGTGCTTCCGCTCAACTACATTTACTTGATAGAAACCAGTTACTAGTTACTTTTCAGATTCTGATAATATACAATATTGGCTCCAGTTTCACCTGCTGCAACATTAGCTGCATTTACATGGACAAAACAAAACTCGCCTTTGGCTGATACTTCTTTGTTGGAGACCGGGCTGCATTCACATTCACATGGATTCAGGCAGACGGGAAATGGACAACACATTCTAGACAGCATGGGGAAAACAAACAGTCCAACAGAATAATAATAATAGCTAGCTAGATATGCTATATAGATTAGTGAGCTAACACACTTTCCATATCTATGTTACCTACCTGTTACTCCACCCAGCTCTGTGCTGACTGCCTGCCATATATGTCAGCTTTTTTTGAAATATCTCAGTAGGATTTCAAGCTCTGATAATTTCATTTCAGATGTACAATGAACAATAATAATTTGACATGTAATACATTGTATGAAAATGTGCAAATCATTTGGCGATTAGACTTAATTGTGATGACGAAGTATTTAAAAGGGGAGAGGAGCTGCCGATGCGTAGAAATCCCCCCAGGAAGAGGTAAAGGCTTCTGCCAGCCTGGATCTGGGGGCCGCAGTGATTTGAACTGAAATGACAGCTGTAAGCAGAGGAGAGAACAGATTTAAAGTGTGATAGTGACGTTGTGATTGGCTGAGCTGACCAGGGTGTCCTGATTGAAAGACTAAGTGAGAAGTCTGTAGTCAGCTGTAGTCAGGGGCAGGAAGAAACAAAGTGAATGAGAGAGAGAGAGGGAGAGAGTTGTCAATGAGTGATGCGTAAGGACAGTTTGCCTGATAGAACTTATGCTAAGCTTTATTTTTGTTAGAAAACAGATTGTTTTCTCCTTGTGTAAGGGAGCTAGGTAAAATCATGCTGTAAATTCTGCCATGGAGGATGGCAAAAAGTTTGAATATTTAACTTCGATATGTCACAATTTGGTCTAGTCTGTGTTCTTTGTTCTGATCCATTTTTCAGTCTGTTTTTCTGTTACATTGTTATGGTCTGTTTTTCTGAGGGTTTATTTTGTATCTGCGTTTGTCATCAAAAACATGTTAAGTTCTCCAGTCAGTGACGACAGCACTGGAGTTGGTCCCCGAGCACTTTACAGCGGCGGCCCACTAATCGCAGTATTTGGGATGGGCTAAATGCAGAGATCGAATTTCACTATGTGTCAATAAAGTACCTTACTGTGTCCTGTTCCTGTCTTATTTTGAACTTATCTGTGGGTGCTTCTCAATTCTCCTATTTGCATCCACGTTTCCCCTCACTCATACGCGTAGGAGCCATTATACATGGGGGCATGTCCTCCCCACATTTCAAAATCTATGTTTTGTTCCCCTCACTTTTGTCCAGGTGTTTCACTGCGGTCACGCCATCTGCGCTTCCGAGAGGCACAGTCGCGCTATCTACGCTTCAAAATCGACTGCGCTGTGTTTTATGGTAGAGGGTGTGGGCACCGATAAGGATGTCATGTTGCATTAAAGTGCATCCCGTAAACTGAGGAATCTATACTCGAACGGCACCAAGGGTTGTCTAAAATGGGAGCATTTCTATATTTTGTCCTATTTATGCGTATTTCAACAAAGGATAATAATAACCAATATTATTATACATTACTTTCTTGCTCTTTTGCTGAATCATTTTTTTTTTTAAATTACTTAGCAAGGCAAAACCATCGCCTGTTCAGTGCTATAGATTCTGCTTCAAAATTGCTATAAATAATCCAATCAAACTGTTAACAACAGTTGATATCTGCAAACACCATATTAATCTTGTACAGTATGTACCCAATTATTTCAATTTTCAAGTGATTTTCCTGCAGCATTATTTCAAAATTACATACTACAGTCAAAATTCTATTTAAAAACAGAATCAAATTTTCAGCTTATCCTGCCATGCCTAGGAACTGACAAAGGGCTTTTCAGCAACTCCACCATATTCTTGTACATGTCCCTAGACACCTCTGTAGTTATTTGACTGCAGCATGATTTACTAATTAAATATTCAGCTCAGTGCCAATCCACATGCATAACTCCTTCTCTCGTTTAATTTCACCATTTTCCAGGTTCCATATAGTGCATTCAGCCCTCTCTCTGCCTCATCTCCACCTTCTCTGCACCTGTCATCAGCACGTGTTCCTAACTAGTTTTTTATTTATACAGCTGTATTTGCAAGTTTGTCCCAGTGGTTTGTGTTTGCTTTACCTGCTTGTGAAGCACTTTGTAACTTTTGAAAGGCGCTATATAAATAACGTTAATTTGATGTTTAGCTTAGTAAATACTTATTCAGTGTAGTCATGTAGTACTTAAGATCTAAATAAAAAGATAGAGCAGATCAGATTTGTTGTCTCTGACTTATATTTGTGGTGAGTGAGTGCAGTGCAGGGTTCTTCTGTGACTGGTGAAAACAAGTTGCATCCACTTCATCACTGCTGAGCCAAGTTTGGGGGTGCAGGATGCTTATCAGTTGATCTTGGTGAACCTCTTTTTCTAATTTGGTGGCTTGGATCGCTTGTTTCGGTGTGTGATTTCTCTAAAGCGGTCCATAGCTCTTTTTTCTTTTTCGTGTTTGAGGTTTCTTCCCTTTCATGAGAGTTAGTTTACGGCGATTGGTTGGCCAGCTCCCTCCCCTTCTCAGTTTTTCCCCGTGTTTTGTCAGCGTGTTACCACATCACCCCATGTGCATAAGATTAATTCGGGGAATGTTTGGAAAATTCTGTGTTTAAACATAATGGAACTGAGACAGCATCAAGTTGAAAAACTACTTGCACTTATTTGTCAACTTTGTATTAGTAAGTACATAAATAAGCACGACAACATTTCTTTTCACTAGCTTAAAATTGTGTTTATACTACTTATGTTTAATATAAAAATGGCCTATCTGAGCACCACTCCTTGTTGTTAGGTTATGGCCATTGTTGGGTGTTTTTTCTGGTGCTGAGCTGTTGCACTGTAAGACACATCTCTGAATGAAAAGGCACCAGCACATTAAAATCACCAGGAAATAATGTGCACCAAAGTCTGTCTCCTGTCCTGCTGCTTTTAGGTCCCCTTGGTCTTTGGCTGCTTCTGGTACTGTGCTGTTGTCAGCTGACAGAGGATGTTGCAGGCAGCAGAACGTTCTCCACGGCGTCTCCAGACTCTGTCACATCTGTCACATGTGCTCAGTGTGAACCTGCTTTCATCTGTGAAGAGCACAGGGCGCCAGTGGCGAATTTGCCAATCTTGGTGTTCTCTGGCAAATGCCAAACATCCTGCACGGTGTTGGGCTGTAAGCACAACCCCCACCTGTGGACGTCGGGCCCTCATACCACCCTCACGGAGTCTGTTTCTGACCGTTTGAGCAGACACATGCACATTTGTGGCTTGCTGGAGGTCATTTTGCAGGGCTCTGGCAGTGCTCCTCCTGCTCCTCCTTGCACAAAGGCGGAGGTAGCGGTCCTGCTGCTGGGTTGTTGCCCTCCTACGGCCTCCTCCACGTCTCCTGATGTACTGGCCTGTCTCCTGGTAGCGCCTCCACGCTCTGGACACTACGCTGACAGACACAGCAAACCTTCTTGCCACAGCTCGCATTGATGTGCCATCCTGGATGAGCTGCACTACCTGAGCCACTTGTGTGGGTTGTAGACTCCGTCTCATGCT
>NC_060165.1:2718739-2719205 GCF_021292245.1 Micropterus dolomieu | reverse complement strand
TTCTTAAGGAGTGAGCAGTCCTCATGGGGCAGAGTTATCTCGGCTATCATAGTCACCGGAGCTTTGTTGCGATCAGTAGCGTTGATCGCGTTTTTACGGTCATCTATCTTAAAATCCATGTCGGATGACTAAAATCCTTAACCCACGTAAAACTTAAATAAAGTTAAGTTAAATAAAAGGATATAAAAAAAAAATGTAACGAAAAAAGTGGATTAAAACTGGATAAGAGTCCGGTTCAAGACGGAGCTTCCGACAGGTCATCAATGACGTGCTGTTACAAAAGAATGTGAAATGGGTTTTTAATCCCCCAACAGCATCCCACTATGGAGGTGCTTGGGAAAGGCGTGTACATGCACGCGCATCGTGACGTCATCGGTTACTGTGGGTGTGACCGGGGGCGTGGTGTCTGTATTAATGTGTGTGTGCTCACCTGTGGGGAAGCTTGGGTTTTGATCATGGCTGCAGG
>NC_060165.1:2709495-2718719 GCF_021292245.1 Micropterus dolomieu | reverse complement strand
TTTCTGTTGACCGTTACCATCGTCGTCATCATTACTAACATCTTTCACTGATGTCTCTGAGGTACCTTTGCACTGCTTACAACATGCATCACTCAAAGTAAGTGATTGGTTTTCTATGTATGTGAAATAGCGTAATAAAGAGACTCAATATGTACAATGGTTTAGCGTGACGCGTCTTCAGTGTAAATCCTCATGTTTCAGCCTGCTGCGGCGTTTTAGTTGGTTTGGTGGGTCTGGTTTGTTTGTTTTAGTGGTATACACCGCAATATGTACCAGCTGCCTGGTATAGTTGTGGAACTAGGGATGGGTATCACTACTCGATACCTTTAAGGTATCAACCGAAACAGCCCAGTATCGAGTAGTATCAAAATGTCTCCAGTCAAACCAGTACTTCAATCGATACTTTTTGTAAACAGATGGTGGCAAAAAAAACCTATTTGCGTGGTTTTGCTTGCAGCCAAACATGCAAGAAACACACCTAAAAGAAAGAGAAGGGCATGCCCCTTTTTTCATGTGCCAGCAGATTTTAACAGCCGCTCACCTTCGGCTGCAGTCTCAGGCATGATCGTCATCACAAGCTGGGCTTTCCATTGGTTTCATCTTCTGATATCCTTTAACACTACTCTGTACATTTTTATTTGCAATTCACATCACTTGTCACTGATCAATCACTGCGTTCCATTTGTGGTGCAGTAGCAATCAGCTCTTTAGACTCTTATTGTGGTTTAGTGACTTGTTTAAACAGACTCCTTACTCGTTTGTGTCGTGAAAATTGTATCTTGCTGGTGAGGGATTAAGCAAATAATTAAGTAACAACCAACCGTTGTCGTTGAAGAATTTATTAATAAAAGAGAATAAACAGTAGTAACACATATCCAGCTGGATACCCCACAGTGGCATCTATGTACACGCTAAGGTAAGATGCATTCTGTGATAAAGCGTTTTTTTCTGTGAGGGTGTGATATGTTAATGTAAAACAATCTTTGCATAACAATGGATTTGTTAAGACAACCTGTTTACTTTATTGGCTACTACAGAGTCATAGGCGTGTGAA
The DNA here is from genome assembly GCF_021292245.1 of Micropterus dolomieu. NCBI lineage: Eukaryota > Metazoa > Chordata > Actinopteri > Centrarchiformes > Centrarchidae > Micropterus > Micropterus dolomieu. Next base: position 2,717,665 of record NC_060165.1, on the reverse strand, counting down.
GACACTCCAGGAAATTACCCACGTCTGGTTTGGGGTACAAGGAATTAGCTATTTTAATTCATAGTCTGAATTTTTTGCTAATGTGCTGTTTGAAGGATTTGCATTTCTCATCTCTAGTAGAAGTGGACATCTAGCATAAGTTTTTAACAGCAGCGTGTCGATTTTGTAGCCATGTGTGAGCATGCAGTCCCAGCCCCGGCCGGGGTCTGGCGGGTGTCGGAGAGTGGGAAAGGTTTAAATTTGGAAACTACATGTGAGCGTTCCGCACAGGCGGTGTAAGGCAGAGGCAACTGCATAGAGCGTAGCTTCGCGGTCATGCATGCATAGCAACTAGAATTTACAGTGGCGCGCACAGAACTATTCAGCACTCGGTACCAGGCGTTGACCTCCGGTGGGAAGCTCAGTGTTGCTACTGCTCGCTTTGATCTGTTAAAACTACGCGGTATCAATGTGGTTGAGTTGGATGCAGGCGGATGTTTGTCCAACGTGTACAGAATAGGAAACACCATAATCACAGAAATACCAGTCAAAAACAACATTGGACGCCTGAGACCTAGCCGCTCCCATCCTGGCAACCGGAAGGGGCACCACAACGTGTGGACCTGGATTCCTTCGTCGATTCCTCGTTGGTCACTCTGTATTTCAATAGGTGTAGTTTAGTGTTCGGCTGCCTGCTTATTTCTTCTTCCCCATCCTCACTCACGTCCCTGCGGATCAATAAATGTTATGTACCTTCAAAATACCGACGATGTCCTCAATCGAGTTGGAGTGACTTGTTACTTCTCTGGCGTGCTGTCCTTAGCGCATCTGGTCCGCTGAGCTCGAGCCAGTAAATTGGGATGTGGGTGGAGGGCTCAAAGTCGTCGTAGGGCTCCGGGATAGGCTTACAATGGCTGCCGTGGACCCAAATATTCCTTCCCATGACTTTCACTGCGGTTTCGGTGGTCAAAAGCACTTGGAAAGGACCCCGAAAACCAACTAAAGGAAAACCTGTGGCCCTTGATGAGTACCCAAGTCCCTGGCTCCAGATGAGGGGCAGCTGTGAAGGCAATGTCGCTTGCGCATATGGGGAAAAAACTTTTCTTGCTTCATCAAAACATGTTGTCATACAGTTACCATTTTACTGCACCAGCACTCTGTAAGTTGCTGATGCCATCACCCAGGAAGGAAAACAGAGATAAATCTTAGTTATTAGGCTTGTTAGGGCTTTGGCCACATCTCTAGGCCTGCTGTTTATGGAAAACTCTAACCTATTTACTTAACATGCATCGTGTTAGTTCAGTCCTTATTCAACCTACCCCCTTTTGCCCACATGGTCCCCTGGGACACACATGAGCAAACTTCTGGACCATGTATTGAAAGGGTTAAACAATAACATTCAACAACATGGAAGGAGCTGGCAGCCTCTGTTCTGGCTTCTCCTGTGGGAAACTCTTAGCGTGCATTTTATCATTAAAGGGCAGCAAATGGGTGCAGACACACAAACATATAGTTCAGTATATAGTTCAGTATAAAATAAGCAACAGAAAGAATAAGACAGGACAACAAAGCACCAGGTATCTGGTTTCCCCCCCAGATGTAGTGTCAGATCAGGTCTTGGTAGTCCCTGAGTACGGTGGACTGTAGAGTAGGGCTGCAGCGACGGGCTCTGCTGAACACAGCTTCTCCCAAATATTAAGCTACGATGGTTTTATTATTCCAAGCTTCTATAGATTATTTTAACAATTCATCGATGTGTCGTTTAAGAAGTACTTTTGCTTGCCGACGGCGCCTCCTCCTGGTAACGGGATCAGCTGTGCACATTTATAGGTGATAGATATTTATTGGTCCCTTCGGAAATTCATAGGGTGTCAAACAGAAAACATCAGACCAACAACCAGACAGCTGCTTTACAAACACAAACATCACCCGAGTGCTATACAAGTTATAATACAGGCTCGTGCACATGAGTGTCAGTGTCGGGCGATGGTCGTACTGTTCACACTACACAACTTGCCATCTTGTGACAGCAGTCTTGAAGTGGTTGTGGCGTTCACACTACGTGACTGATCGGTGACAGGGGGTCACACACTACAGGAGCTGACAGCGGCTGTGTCACCTGAAGCTGGTCTTTTAACCAGGCCTTTGAATCACCAGCAGAGAAATGTGTGGCAGTTGATGTAATCAATAACAGGGTTGTGTGCTCGCAGATGCACTGCACCATTTACTGCTAGTTGGTCTATAATACTCTACCACTGTGTGCTCTGCCTTCCCCACCGATTTTCCTTTAATCGAAAGCTGTGGCAGTGGGCAGGCGAGTCATCATAGGGGATGGTGACTCCAGCCTATAACAGTGAATTCAAAACATAACATAAACATATATGTTTAATACATTCAAGCGCTTCTTGTTTAGTATATATCATTTTAGAATCTTCGACTCCAAATCAAATTAGACTTTGTGAAACCTATTGCTATAAACTCTCATTCAGTCAGCACCTCACATGAGGTCTTGTTGAATGTCTACCCGTGGTGTATGGAAAAGATCTTATTGGAACTAGTTCACCAGTACTCAGAACCACAGCAATGTGTGTCAACCACTGGCCACTCAACAGTCAGCCGACTTTGGGTAAGAACCCATCTCCCCCATATCCTTCCAGCTCCAAATCACTTGATTTACCCATGTCAATACACCCTTTGAAACAGCTCAAATTAGGAAAAGAGAAATAAACAACACAACAGCAGCAGCTCCATGTATCCAAATAATATGTTGCAATAAATAGAAAAATAGACCTTTGGCTCTGTCTGTCTCTCTTTAACTGTCCCACCAGAACTGTGTAGATTACTGTGCAGTGGAATATATTCAAAAGTCTGTGTATGTGTGTGTATGTGTGTGTGTGTGTGTGTGTGTGTGTGTTTCTGCCTACCCCTTGCATGCGGCAGCAGGGGTGTCTGTGTGCATGTGTGTTTTTTGTGCCTTAGAGGTCACCCTCTCAACCCCATGCCCAGTGCTCGGATTACCGAAATGAGTGTTTTGTCATGTTTCATCAAAATCGGAATATCACACACCACATAATACAATATATACAACATCTGCCTCTCTTCTTTAAACAGACAATGGAGCAATGATGTCACCTGCTAGATTTGACCAAATTAACAGCTACCCTGAAAATTTCCTAACTTCTTTTTGCTCCATATTCATTACAAACATGTTTAAGTTTAGTATTACTTACTAAGATCTTAATATGGTATTCATTTAGTTTCAATGTGTTTAAGATTTTTACTTCACCTGTGAGAAGTTGTAACTCACCCAGTGTGTGTTTTCCTGGATCCTGTCACTAGCGTCTGTCCCGCCCACTCCAGCTTAGTCCATTTTATTTCTTTTTTTCCTTGTCAGACTGTTTTAGAAATTGTGCAACATCTCTTTTCCAATGTCCACTTTTGCTTCAACCTCTCCCTCTGTACTGTCCGTTTCCCCATATCAGGAGGGCTTGATACAGCACCAATCATTTGCTTTTGAGAGTTGTCTTCTTGCTTTGTCTTCGTGTTGATCTGCTGTATGTTAAGCATGCTCCTTTGTGCTGTTGTCTTGATGTGACATGATGTGACATGCTGTGAAATACAGCTCTTCCTTACTCCAGCAGCAGTTTCTGGACTAATCAACCTCAGAACGTTTAGGGTCTCATTGCGTCTCGTTTCAGACCACTGTAGTCCTGAAGTGATGGTCATGCAGACTAGGAGAGTCCTACATGATTCAGTCTGTTCTTGCTGTTCAGCTGCTGGCCTGTATCATTCTCATCTGGCTGGAGTGACATATGACGGTAATGATGGTGATCAAGAAAGGAACATCTTATCTTGTCATAATGCTGATCTTGTGGAAGTCGAGCTTGATCTGATTTTTTTTCATCGCTGTGTTTATCTCAGTCATTGTGGGCTATACTCTTTGACAACCTTATCCAAACTGCTCCAGCTGTGTCTGTGGAGCTGTTAAAGGTTTCAGTCAGGCTGGTCACGTGTCCTATGACATCAACAATGTCCTAAATGTCAATATTCCTCTTTTTCATCTGGAGGGAGAGCCAATGTGTCTTTATCTGACTTTTACTGGAGCAGAGCAAATTTCTTTCTGTGCACCAGCAGTGGGACTTTAATTCTTGGTTTCTCATTTCTCTGTTGCTGCCCAGGTCAGATTTCAGCAGCACCAGGGCATGGTCTTCTTACTGGACTAGATCGCAGACTGGAGCATACTGGAGGAGGAGGAGCAGAATCCAGGACTGGATCAGCCGCAATGGATTCAGTGACTTGTGGAAATAATCGCGCGGTGGTTGGCACTGTCGCCTCACAGCAAGAAGGTCGTGTCAGACTCCAGTTGCCCCGGCCTTTCTGTGTGGAATTTGCCCGTGTTTGCCTGATTTCTCACCGGGTGCTCCGGCTTCCTCCCAACATCCATAGACATGCAGGCTAGGTTAATTGGTGTCTCCAAAATTATCCTTAGGTATGGACGTGAGTGTGAGTGGTTGTCTGTCTTTGTGTGGCCCTCCAATGGATTGGCCACCTGTCCAGGGTGTACCCCGTCTTTTGCCTGATGTAAACTGGGATTAGCCCCCTGCGACCCAGTACGCAGGATAAGCAATGGATGGATGGAATTTCATAACTGGTGAAGATTCAGACTCAGTCCTCGCTTTACTCTGACACTTGCTATAGTCTACTCTCTCTAGGCTAGTATGTACTTGGGTCCATAACAATAAGTAAGTCTGAAGATACGCGCTGCAAACCCAATTTATCAGCTGGAAACCCCAAAAACCCTCGGACACCACAGAGACACCAGGACACGTGTGTCCGCGGGCCACTCTGATCCAGTTACACTCTGAACCCACCTGCACGTTCACAAGTGGATAGAGGGTCCTGCAAATCACTCAGGCGTGGAATTAAGACTTCCTTCAATCTGTTAAATCTCACTCTGTTTATCTTATCACTCAATTATCTACTCATTTCTCACCGTGTAAGTTATTTTCCTTTTCTTTCTGGAACAGAGCGAAGATCAGGGCTCTGCTGAACACAGCTTCTCCCAAATATTAAGCCGGATCTCCCAAATATTAAGCCGACTTCTGTCCTTCAACAAAGTCCAAATCCCTTGTTCGTCCCATCTGGGTTGCCAAATTGTCTTGGAAATTGTATCTTGCTGGTGAGGGTTTAAGCAAATAATTGAGTAACAACCAACCGTTGTCTTTGAAGAAGTTATTAATAAATCCAGAGACCTGCCGCCTAGGACGGCTTCGGGCGTCTGGCCCCGAGCAAATGGATGCATGATCATTTACACAGTCTAGGTTTCTATGTTTTGGGGAACAGAGATCCTCTCTCAGCCTTCAATGAACATTCCAGGAGAGGAGAGGAACAACAAGAGAGGAAAACACCAAAACAATCTCACAGCTCTGAACTAAACCCTAGAAAATGTGGACGGACTAACATAAGGAGTATAGGAGAGGAAAGGTTAAGGATAAAACACAATACATATACGTACTGTATCTATACTACATAACAATAGTAACAATAATAGTAAAAGAACATGCATGAAAGATTAAATGTAAGAGGACACAATTTTCTGCCACAACATTCTTTTTTTTAGAGGTTTGCAACTCACCACTAAAGTAAAAAGCACTGGCGAAGATCTTTCAGTATATTGATTGGAAGTTACCAAAATACTTCTGTGGTTGACTTTCAACAAACTATTTCACTCCTCCTCTCTCATTCAAATACAAGAAAACTCCTCTGAGTTTTTTTGTATTCATATACAAAAATATAATGAGGATGACCTAGTCCTAATTAGGATGAGGAGAGATATGATACAATTTCTCACTATATTTTTATGTAACGGTTATTTGAAAATAAGAAGACAGATAACCTTGCTTATCCATTAAAACAATAAAAAAGTATGTTAGGCTACCAATCAACTACTATGAATTCAACAGGAGGCATTTTTATGCAAGGTATCGAATGAAGTACTCTATTGGTATCGGTATCACTTTAAGGTACTGGTTTTATTACTGGTATTGTATTGGTGCTGTATATTGTAATTATCAATTATTTTGCATTTGGTGCTTGGCATGTGTGAATTTATGACCATCCAGTACTGTCATGTTCCTTGTATAACATTGGAAACATAATTTGCACAAGCTGTTTTCTTTGGAAGTAGGAGGCGATGGACATGAGGGGGACAGTGATGAAGATGGCCTTTGGTCACAAAGCCCCGTTCTCTGCTTTTTAAGGAGACTATAACAACATTATTGATATGTTTCTTTATTTTGAACTAAAAGTTAGGTTTTGAATATGTTAATTATTTTCAATTACAGATGCAGGGAAATGGTGGGACAGCTGACCACAATGTTTCCCTCAGTTTCATCTGTCCACATCATTTTTATTATTAAGACCGGAGATAAGAATTCCCCCTACTGGCCCACCAACCCTCTTCCAGCAGCAACTTACGCTGCTTTCATGTTTTAGATGCCGTAGTCTCTTTTCTGTGGTTTAATATTGGTCGAAATAGCAATGACATCATGTTGATCTTTAGTGAGCCTATGATTTCAGTGTTGTTTCAATAGTAATATTGGTTAGAACAGTATTGAAATCCTGCTGATTTTTAGTTGTGATATTGTTGAATAATTCCTTTGTTTACTTTGTTGGTTTGCTGTATTTTATCTAAAACTTTATTATGATATCCTAGAAGTGCTGTATAACTCAGAAGTGAATGTAGTGTAGCCATTGGGAGAATGACTGTGGTCTCACTGGGTAAAGGTGTGTAAATGACTAATCATTCTTCAATGACATCAGTCATTCTTTCAATGTAAGGTTTGACTACTGTTTACTAGTATTTTATTCTTAAGACTTAAAAAGGATTATATTCTGTGTGTTATTCATGTGTCTACATGAGCAGAGTGGCTGTTCAGGCAGAACATGCAAAACATAGCCTACCGTAGCATACACAATAGGAGTAAGTCACCTGCTGCAAGTCACGTACGCCACGAATGAGATCTTGGCAAACTGTGGCCAAGAATGAGATCATGACACATTGTGAATGATGTCGACTGGTACTGCAAGGTACAGCTAGAAGCTAGGCTTTGTACTGCAAGAAACTAATAGAGTAATTAAGTTAAAAGTAACTAAGCTAATAGAGTAATTTTTACTGAGTTTAATAAGTTGGTTAGGGTAGGGACCAGGCATTCCACTGGCCTGGCCTGTCTTTATTTCCGACCCAACAATATCAGTGTTGTTTCAATACTAAATAAGGGTGCAAAATGGTATTAAATCAACATCAGAGTCTGATGCTTATTGGTGTAATATTTACGAAAAATAACGCAATGTGAAAGTGGCATTAGTTTCCCCAGAGGACGTACTAACCAAGCCCTAAGCTGCTCAGCTTCAGTCAACCAGAAAGAGAGAGAGAGATAGCCATAAAGAGGGAGAGAGGCATGAAGGGGTAGGGGGGAGCAGCCTACACAATATCCACACAGTTGTGCAGACAATAAAAGGTAAGAGTGGGACAGACTGAAAATAAATAATGGTACAGATATTTATAGTAATGTTAATGATGATAATAACTGTATTAATAACAATAGGACTAGTAACAAAAGTCGTTGCAGCAGAGGGTGTCGAGCAGGAACACGGGGGCAGCAGGTGACCCGCAGCCACAGATCCAGACTCCACAGCTCCAGAGCCAGAAACACCTGCAGGAAGTGATAGGAGGAGAGAGGAGAGGGACGAGAAAGCACAAGACTACCAGAAAGGGGAGAAGTTGTGTTAGTAACATGCAATAATGGGATAAGGTTGCATACAGAGGGAGAGAAAGTAGAGGAGAGAGGAGCTCAGTGCATCATGGGAAATCCCCCGGCAGTCTAGGCCTATAGCAGCATAACTAAGGGATGGTTCAGGACTCACCTGAGCCAGCCCTAATTATAAGCTTTATCAAAGAGGAAAGTCTTAAGCCTACTCTTAAATGTGGAGATGGTGTCTGCCTCCTGAACCCAAACTGGAACCTGGTTCCACAGGAGAGGAGCTTGATAGCTGAACGCTCTGGCTCCTAGTCTACTTTTGGAGACTCTAGGAACCACAAGTAACCCTGCATTCTGGGAGCGCAGTGCTCTGGTGGGGTAGTAAGGTACTATGAGCTCTTTAAGATAAGATGGTGCCTGACCATTAAGAG
>NC_060165.1:2662782-2709395 GCF_021292245.1 Micropterus dolomieu | reverse complement strand
AGGTGACCCGCAGCCACAGATCCAGACTCCACAGCTCCAGAGCCAGAAACACCTGCAGGAAGTGATAGGAGGAGAGAGGAGAGGGACGAGAAAGCACAAGACTACCAGAAAGGGGAGAAGTTGTGTTAGTAACATGCAATAATGGGATAAGGTTGCATACAGAGGGAGAGAAAGTAGAGGAGAGAGGAGCTCAGTGCATCATGGGAAATCCCCCGGCTGTCTAGGCCTATAGCAGCATAACTAAGGGATGGTTCAGGACTCACCTGAGCCAGCCCTAATTATAAGCTTTATCAAAGAGGAAAGTCTTAAGCCTACTCTTAAATGTGGAGATGGTGTCTGCCTCCTGAACCCAAACTGGAACCTGGTTCCACAGGAGAGGAGCTTGATAGCTGAACGCTCTGGCTCCTAGTCTACTTTTGGAGACTCTAGGAACCACAAGTAACCCTGCATTCTGGGAGCGCAGTGCTCTGGTGGGGTAGTAAGGTACTATGAGCTCTTTAAGATAATATTACTGTGTCAATTGACAGAATTCAGATTTTTCGCTTCTCTTTATGATTCTCCAAACCCGCAAAACATTTTGAGCTGTTTTGGGGGTTGTTTGCACTTCCTATTGAAGAGGCAGTGAGTTCTGTAGAGTTCCCACTTTGAATTTTATAGTGTGGTTTTGTATCATCTGACACCATGACTTTGCCACCCCCTGGCACCTGACTTGGCTGACTCTTCTGACCCTTGACTCTGGTGACCCTGACTGTATGTGTTAATTGTTTAAGTTTAATTAATATTAATTGTTCAAGTTTATTTATTTTATTTGATTAAAGACATATTTTCACAAATTCACAAAAAAGAGGAACAACTTCTGCTTCCAGTCTTTGGGTTTTCCTCCACGGCTACCGTCATACAGCCTCTAGAGGTCGCCATAATAAGCTGCATGCACAATTGACCTATTCGGCTGTTTTTCTGGAAAAAGCACAGGGCAGAAAGCCTTGAAGCATAAGCCAGCCCGGCCCAGCAGAGTGTACAAAGATCTGTAGATGTGAACTGGTGAACGGTGTAGTGATGTCTCAGTGGTGGGCGTTTCCCCCTGAGGCAGGTGGAGGAGCTGGGAGCATTCAAAGAAGCCTGGAAAGACAATAAATCACCCAGGAGAGACAACGCCTGAGGGCTCAGAGCAGCAAAGCACGCTCTGTGGATGGAATAGCCGATGAATGATGGAGACACTGGTGCATAATGAAAGGGTGGAGAAACAAAAGAGAGAGAGAGAGTTGGTCAAATGACATGTGGAGTTTGCATCAGAAAATCAAGAGAAGGGAACTAAAAAAGTGTTGTTTACAGTAGAGGCAGGGAAGACGGGGAGAGCACATGCTGTGGAGAAGACGTAGCCTGACTGAGGGCAGCTTATTTCTCCACAGTTTCAGTCAGCAGGGATTCAAGTGTTTTTACAGCAATTTTAAGATTAAAAAAATCCTTTTATTAACCCCCCCACCAAGAGGGGAAATTTAGGTGTTACAGCAGGACAAAGACAGATATAAGCAGAGATAAGTAGAGAAATTTAAAATAAAATAGATTGATAAAAGTATGTAAAATAAAAATAAGAACAGAATCAAATAGAAACTATATAAAAGCAATTTAAGCACAACTCAGATTTACAGGCAATAACAGAACACACTTAAGACCACTGTCTCATTGGCCTATCTGTGAGACTGGCGCTCTTTCTAATAAGAGTTTGAGACCTGGCTGTTGCCTGGTGACCAGAGGCAGTTGCTTGAGCAATGCCCCCCTAACTATGAATATTTGAGCTCTCCCAGGGTCAGTGGCCAGGGTGGTGGCCTAGCTGTTGATAGAAAAAAAAAAATAACGGTTTTAGTTGTTGTTCCAACGCTACAGATAAATAGTCTCGTTTTGAGGCTTCTATGTTTAAAATTTCTGGTACTGTATTTGTCCTTTGCCTTATGATCTATCTCCCACCTAGATCAAATGCTAGATTTGCACATGAAAAAACTCTTTCTTTGTTTTTTTTCTTTTTCTTTTTTATTATTATTTATTATTTTTAAGTTATTGTTATTGATGATTTTGATATCCACATTGATTATCCAACTGCAACTGAATTTTTAAAAAGACATTTTATTTAGTCCGGCATGTGTCTGGTCCAACCGACAACCCTGGCCACACATTAGATTTAGTTTTACCCTTGTTTTTATCTCTGGTCTTCCATACTGCCCAAAACACCTTAGCAGTACTAAGCATGGTTTAAAGATGGCGGCGCTAGTGTATTGCGAGGCTCAGCGTCTTACCAGAGTTACAAAAATAGTGGTCATTTATCTTTTTATTTATCTGGTTATTTCCTGTGTTACAGCAAACAGTCACTTTTGGACATCAACCAGCGGTGTTCCAACATACATCGATCAGCGATAACATTATGACCACTGACAGGTGAAGTGTGGCCTACATGGGATGACTTGGCCTCCAAATTCCCCAGATCTCAATCCAGTCCAGCATCTGTGGGATGTGTTGTACAAACAAGTTCAATCAATGGAGACCCCACCTCACAAACTTAAAGGATCTGCTGCTAATGTCTTGGTACCAGATACCACAGCAGGTCTAGTTAAGCCCATGCCCCGACGGGTCAGGGCTGTTTTGGCAGCAGAGGGTAAGAAGGCTACTGCACAAGTGTGTGATATTTTTGCAGGGTAAATATTCATTGTCCCTACGAACACTAAGATTATGTTTTCATCTTGCAGTTGCTGTGTGCAGTGTTTTTCTATATATATATATATATATATATATATACACTGCTCCAAAAAATAAGGAACACTTAAACAACACAATGTAACTCCAAGTCAATCACAAACCTGTGAAATCAAACTGTCCACTTAGGAAGCAACAATGATTTACAATCAATTTCACATGCTGTTGTGCAAATGGAATAGACAACAGGTGGAAATTATAGGCAATTAGCAAGACACCCCCAATAAAGGAGTGGTTCTGCAGGTGGTGACCACAGACCACTTCTCAGTTCCTATGCTTCCTGGCTGATGTTTTGGTCACTTTTGAATGCTGGCGGTGCTTTCACTCTAGTGGTAGCATGAGACGGAGTCTACAACCCACACAAGTGGCTCAGGTAGTGCATCTCATCCAGGATGGCACATCAATGCGAGCTGTGGCAAGAAGGTTTGTTGTGTCTGTCAGCGTAGTGTCCAGAGCATGGAGGCGCTACCAGGAGACAGGCCAGTACATCAGGAGACCATCCACCACCTCATCAGGAGCATGCCCAGGCATTGTAGGGAGGTCATACTGGCATGTGGAGGCCACACACACTACTGAGCCTCATTTTGACTTGTTTTAAGGACATTACATCAAAGTTGGATCAGCCTGTAGTGTGGTTTTCCACTTTGATTTTGAGTGTGACTCCAAATCAGACCTCCATGGGTTGATAAATTTGATTTCCATTGATAATTTTTGTGTGATTTTGTTTTCCAGCACACTCAACTATGTAAAGAAAGGAGTATTTAATGAGATTATTTAATTCATTCAGATCTAGGATGTTATTTTAGTTTTCCCTTTTGAGCAGTGTATATTTATTTATTTTTTTTACCATTATTTCAATAAATTCAATTTGGCCCTTTCGGCACTAGTTTTTAGTATTGTTTCTAGTTGATAAAAAAAACACTTGGTGGTGGTGGTGGGATGTTCATCTTCATCAAAGGGAGTCTAGACAGAAATGTTCATGACTGAATTAGCTAAAGAAAAGTGACATAATAAAGTGTGTTAGGTAGTAGTGGTGCAGGACACTCCACCAATGCACAGGTATGTACGCATGAATATGATGTGATGGACATTTTCACTTCTCACATAATCACTTATGTTGCCAGCGGTTTAGACATTAATGGCTGTGTTATTTTGAGGGGACAGAAAATTTATACTTTAATTAAGCTGTACACTCACTACTTTACATTGTAGCAAGATGTAATTTCTTCAGTGTTATGATATAATCAGATATTAAACATGTGAGGGGTGTACTCACTTTTGTGAGATACGGTAAGTATGTGTTGAACCCAAAGAATGTGAAGGTAACTCTTAGTAGGACAATTTTAGCACACAAATTATGTTAGATCTACAATTCTAATTGGACTGGACTGGTAAACTGTGTGCTGCTGATCTCCTTACAGCAAGCCGATGCTTCTGGGCACATTACAGTGTTAGATGTCGCCACCATGTGGACTATAAAATATTTACACCACCATACACAACATGATTCCAACACATCGCCATACAAATGACACATGAGGCAAACTACCGTTTTCATGCACTTCTTTAATATATCAGTTTTTCATATTCACAACAAATACATTAAGCTCTTTCTCCTTATGATACAGCCTTAAATATTTTTACACTCATTTTTCTCAGAAGTCGGCCTATCAAAATGTCTCTTAATCTTTGTCTCTTTATTTTGAACATTTTATAATTTGTTACATTTGTAGTCTCCATGCCTCCTAGCAAAATGACAGTATTTCCTTTGTACAACTATTTACATGTGAAAAACAAAACAAATCTCCATAAAGTTTCTTATGAAAGTTCTCAGTTGAAAGGAATTGTTGGGTTTAAGGTGCAGGCAAGGAGGAGAGGGAGGGAATGTTCGAGAAGACAAATTAAAGTAGAGAAAGGCTGAACATAAAGTTTTGGATGAAGAGGAGAGGAAGAGAATATGTGGTAAGATCAGAGGTGGGTGGTGGAGATGAGAGCGTTAGTGATGGAGCTCAGTGATTTCTCCTGTAGATTCTATGAAGCTCAAGCAGATTCTCATAGAAAATAGAGTTCTTAGAGGAAAATAAATACAGCGCTCTGAAAGACTTAACTTCCTCAGGTCCCGTCATGTGAGCAATCTGAAAATGCAAACAGACCCCAGTACAGGAGACAACTGCCACTGCTGTCTGAAGGATACGGACGCCTGTGGTTGAGGACAAGGCCATGTGCTACTTCCAATGAGGCTGACAGTTAATTCTTGACCTGGGAATTAGTGGTAGCCAAAACAATCTTAACTCAAGGTCCACTTACTTGCCTGTTCAGACCATATTACATAGTCTTCATCAGCAGATGTATTAATGGATGTTTAATTATGATTATCTGAGCACCTCCAGGACTATCGGTCTGTGTGGGCTTTAAAGTGGAGGTGAATGGAATTCAGTTGCTCAAAGTGTTCATCTCAAGATCATCAAACTCAAAGACAGTCAGTAAGAGATTCTTTATGATGGTAATGGACGGTTTATTTATGAAGATTAGTTTCCTTTGTAGAAAGTAGTTCCGATTAGAAATTAAAATTAAACTATATATGGGCAGATTATCCAGAGTAACAAGTGAGGCATGTTCAGTGCTGAGAGCACCACAAACTAAATTCCATTTACCTTCATTGTATTGGGCTGGAAGAAGATCGTGATGTCAAAATCTAAACACTCAAATTAAAAACTACCGGACTGTATAAATACCACTAAAGGGATGTTGGAAAACAGTTTTAATATTTTAGGCAAATTACCATTAAATCACAGAATATATCTATATACACATATCAATTATTGAACTAGGCCAGACTGTTAGTGGCTAACTGCAGCTTTCCTCCCACTGTCCAGACTGAACTCATCATTTGATGTGCATTAGACTGGCAACCCTTTATGGTGATGCCCACCTTTCCTCAGAACCTCAATAACATGTCAGCTCAGGTTTCATCAGAGGTAATATTTAATAAAAAGGCCTACATAGTGCCTATATATATATATATAAAATCAGTCCACCCCTAACCTACATACTATGTGGTAGTAAAGTAGGTAATGGACAACAGTAGTCCAAACTCTGTGGAGCCCTCGCTCCCTTAAAATCTACAGGTGAAACCACGTCCTGAAGTGGCTTTCTGCTATCGGCAGGTCTTCAGGTGACACTAGAGTGCACTCAAAAACACAAAAAACACAAGTTTGTGCAGGTGTGTCCACAGCATAGGCACGTGCTGCTTAGACCAACCTCACATCGACTGCATGTGATGCAGGAGTACAAAACTCCATGTGACCCACCAGACAATTGAGAAAATAGAAGAATTCCTTAGAGCAACTATAGTCAATGTGCAAATAAGCATCTGTTTGCTAACAGGTTTGCTGGACCAACTTAAAAAGTGATATGTCGATGTGTTCACAACTTGTTTTAGCTGCCCTCAAGTGGCCTGTTTTGGGCAGATGAACTCTACTATCTGTTTATACATCCAGCGAACACATAGTAACACTAGAATTCACTTGAAGTTGTGGTTCTGGTTTTTGCCTCCACCAACACTTGAGAATAATAGTTGTCTGTTTAGCTGCTCAACGCTTCACTTTTTCTTTTTACTAGCTAGTTGATAGTGCTCTGTCTGTCTGGCGTTTCGGCCTGTAGCTTACAATAACAGAGTGCAGTGTGAGAAATAATATTAATGTTCAGCTTCATTTTTTTTTTTCCTGCTATGTGAGTTGGAGTAACCTGTGGGAATGCTTGCATCTAGTCATCTGTCTGCTCATGTGTCTGCCCTGTCAGGCTCTTTAACATCACTTCTTGGCAATTTTTACATCTGTGGTGTTAATCCGCTGCAGCTCACTTGTTTTCTCCAAATTGAGCTATCAAAGAGAACAACAGCCTAGTTCACCAGTGGAGAGTACATTTTATGAATGTCCCCTGGTGGAGTACAACGCACAGCCTATTGTGCTTATGCACTGAATGTAAAATTGGAACAGATTATTTCAGATCTCGAGGGGTTAGTCTATGATGGAAAGACATGATCGTGATGAATGTGAAGAACCAGCGTGTCAGTCAGTGTTTGGATGGATTCTTCAACTACCTGCTCTCCCTTCACAACATCCATTCATCAGGCCAGCAGTATCATTCGCACGGCTCTCCTCACTGTAGGTGTGGTGACATACTCGGCTGCTGGAGGCTTCATTAAAGACAGTCCTTAGATGGCAACTGAGCCTTCCCAGCAAAATTTTCACAGTCCAGCCCCGGCAGATGACTTATGCATTGGAAATTGAATTTTGGGTCATCAGCTCTGTATGTCACAATTTATTCCTCGATATAAAAAAGAAAAGGCAAGTCGCTCGTTTGCTTCGATCCACCTCTACAAAGTGCAAGTATACGAGTCACAAAGACTAAAACAAGCGTCAAAAGAAAGACTGATACTTCAAAACTATTCACATAAATAAGTAAATATCTGCAGGCCTGCCTGTACAGAAAAAGGCAAACATTGACGATAGCAAAATAAAAAGAACCTGTAATAACACCTACAACCCAGAACACAAGCTGGAATGAAAAAAGTACAGGTGCATATGTGTGTAGAGAAAGTAAAAAAATGTGATTGAAAGAACATTTTCGGACTTTTTTTCAGGACTAGCAGAATTCTCCAGATGATCACCGGTCCTGTCAGCAGGTAACGCTGCAGCCCATTAGTCGGCAGCTGCAACAAGTAAGGTCCACATTTTCAGCTGAGAGCAATATTAAAGCCACATGATCAAAAAAAAAAAAAAAAAGAGAAAATAGAAGAGACAGGGGGGAAAAAAATAATGACACGATATGCACTTGGTGTCACAAAAAAAACAAAAAATCTGAGGTTGGGTTTTGTGACATGAGAAGCAAAGAAAAAGCTTTGCCACAAAGATGCTGCGTAACAACTTCTAAGCTTAGAGAACAAGTGTGTCCTGTACACACTCCTTAGCTCAGCATAAAGGCTGGGCATCGGCTCGGCGTAGACCGGCCTCCTTAAAGAGAATAAGAAACCCCTCTTGTGTAGCTTCCACCAGCAAACAGAGCTGCATTTTTCCTCCCTATCAACAGCTCCTGTGGTCGGCAGATCACGTCAGACTCCGGACGTCTCTACCGGAAATCTACAAAAACAACCGCGTCTGCTGCTTTCACACAGACGTGAAGTCCTTGGAAAAGGTAGAGCATCTCAGGAGCAACAAAATCTCACTTATCAACCCATCCTTCATGCTTGCTCAGACCAGGCCTTCTAAACAGAATAAGAAATCCCTCTGATGTAGCTTCCCTTACCAAGCAAATGATCATGTCCCTCCCAAAGAACAGCTCCTGTTGTTAGTGCAGGCTCTGGACTTTTCTACCAGAAATCTGCAGAAAGAAACGCTTTTCCTGCTTTCATGTGAAGGTTTTGAAATTTCTGAAAAAAAAGTAGAGCAAAATCTTTCAGTAGATCAACAGTTGATGCCGTTTGCATCATGGGTGTCAAACCTGCTGGGGGCGAAGAAGAAGGCAAAATACAGTATTTTGTAGAATTTGGTCAGCATTAAGCCCAAAAAGACAAAAAAAAAAAAAAAAACCTGTGGCCTGTGCTGCAAAATTGAGAAAATCAAAAAATGCATTCCTAGCAAGTGCTAGCTAAAATCTGAGAAACATGAGAAACTAATGAAAAAATAAAAATAGATGTGTCTTTCAAGTCATCTTTCTTTGGGGCTGAGTGACGTCCAGCTCAACACCTGGCCTTCCACCCCACCCCGCAGACAGGAGGCCTCTTCCCCTACCACAGGCCCCGCTCTGCCGTCGCTCAAAGTGCAGTTCGGCGGTCTGACTGATAAAGCAGCCTCCCTTCTCACCTGCACAGGAAATGACTCGACGAGCGGAGCCCGACGCCTCAACCCTGTTTCACTTCATCTTTTTTCCCTCCAGCAGAAAGTCCATCAGTTTACCATCTCCTCCTAAAACTCTTTTGGTATCTCTTTGTGTCTTGTTTGTTTTCTTTCCTTTTGTGTCATTCAAGTATCTTTTAAAAATTTTTTTTTTCCTAATTCAGTTTTGTCCGTCACTGTGGCCGTTTGCCTGCGGGACAGCTTTTTGTTGGACGGACTCCAACGAGGCTGCCTTCTTCAGGTTGACAGAGGAAGAAAAAAAAGCACATTCTTTGAGACTATTTGTTCAGTTTTTTCAGTAATGAATGAATCCACCGCATGGACACGGGACTTTTGAGAAGTGACGAGGGATGGACTGGTGGAATCTGCAGCACTTACTTAAATGCTGAAAACTCCCCTGAAAAGCAATAAAGATACAGAGAAAATTAGTGTGCAAGAACTGTTGCAGCAGCCACAGTAATGTCAATTATCAGGTGTAGCTGTTATGGTGAACCTCAACCACTTCAAATTAAACCAGCAGTGATTGTTATTTTGAGCGAATTGTCTCCTGTTTCAATGATTAGAGCAGAAATGTCTATTCACAATACTGCTCTCCCCATCCCTAGTGACTAAATTCTGTGCGTCTTTATATACGTACACAAAAAACCAACACAGTTTGGCCGTATTTTGATCTAGAAAATGAAAGTAAGGTTGTGTCAGAATAAACTGGCATAAAACCACTTGACTAAAGCAACAAGTAACCACATTCAGCACAGACATGTGGACGTTAACCTGCAAGAAGAGCGGGCTGCTGGTGCTAGCACTGTTTTCTTACTTAAATCTAAATTTAACTTTTCGTTTTATCGACAGGGAAATTTGTCAGAAATTTGAAAGAGAGAGCAAAAATATTTTTTTCACTTATTAATTCCAGTGTGTTTTCACATTAAAGACTTCCAGCAGCTCAAAGGAGAACAATCTCTCGCCTTTCCGGCGGGCTCTGAATGTGAAACATCTGCAGGAAGGGTTGAGTTTCTTTGACACTAGCTCAAAAGAGTTTGAAAAAATGGCAAAGTAGCTGCGACAGTGATTAATTAATCCATTAGATTCTATTGAATTTCTATGAAAAAGAAAAACCAATATTTACATTGTAGTGAACCAGCTAGTGTTATTTTGATTATTTTATATCAAAAAGGATTAATCTAGAATCTCTCTTTGTCTCTCCCTGAGAGAGCGGGGGGGGGGGTTGAGATATCAATCCTCAACAGACAGCTGAAGTACCCCAAAGGAGGGGGTGAAAGGTTTGATTCCCTCCCAAGTGCTGCTTGGGCAGTTTCGGCCATAAACCTACCAGCTCCAGTGAAGCTGAGATAACAGACTCTATGCATGACTGTTAAGATGACAATATTAATCTTGTCCAGAGACTAACCTCAACCTGAACCAGGCTGTGAGGACCTCAGCAGCCATAAACTAAACAACCTCTAAACACTCCCAAGACCAAGACGGCAGGGTAACCATGGTAACGAAGTTCCTCTTTCAGATTACCTCAGACATCAAAGACCCCCTTCTTCAGTCTTGATGCTCTACCCCACCAAAGAGCCATTCATTTGGACTCTTAACATGCCCTCTCCCTTTTCACACCCAGTTGTGAAACAGGTGAGGAAAGCCAGTCGCCAGAGAAGGACGCTGCCCCAAATTCCTTTGTTGGACAAGAATGTTGTCTCCTTCTAAAAACTTCCCTATCACCTTGTTTGAATTAAATAATCTTTGTTAAGTTACTTAGTAGTTCCCGCCGCTTCAATTTGGGTAGTTATTACCACGTTCTTGTTAAAACTATGTTGGAAAGAAGGAACCGTAAATAAGTTAATCTTGCAGTGCTTTAATTGTCATCACTGCTCGCTGTCCTTTCTGCATTTAATTTGTGTAACTAATGTTTTGTTCCCAGCACCTTTTATATACTCCCTTAGAAATTATATGGTACAGAAATATCATCATGTGTTAAATAACCTATTTTCCTAGCTCCTGAACCAAGGACTGAGTTAACTATAAGTAAATAATCAGAGGATCTTTTACCCTCTCCTGGAACCAGGCCCTGACCACACGAACGAGCCAAGCCGACAGTGAGCCTTTGCTAGACGGCTGAGAAACAACAAGCAGTAAGGCTAAAACAAACTACATTCTGTGGTTGAGGTGATGTCCTTTATTTTAACCCTTTAGCCTAACCTCCTAGCCAAACTGAAGTTGTCATAACTTGCGTTCATTCGTTCCCTTGTTGTCTTACTAAAATTCAATAATAAACAATAGACAACTACATTCACACTGAACTCGGTTTGTTTAGTCACTGTTTTATGTCTTTGATATATTTAACCTCACTGTGCATTCACTTTAGTTAGTTAATAAATTTCACCTAAATCACAGGAACGGTGTGTGTACACGACTTTGATATGAGACTGACTGATGGATTAAACTGATCGAAAATGATTGACAATTATTAACTAACTGATCACTTGTGAATACATGTAATTATTAAAGCTATACCCAAGGAGTCCTAAAGCCTTGGGCGGACAGAAAATTTTAGGTGGTGCCCCAAAACGAGAGTTTCTGAATTAATATTTCCAAATATTCATAATTTTATTAACCAATAAATACGTAGGTCCACCACAACATACAGGGTGAAGCAAAGCATTAGAAATACCTTTTATTATTAATAAATATACAGTCATATACAACCTCACTACAATCTGTTTCACAAAGCTAGTA
Source organism: Micropterus dolomieu (assembly GCF_021292245.1). Taxonomy (NCBI): domain Eukaryota; kingdom Metazoa; phylum Chordata; class Actinopteri; order Centrarchiformes; family Centrarchidae; genus Micropterus; species Micropterus dolomieu. The sequence goes on along the minus strand of NC_060165.1, from coordinate 2,698,017 downwards.
TTTATTGCTGGGCTGTCTGTACACCTGCTTGGAATCTGCTGACTTTTAAAATCAACTCAGGTTAATCAGTGTGGTACAAGAAATAATCTTATAGCCAGTCTATCAGGCTAATCCTTGTTTCCATCAATGCTTCTTAGACGATACATACGGCACAGGTGTTATTGTGTGTGTGTGTGTATGTGTGCGTGCGTGTGTTATTTTTGTATTTTGAGTTTTACACCTTTACTGTAAAAGACAATCCTTTCATCTTCAGTGGACTACATTTCAGTCAGAGTTAGCTAGTTAATCAGAGACAACTACTGTTCAGACTCAGTTTGTGGATGTGTGTAGGAGCTCACCATAGCCGCCGGCCTGGATGGGGGTTTTAGGAGAGGCGCAGGCGTACAAGCTGAAGTCCTCCGTCTGAAAGCCAGCTCGGTTTAACGAAGGCTCCGAGGCGCTGCGGTGGATTTTGGGTAATGACCGAGCCAGAAGCTCAATGGACGCCAAAATCTGACAGAATTCACAGCACAGCCACAGGGTCATCATTAAGAATCAGCATGATCACCATTCACAACTAAACACAATCCAACAAAACCATAAACAAAGATGTGTGCTGTTAACAAAGCCAATCAATTCTCAATTGATTAAAATCTGTGAGGTAATGGGACAAAGTAATGTACAATTCACAGAAAGCAGATAAAAAGAAATCCATCCTTTTTAAACATTTTTGAAGATCAGACCTATCTTTGGAGCCTACATCACATCCTCCCTGAATGATTCAAATACCAGTGTGTCACTTTCAGTCGCTAATACAGGCCAGGGGAAAAAACGTCGAGGGGGATTGGAATTACTTGGAAAGACTTTGATACGGTATCCTCTAGTGGATCGGTGGGTGTATAACACACTTTCACATGATACCGGGCTGAGAGAACAGGTAAACATGAAGGCAATGTTGAGTTTGCGTTAAAAGCAACATCTTTAACGAACACGTGATAAAATATAACAGACAGTTAGAAATGAAGGCCTGGCTCTAATACAAGGTTTAAAATAAATATCTGGTTCTCTCTGCAAGTGAGGTAAAAAGAACGTTTACAATATTCATTCAAAAATTTGATATCCCTTCCTCCTTTACTGTAGCAATTAATATGCATCTGTTGCCTCCCAGTAAAACAGAACAACATTAGCATTTATTTTATTCTCACCTGAGGGAAGAGAGGCCGCTCCTCTCTCTTCTTCTTCAGGCAGTCAGCCATCAGTCTCTTCATGGCCTTCGGACAGTTGCTGCGCACCTTGCTGAGGTCAGGAGACAGGTAACCTCGACCCACCATAAATATGATCTATGGGGGGAGAAGATGTGATAATATTTGGTTGCAGGGATAAACAGGCTGTTAACATTTTGTAGAGCTGTAGCTTCTAACAGAGCTCAAATATTAATGTTAGGAAATGTGACTGTGCTGTGCCACTGGAAGGACATTTACACTGCTTACTTGATTTGACATTATTAATAGTGATAAGCCTATTATTGATGAATTAAATAGCATGAAAACATATTAGATTTATTTAAATTGAGACAAAAACTTTAATGAACCATGTAAATTTACTGAGAAAGAAAAATGCAATTCAAAAATCTTCTCTATTATAGTACACCTTTACGTCATCATTTCATCGTAAAAGTGGTCAGACAAGATAAGGAACACGTTATCTTTAGCTCAGGGACATTTTGCACAATTTTTTGTAATGCCTGAAACTAATCAATAGTAGGAGCTATAGGTGGTAATTCATGTACACCATTAATCTGAACGTTTTGTACAGGTTCTCTGCAGTCAAAGAACATGTAGCTCTTCACATATAACATCACAACAAAGAGATGTGGAAACAAAGAACAGGTAAATAGACATTTCAGCTAAAAGCAATTACAATCATATTGGAGGAAATGGAGGCTGATAAGCCCATTCTGTTTATTAGATTTGAAGGCATGCTGGTGGTCCACCAGAAGACTACAGCTCTACAGTTCCCCTGTGGTTTCCCTTCTCCTGATCTTATATAATTAGCCCGTGCAGGGAGATTTACTTACACCATTTTTAGTCACTGAAAGTATCAGTGTTGAAATGGATAAAAGACTAAATGAAAAGAGCTAGGTTATAGATTAAGTATTTATCAAGTATCTTTACTCAAACCTTTTCTTAGAAAATCCTTAAAACTTATAATTAAAATATCACGCATAAAATGGGTTTACATAAATGAGTCACACTTTCTTATAACATCTCTTTCTGTACGCATTCAACATACAATTTCAGATACATTCAGATGATTGATACATATCACCTACAACAAGTTCATCAGTGAACTTTAGAGGTGTTGGTAGAAGTATTTTTGAACAGATCAGGCTAGCTGTTTCCCTTCTGCTTCCAGTCTTTATGCTAAGCTAACCACAGTCTGACTCCAGCTCTGTACTTAACACACACACACACACACACACACACACAAACAAGAGATAGATATCCATCTCACATTTCAAGAGAAAGTAAATGAGCTCATTTCCCAAAATGTTGAACTACTCCCTTAATGATGAGAAGAAACGTTATAGGATGACTTGGTATGTTATGACAATGCATGATGGATCCATTCAAAATACAATTTGGTCGGGGCAAAATTAGATGCTCTTGCATGCAGCTATGTGGCAACACATCTGCAAATTAAATGTTAAATGACCCAAAAGTATTAGTAGGGCTGAACGATTAATTGCATTTGCGATATTATCGCGATGTGATAAAAGGAGATTTTCTAATCGCAAAGGCTGCGATTACGCTCTGGTCACATGACACCCAAGCGTAAAGCCGTTACGCTGTACCTTGCCTTCTTGTTGTACAATGGCCTTAAGCTTGACAGAAGCTGACACTACATAAACTTTAGCGTAACACAGGGAATGTAAGTAGCAGCTGCCACCCGCGGGTAACTTGGTGGTGGTGGTGGGTGAAATCGTCGGGCCATCCGCGGCTTTGACGGAGAGGAAAAATGCACAACAGAAAGACTCGTGTAGTAAGGTAAGCGTATTGTGGCGTATTGTCAGCTCAGGAAGTATCTGTGAAACGGCGTTTCAACCCAAACTCACAAGTCCGAAAGAGTCTGTCCTGCGTTACAGCCAGGTTACAGCCGGTGCGCTGCTCACCAGCATCGCAGGTGATGTTGGAGAATTACTAAGCTTGTCTATTAAACACGAGGGGCTTGGTTTTATTTTCGTTGGCCAACTTTTGAATTGAACCTCAAACTGAATATTTTTTGTTTGCTTGCTGGGATACAGAAAGATGGACTCCGGGGAGATATGAACTGAGATAAGGCAGCATTAATTGGTGGTTGAACTGTGGGTTTTGCATTGAACGCTTACTGTATAACACACTGTGATGAGTTAGTTTTTCTTGTGGTCTGTAGGTAGGCCGACCTGATGATATTATATCAGACACGCTGCATAGTGAACCATGTGTGACGGGGTTTTGGTATGTCTGACCAGGAAGCTACTGAGCTGTATTCTGACTACAATGAAAGAAAAAAAAAAAAAACATGTTTTAGAGCAAGCTGTGTTTTGGTTTATTAAAACATAGGAGTCGGTGTGACTTATTGAGTCCTCTTACCTGGTCTCTGTTGTTGATGTTGGAGTAGGGCAGTGCTCCTGACATGAGCTCGTACAGCACAATGCCGAAGGCGTAGACGTCTGACTGGAAGCTGTAGGGATTCTTGTCCTGCAGCCGGATCACCTCTGGAGCCTGAGAGAGAACAGGTTACCCTGACGGTCACATGACCCAAAGAAAACTACACACTTCTAGCGCATGCCTATTGTAGAAACTACACGGAAGGGCCTATCTGGAGCTAGGGTTTGGTTTGTCTGTTCTGGGCTACTGTAATAATATGGCATGCAAGCTGGTGAACTCTTTGAGCGTGGAACACTAGGTGCTTCTATGTCTCAATGGTTCTCTCTTAACTATGTAGCGGAAGGGGAGGACCACCACGTATTTTTAAATAGCGGCCAAAGAAGCTGCAGCGGTTGTGATTGTACAAGTATGTTAACCCCCCCCCCCTTTTAATATAATTGAAGTCAAGTGAGCAAACAATCCAGCAAATATTTTGGAAGGTGACAATCGCGGTCAGATGAAGACAGTCATGATGATAGTGAAAAGATGAATAATTTATATATATATATATATATATATATATATATATGAATATTCTATTAAATTATACAATGAGACATAAATGTATAGATCTCTTTAATTAGCTTCTGTCTTTATTTTCATTTATTCACCTTACTATTAATTACCTTATTTATTTATTGTCCTTTATAATCTTCTTAATTACTTCTTTAAATTTGTATATTTACGTCTGTGTTTTAATATTATTGTCTGTTTTATTCTTCCTTTACATTTTCTACCCTATTTATTTATCCTCATGAATATTATATTCCATATCTGCCAATAGCTCCCCCTAAATGTTACACACTGGACCTTTAACAGTGAAGCTGATAAAAAGACAAAAGAAAAAATGTAAAACTGGTTAAGTGTAAACTTAATGAAAGGTTACTGGTAGGAGGGTGGGAGATGCATACTAACCATCCACAGTATAGAGCCAGACAGCTGCTCAAACTGGTGGGAGCCACTCCAGCGGGATTTGACTGTAGCCAGACCAAAGTCACCAATCTTCACTGTCAGATCCTCGTGGAGGAAAATATCTGGTGGAGATGGGGTCAAGGAAACGTTCTCGTCTTCTGCTCATAAGCTCTTAACATCGTAAGAGCTCTCTGCATTCTATGCAGGGAGGTTATACTTTCATCCCTGTTTGTGTGTTAGCAAGATAAACTCCAACATAATCAAAATTTTGAATTTTATTTCACAGAAAGAAAAAGAAACCAAAAGACCTCAGCCTAAAGGTGAACTGTGTAAAATGTTTCAAAAGGATGCTGTTGCTCTTCAGATCTCTGTGAATGATTGATTTGGCATGCAGGTAACTGGGGAGGAGAAGAGAAAAGTAATTAGACAAATTACACACATGGAGAAGTCTGACTGCTTTTTTAAATTCGTGGTGGAACTCACTCCATGCCCTGAGCGGTCTGCCGAGCGATGTCAATCAGCTTGATCATCTCGAACTTGGTCTCGATGATGTGCAGGTGGTGGTACAGACTGGAGCCTTCACACCACTGGGTCACGATGGCCAGCTGAGGCTTGGTGGTGTAGCCCATGAACAGCAGGATGTTCACATGACGCGTTTTCCTGCCACAAAACACACACACACACAGGTGATAAAATTACAGACTTGTAGCAGTTTTGTATAGCTTTGGAAAAGGAGGAAGTTCTAAATACAATATTAGTTTGTAGTGCAGTATTAAAATGCAAAGTGCATACAGTATATTCCCCTGATTAAAGACCAGGTGGCAGACATTACCTGAGGACTCCCACTTCATTCTTGAAGGCCTGAAGCTGCTGTGGTGTTGGAGCAGTGACATTTAACATCTTCACTGCCACATCACCTGGAAGGAGATGGAGGATTGTCTTATATTCAGGCCAATATGGTCAGTAGTGGCAACATTTTCCCCTAGAATTATAGTATTTCAGATTTTAGTCCAGATTGATTTGGCCACGCCTATGGTTAAAGCGAGTATATTGTAATAATACATATCCCTGACTTCAGGTTGAAATTACTTGTGTATCAACCGCTGGGGGAAGCAATCCCACATTGAGCAGCTTTAAAAACACAAAGATAAGGCTTTTATTCTATATTTCTCCCATTGTCAACAAATCCAATGAAGACCAAAACCAACAATGTGTTTGTCCATTTCTCAAAGTAGCTGAGGGTAAAGGTGATTGACTGGACAAGCATGTCTCCAGACCTAAACCCTAGCGCAAGGTCTCTAACATCCACAAGCTCCGTGATGTCGTCATGGAAGAGGACTCCAGTGGCAACCTGTGAAGAATGGTGACCTCCATGCCCAAGAGGGTTAAGGCAGTGCTGGAAAATAATGGTGGCCACATAAAATATTGACACTTTGGGTCCAATTAGGACATTTTCACTTAGGGGTGTACTCACTTTTGTTGCCAGTGGTTTAGACATTAATGGCTGTGTGATGTGTTATTTTGAGGGGACAGCAAATTTACACTGTTATACAAGCTGTACACTCACTACTTTCATTTCTTCAGTGTTGTCATATGAAAATATATAATCAAACATTTAAAAATATGTAAGGGGTGTACTCACATTTGTGAGATACTGTACATCTAAGAAACTTCCTCACAAAAAGTTTCATTTTTTAAAGAGTCTCAGTAATTTCCTAAAACAGCTCCCCACTGTTGAGCAAACGTTGCTCAAACAGGAAGAAATTGTGCTTTGTGGACTATTTTCAGCAGTGGATTAATCCACATTTGGTGCTCCAGCGAGAACTTATCAAAACAAACAAACCTACAACAAATGTGTGTGTCTGTTGAGCCGATGCCCAGATGATGTAAACAGTTTCCTAACTTGCTGCTAGTGGTCTGAAAACAGATTAACAGAGCGTTGGTCTTACCATGCCACTTTCCCTTGTAGACAGTTCCAAAGGATCCAGAGCCTATCCTCTGACCCAGAGTGATCTGACCCTCCGGGATTTCCCAGTCATCACTGGAGTCCCTTCTCCCCAGGGTTTTCTGTTCCATAGGACACTCAGTCAGCACATGCACACAGATAACGAGCTTCAGGAAAACCTGTGCGTCAGTCTCTTACCATCTTATTGCGGTCCTCAGATGACGACGACGACTTGCGCTCCCTCTGTTGGCATGGCGACTTCTGCGGAACCTTGACACTGGTGAGAGAACCAGGTAAAGAGGCAGGAGGCGTGGCAGACAGCCCTGTGGTAGAGCCTGGAGAGGGATCAGGGACGAAAAGAAGGGAAACAATAAAAAAAGAGGAGGTGAGGTGGATAGGAAACACTGGTACAAAAGGAAGGTGAGATACAGCAGAATAGTAAAGAAAGAAGGGGTTTGGGCAAGGACAGGGACTGAGGAGTCTGGATCAGTTGTGTGTGTGTGTGTGTGTGTGTGTGTGTGTGTGTGTGTGTGTGTGCTGGTCACATGCAGGAGAGGTGAGGGGGTGCTTGGTCGGATGGCAGTTAATGGTTTAATAATCTAGACTTCACGAAGTCCATCAGTGTTACTAACATCTAATGTCCGGATCACAACAGGTTTCATATTGTTGATCAAAAAAGGAGCCTACTTTTAAACTGTAAACTGTCTCTGCCTCCAGGTCGTGAAGCAAGGAAAATGTCTGTGCCTGAAATGTGTGGAGAAAGAATGGAGGGAAGGGGGGTTCACAACGAGTAACTAGTTAAGTAATGTGATTAGTCTTTCGATAAGCAATTAAATACATTTTTAAGTAACTTGCCCAAGGTTACTTCTCAATAAGATGTCATTCTTTTAAAAGCCAAGTTACAAAAAGACAAGTATCGTTACCATGGCCACCTGTCAATCAGGCCAGAGTGACTCGTACCCACGGCACTGTGTAAATTTAACCTGCGCTGTTGAAAAAGCTTATCAGGAGTTGGCTTCTCACTTTCTCTGGTGAGTACATTTAGTTTTAAGACTGTCGTTCGCTAGACAAAATTATCATCCCGGTTAAAATGACAGTTAAAGTAAATTACAGATGCACCTAGCTAAGCAAACTCCACACGTAGCCGTGGGCACCACCATCTCTCTCACTTCCAGTGCCGCTGGTTGCAAAAAATCAACATGGTGGCCCCCTATTGGCAGTCCTGAAACCAACAGGTGACGTCATAATGACTACGTCTTCTTCTATTATACAGTCTATGGTTTTAAGTCAGTATTTAGTGCTGATGTTCTGGGTCAGTAAGAACAAAACATCCAACCTGGTGAGGTATCTGGCTGCCCATACACAGCTAATGAATAAGCCATCTCTAAAGATGTAATTAGATATTAGATAAATACCCAGAAACAGCTGTAATATCGCTAACTGTTGCCTCCAGGGCAGAATAAAGTAGGTCCACTTGAGGTAAGCGAATAAAGAAATTTTTTGGTGAACTTTTCCTTAAAATACTTGAACTCATGTTAAATATGCTGCCTTTTAAAATTTAAATGTGTGTGCTTTCACACTCTGGTAGATATTTCATTTTCATGCCTTTTGAATGTGACTAAAGCCTGAACAAGCGCTGCCTCTTGTATTACTTGAATTTTTACAAGTGTGCTATCATGGAGTACATCTCAGTAATTATTGATTCATTATTTACTATAACTTATGTTACATGAAAAAAGGAGCATTTCACGAATCATATCACCATCCATAGAAAGAGTAGTGTCTGATCAGAGTAGGGGTGGGATCTTTGCGCAACCTGGGAGCTGTCAGGTGTGTGGTAGAGAGAGCATGTGAGGACATAAAGAGAGAGGGGGACACACAGTGGATGTGACATAGGGCAGGGTGTGGTGTGTGGGGGGTGGGGTGATGTGGGAGGGGTGAAGGACACAGGAACACACAGAGGCCTAACTACCTCGGAAAACAGGCTCGGGCTCAAAATCAAACACTATGTCATTGGGGTAGGAGTATAGGAGGGGGCTTGAGGTCCGTGTTCGGTGCTTCCTCAAGCAGCGGGCGGGGTGGGTCGGGGGGGCTGCAGGGCAAAGAGAAACAGACAGACCATCACTGCTACTCACCCTGCCCCTCTCACTTCTGACCAACTACTGTCCATGGCTACAGCTGAGCTTTAGGATGGACAGTCCTCTTAACGGTTAGCATGTTAGCTTGGCTCTGTCTGTCAGGGTATCTGCAGGTCGAACACTGCTGAATTTAAGATATATGTCATACATTTCAGTGTCAACATTTTGGGAAATACTCTGGAAGTGAGATGGGAAGATCGATATCAATTTTATGTCTATTTGTTAAGTATAGAGCAGGACTTGGTTAGCCTAGCTTAGCATTAAGACTGGCAGCAGGGTAAAACAGTTAGACTGGCTCTTTCCTAAGTAAAAAAATACACAGGCTAATGGCGCGTCCACATACAACGCTAAAGTGTGTTTTGCATGGCGCAATTACATACAAAATCAATGCAGAGAAATAGATGCTTAGTCGCTACAGACTGACGTAAATTGGGTGAATATGAAGCACATATGCAAAATCTGCGTGTATCGCAGCGGCTTTGCAGAGTGTTGTGCGGAGAGGAGCTGGCAGAGCGGAGGAACTGAGCCTCTTCTCGCGACCGACAGCCACTGAGGGAGGGGAGCTCAGCTGCAGCGAGCCAAGTTTCTGACCTCCACTGTTGTTTTTGTAGCCGTCTGTGGGCACCCAGAGCTCTGTTAAACTACTACCATATAAAACAGGAGATTGCTTCAACAAATGTTAGCGAGGAAGTTGAACTACATGGTAAGTTCAGAAAGTAAGTGTCTGTTACTTCCAGCTATTGTTGTACTTTACTATGAAACAGTTAGCATAGCATAGCCCTGATAGATCCGAACACCATTTAGAAAACAAGCATTTAAAAATTGAAATACCGCGCTATTGGTCAAGCCTACCGCGGAGGATGGCAATCACCGCAACAACCGCAATGTTCGTACTGTACCCTTCAAGCCTTGTTAAATAAATAAAGGAGTGTTTCAAAAGTCCCACAACCGTAACAAGCTCTGTAACGGTTCAAGGATGGATCACCATGGGCTGTACGTGACCCGACTTCAAACTTGGAAGCTGTAAGTGTTGCCATGTATTGTGTTGTTTTACTGTTTATTTTAAAGGTTAGCTAACTTGGCGTTAGCATATTGCGTGGCTAATGTGGCTAGCAGGCTCGGCGATTTTGGACTAACGTAATCCTGAGGGACAGTGGAGAGAAACTGAACGGTAAGCCTCATTTGAAGCTCACTAGCTAACGAGCGTAGTGTGTCGGGTGCCTGCAGCTGTTTTTCATGTTGCTTTCTGTTGAAATTTTTTTTATAATGTTACCACAGCGCAGTCGTTAGTTGCGGACACCCGTGTGTGTTGCTGCGTATGTAAATTGACTTTATATACGTGCCCTGAAGGTAATGATAGTTACGTGTGAAAAAGACACGGTCAAAACTACTACTTACTTCACCGCGACAGCCCTAGCGGACAGACCCGCCAAGCATGAATATAGAGTATATGTTTAACAAATCACCATCATGTAGTTATTTCAGCATAATTTTGATCCATTCATTGCAATTAAAGCAATCTCATTACTCGCAAAAGTAAACACAAATAGCCCAGCGGTCAAACTTGCGCCCATTAACTTGATGTGAAAATTAAAATTCTTTGTGAACATGCCACAACAAATTCACACTTTTTATCTTGTTTGGTTAATCCGTACACACAAAATAATTTTACTGAGTTCCACAGAAAAGACAACTAATGGGTTGGGTTATAAACACTATAGCGGTTTATAATACAGTATGTGCGTTTAGCATGACTAGTAGCTTGGAGCTGCTGTGGCAAGGTAATGTTGAAATGTTTTTTTCTTTTCGATCACCACTATGAGCTGTCTGAACAACGCTAAGTTACTAATATCTTATTTTGAGCCATTGCCTGGCATAGCTTCTGCTGCACATTATAGGCAGATTATAAATTTCATCTACATTAAATAAACTTCCAAAGATCTGTAGAGGTACAATTATACCACAGAATGGAAGCAAACGCAGTGAGGTCACTTGAGGGCGGGGCTACGAGCAGTTTGTGTGTTAGCTCAGCCCCACTTCCAGCTTGCAGGGAGGGGAACAAAAAGAAAGCACAAACAGGTGTTTCCCAAAATGTTGAACTGTTCCTTTAAGGAAATTGCTAGTTTGAAACTAAGTAGCGCTTACTATGAACCTAGCGAGAATTTGACAATTTTACATTTGTTGCACTGGGTTCATTAACAATGAGTGCCGGAAATTCAATGCAAAAGTTGTCACTGGAAAATAAGAGCTTTCATCAAAGAAGTCTGTCTGATACATAGCAGGAAATCTTAACATTTTGTCACAGATCCAAACAACTTTAAAAGATTTCTTAAGACTGTGAGGGCATTCGGAATCATTTTCTCTGTGAACTACTGCATCTACCTGAATAAGAAAAAAATACTACAGTTACCACTATATGTATTTTGATGTAAAGCCAGATTCAGCTGTTACCCTGTTTCTTACCCAAAGCTTGTAACCTCAATCATCTTTACATCATGAAGACCGCAACAGGCCTCTGATTTCCTGACGTCTTGGTGATTTTATTTTCACTAAACGTCTGTAATGAAGTTGAAAAATGTACTAGCTACATGTATTTCTCCTAACTCTCCAAAGTAACTGAAGTATAAAAAAGAAAACGAGGTCCGCTCAAGATGAAGTTCTGTTCTTCCAGAAAACCTGACCCACAGATCTGAATAAACATGTGTGTCCTCAACTACTGCTCACAGTGACCGCTAGAGTGCAAGACTAAAAACAGCTGACTCCACATCTGGGGTCTGAACTCCACACACACACAAAAGACCAAGAGCACGCAGACGTGGGATGGTGGGAAATAAAAAGCCACAGAATGAGCCCGAAGTCTCCTACTTTGATCCTTACCTCCATCTGACCTTGGTAAGCCCTGATCTCGAATCAGGTCCTTAAAAGGAAGGAAGAAAGGACATTAATAATATGAACACTTTTCACAAAAATGATTTACTGTACAATTTACTGAAGCAGCATGAATGAACGATGGCTCAGCGGAGAGAGAGACGGTTCAGTTTGTTCGCAGTAACAAGCTAACAGATTTGTTGTCGTGGTAACGTACTGTAAGGCATTTGTATTTTACAAAGGCAGCAAACAGTCGTACATGGGCAGAGGTCTCAAATGATTTGGATAATTGTTTTCTGTATGCTCACTTTATCATGTTCCACACTGAAACCCGGGGGCCGGCCGTTTCATTTTCATAGTCTCATTACTCTCTGCAGACCGCTTTCAAAAAGCTAAAATTAAGAATTGCACTTTGGATTTACCCACTTTAGTGTGGACACAGTTTGAGATCACAAAGCACACGTCAGTGAAATCAGCTGCTGTTTGGTGGAAACGGAACCTGCAGACTCAGGGAGGCCATTTATAGCATATGGTACATAGATTTATCAGTCAGTCCAGCAAAGAGAGAGTAGACTCACATCAATGTTGACAGGCTCGATGGTATTGATATGGACATTGGGAGCGGAGGACGAGCGGTCCCGCTGGCCAAACTGGTTGCGGTGGTCCTCCTCGTTGGGCCGGAAACTAGGCGGGATGGGTATGGACTTGGACGGGGACACAGTGGTGTGGCATATTGACCTAGAAAGATGAAATTTGTTAGTAAAAACGTGTCAAAGCTGAGGACATGCAGGAGACATTCTGACTGCACATTTATTCTTTTTCCTTTATTAACAGACAGAAGACAGCAGAAACGCATTACGAGGAGAATTCCTCCTCTTGTTCCACTGAGGCGTGTGAAGGTACTCACCCGGTGGAGTCAGATGGGGGGAGGGATGGACAGGCCTCAGACACTGGGGTGGTCCCCTCTGAGGAGACCTCCTCCTGGGTGAACGGGTGATGCTCAAAGAACTTGGACACTAACAACAAGCTGCAAAACACACATCATCAAGGTTGCTTATTTTTCGTTCAGTCACTCTCAACACAACTTGACTTGGGGCTGAAGCCTAACATACCTGGAAATGAACAAGGAGAAACTAGATGATGCCATGTGTCAGACCCTTCATAACACCCTCCTTACCAGAGATAGACAAACTACAAAATGACAGTGTTGGCTGTTATCTGGTAAACAAGCCAGTGTCTTTACACTCAGGGAGTGAATCCTAAAACATTATGGAAATCCAGATGGACAGTTTAAAAAAAAAAAAAGGATGAAAATGGATGCAGCACAAACAGAGATATCGTCTTTTTGATTCCACACATTCTTCTTCCTTGTCAAAACTGGCCTCCTATATTACCCACAATGCAACTCGACAGTTCAGCTGGAGATGTGGGTGTATTATGCTAATAGTGGCTAATGTAGCCTGCAGTGATAGACAGTAACTAAGTACATTTACTCAAGTACTGTACTTCAGTACAAACTTGAGGTACATTTACTTTACTTGAATATTCTCTTTTATGCTACTTTCTACTTCTATTCCACTACATCTCAAAGGGAAATATTGTACTTTTTACTTTACTACACTACATTTCTCTAGCAGCTTTAGTAGTACTTTATTTAAAAAGCTTTTTACACACAAAACATATGAAGAGTTAAAAAATATTATGTTTTGTTATAAATTAAACTACCTATAGTTTACAACTACGCATACAAGTGCAGCTGAAACGATTAGTCTGTGGACAGAAAATGAATTGGCAACTATTTTGATCGTTTAAGTAGTTTGGCACGCAAAAACATTTCATGGTTCCTGCTTCATAAACGTGAAGATTAGCTGCTTTTATTTTTAATTATTTGAATAATTTGAATGTGTGGTTAATGATGTTGAGGATTGGACTGTTGGCTGGACAAAACACGTACTGTGGGTAACTGACGGCATTTCTCACTTTTTTTCAGAATTTTTTCAAACAATCAATCGATTAATGAAGAAAATAATCAGCAGGTGAATTCATATTGAAAATAATCATTAGTTGCAGTCCGATAAAAACATGAGCTCAACAACTATAGCAGTAAATCCTGCTTTTACATGAATGTATGAGGAATAATAATCTCGTGATATCATATTTACTGGTATAACAGTCACAGGGACATTTTACTGCATTGGGTACTTTTACATTTAATACTAAAAGCACATTTCCCTGATCATCCTTACATGGTTTTACCCAAGTAAGATTTTCAATGTAGTACTTTTACTTGTAACAGAGTATTTTCACAGTGTGGTATTAGTACTTTGACTTAAAAGTACAGAGGTCTGGTAAGCTCGGTTCATCCTAACTTCACATCTCCAGAGCGCTTTTCAGTTTCAAACTTCTAGTCTTCAGCCACAAACAACGGCTTTAAACAACTTTTTTCACATATGCAGTAGTACTCCAACACCTGGAAACACACTCGGATGTGTAAAATAGTTCCTTTAAAACTAAACAGCTGTTGTGGCTTGCTAAAGCAGGAAAATGGCCCATTTTGCAAAAACTACATTGTGTGTGCTTACATTCATTGGAAAGAGGTGGTACTGAGTAAAAAGTGACGGCCCATTTCAAGCACTGCAGTAATAACCAAGATCACAAAGGGTATTCTTGTACCATGACACACTACATTGTACAGTAGGTTCTTTACCAACCTGGTTACAGCATCATGGTCCCTCCCCCTTGTGTGACTTACTCTAGTTGGTCATAGTTGACACACATGAGGGGAACCTCAGTGCTGCAGCGCTGGTGGAACTTGTAGCCACAGGTCTGACAGCGGAAACCCTGGAAAAGCAGCTTTCTGCAGAAGTCGCAGAAGGCCAGCGTGAAGAAGGTCTTCCTCACCTGTAAATGAAACACAAACAGATTAGGACCAAGTAAGGATGAGCAATAGAATTACTGCATAATGTGTGCCGTCTATCATCGGAGTCATGATGTTAGATTTGATCTAATTGTACTTACAAAGTTGTGTGTGGTGAGCGGCACATTCTCCAACACTTCTACATGTAACTCCTCTCCTGTCAGCCAGGAGATGTCTGTGTCCCAGCCAATCGGCTTCTTTTCTCTGAAACAGGAAGTGGAGAGATAGGCCAACTGTCGACACCTTACACTGCTGTTGGTTTAAACATCATATCTAAAGTTGTGCAAATATAGCAATCATTAGCAAATAACACGTTTTTATATTTATTTATTTATATATACATACATTTATATTTATTTACTTATGACGACAGCAGTGAATTAGAGGGTGTTACACAAAAAAACAATTACATAATGTTGCTTTGAATATGATGTGCGGCACAGCTGCATCATCTGTCCATTGTTTTCTTCCAGCCTACTACTGTATCTCAATCAGATGAGCATAACTGTGTTCATGACTTAAATTCTATTCATGAGGCATAATGTACAGATGCCATACTTGTTTTTTTTTTTTATGACGCTCTCGTTGATTTAGCCTAATAAGCTGATGTCAGCAGCTGTTTCCACTCATGTCATGATCATAGCAGTTTAACTGGTTTGGTTCTGTCATTATCTGAATGAACATGTACGCATAAATTATCCATATTCCACCTACCCAACTTAATATTTTCTCAGATTTAGAGATCCATACCCGCTCGGACATTTCTCTCCACCTCTATTGGTCTTTGCGGTCTATACTGCCTTCTAAAATCACGCCGAGCAGCGCAACCTTTCCAGGTGATATCTTTATTATGTGTTGTACTGATGTACGAGTGTTTTCTTTAGACGTTATTGTCCCATAGGGAGGTAACTTTACATAACAATTTTCTTTAACGATAAAAGAGGCCGCTGTCAGTCATCTTAAATGTTTCCATGTCCGCAGTACAACATGGGACAATTAAAACAGCAAAACCAAAAACTATAGTGACAAACACATTTTTTGATGGGGCTCAGGATTGATAGGAGCAAGGCTTCTTTATTCCAACTAATTTCACTTTATGAACCTGGACTGTGCGTGAAACATTTTGGATGTGTAGAAGAAGACTGATCCTTAATTTAAATAATCAATAAACACACTGCTGTGTGGCCACTGTCAGGTTAAAGAGACTGTCCTTTCTAATGGCAGGAAATTGTTTCTCCTTACATCTAATCTTGTATGCATGTACTATTATTATTACTATTGTACACACATTGTTTTTATGATGTCTTTTAACCTTTTCTTATTATTATACTCATAATATTAGTCTGTCCACATATGCAGGGTTTAGGTCAGAGCTGTGAGATCGTTGTATTGTTTTCCTCTGCTCTCTTTTAATGTTCTTTCAAGGCCGGGAGAGGATCTCTGTACCCCAAAACATAGAACATGGACCAGCTGATTTTCTTTGTAGTACTACAAATTTGGGGTTCAGTATCTTGCCCGAGGACAAATCGACATACAGGGATCGAACCACCGATCTTCCAATTAGTGGGCGACCTGTTCTACCTCTAAGCCACAGCTGCCCTGTGTCAAGAACCCTACTGAGAGTAAATGTGAGTCAAGCTGCTGGGCCCTTCCTGGCCATGTACTATGAACATGACACGAGCAGCATACCGCTCTGTATGTGTATGTGTGTATACAGCTTTATTTTATTCTATTAAAATTTAAATATTTGTATGTATGTTCTGTAGTGTAGCATTAAGGGGCTACAACTTATATTTCATTGTGCAACCCTGTGTTGTAAATGTCAAATAAATGAACGTTGATCCCTTGATACTTTGAAATTGCTCCCAAGATTGACACTTTGAATTTGACATACTCTGTAATGAGAACGATGCTGCTGCTTCCATGTTGTTTGGGTTGACTTCCTCCATATACCAGAATGATCATGTGAGCAAACACAACTATTGTTGCAGTAACAACAGAGAAAACATACTTATATATATTCATAAAGCCTACTGTATTGTTCACTTGATATAGTATGCCAAAGTGTGCAGGGCTAATTACACAAACTGCAGCAATAACTTCCATGTAGAATAGTCAGAAACAGACACACAGAACTGTCTGAACTGGAAGAAATCAGAACAGCTCAGAGATAATGTAATGTTTCAGTATATGGATTATTAGTGAGTCCACTCAAGTGTGTTCTGGTCCTGTCTATGCAGTACAGTATGTACTTACCCGTCTTGTATCCTGTAGACTGCACAGCACTCTGGAATGAGGCCTCGCATCATCAGAGCTTTCTTCAGCGAGTCTCTCACAGTCATCCCACAGCGGGCAGGGACCTAAACACAGCACAACACCGCTCACTGAGCTGACGTGGTGGAGCAGAGCAGAGCAGAGCAGGCCAGCACCAGAGAGGAAATGAGCTGACACAACCACAGCACGTTTGGATGTTGAAACGTTCGACTGCAATGTTGGAGTGAGAATGTTCCTTGTAGTCATTTGTCTTGGTGAACAGTGTTTCATGTGTGGCGGCAGCAGGGCGTGAATCTGCAGTTTTCCACTATGGAGCTCATCAGTGTGAAAGGGGGTCACCTACATTAACTAATTTCCCTGCGCCTCACACTGCACATCCAACTGCAGAGAGTCAAAACACTGAACAAAACTTCCTGTAAATGGACAATAAAATTACTGTCAGCCTGCGCAGGACTGCTCAGCTCTAAAGATCCAAGATCTTAACAGAGAGCCTAAAATTCTCAGATGTTGTCCTTTCCCTGTAAGTCTGACCTACAATGAAAAACTAGTAGTGAAAGGGTTACTTTTATTTATTTCAGGGATTCAGGTTATTTTTAGTGAAATGAACAGGGCATGATTATCTCACAGATTCTGACAAGCAGCAAGACCGAACACAGCCTCTGGGACCAACCGAGGCCCGTTTGAGGACAGGGAGTTTCTTGATTGACAGATAGCTTTACTTGTTGCTAAAGTAGCTGCTAACTGCTGCTATTTGTAGCAGCCATCAGCTGGTTATCTTGGCTGCCTGTACTCCCTGTCGTGTCGTCAAACGCAAACCGTCCTCTGTCAGTCCCTGAGGCAGTGTCCGACTATTCTGTCTTGCTGCTCTGTAAGAAAACCCCGCCCCCTTCATGTGAATATAACAGACGGAAAATAAATTTTGCATTAGCAAATAAAAGTTCCCTGATATAAGTCCTTTAAAATAAGAACTAATTTATATATTTATTTAGTGCCTCGTTTATTTATTTCATAGCCATAACTGTCAACTCTTGCTGTGGGACTTATTGTGGGACTGCCCACAATAGTGTAAAAATGCCTCAAGCTTGCCAGACCTGTCTTCTCTCTGTGCCATGATCACAATGGTTTTCATAACAATCAAGAACCACAAAGAAATAAGAAAGATATAAGAAGCACAAGATAACCTGCTGTCTTTCAAATAAGGCTGGGGGATAAAAAAATACATCCCGTTCGATATCGATAATTATCACGATATATGTCAAATCGGTATTTCTTTCACGTTTCAAGGCTGATTTTTGCTCCTGAGAAAAAATTGAAGAAACCAGATGGTTAATTATGTGGATAAACTTTTCTTTACGGTCAGAATGTGACAAACACTTGATGCTAAACAGCGGATTACTTCAATAATTTGAGGTAGAACATTCAAAACTATATTGATAAAATCTTCTTTCAAAAAACATGATTAGTAAATCTTGTTTCAGTCCATTTCCCTCAAAAAAAATAAATATCGTATCACGAAAACATTTATTGACGATATATTGAACATTTGTTATATTTTTATTGAGGAAAATCATCTCACGATAATTATCATTATTGTTTTATTGCCCAGCCCTACTTTCAAATGGCTTCTTCAGAGCTAGACTGATATATCGGCTAATATTTGCTTATCACAGATGTAAGTATGAATATATATCAGCTGAACTCTAAAAGAAGTTTATAACAGTAGTGGCCTGAAAAAACTATTATCAGTCAGGCTGTAGTCTTACAAGTTCAGTATCCTTTAAGTCATCTTTTTTGTTACTCCAAACCAAGCATTTTTGACACGTATAGAAATGTTTTTATGTTGTAGATGTGCTTATTTAGTCTTTTCTTAACAAAAACTATGACTAAATATATGTCAACTGCCTTTTTTATGACAGATTATGAAACGGCATTAAAGTCACTAAACACTAACCGTGACTAAATTAACATGGAATATTGTTGATGAATAAAGACTAACCAGACTAACTATATAGTTAAAATAAAAATAATAACTTTCTTTTCATCACCACAAAACAGGAGACGCTAAAAGTGTGTGGAAGTGTAGCAAAATATATCTGGCATCAAGAAATTATCAGCCACCTCACACATGCTTCAAACTATAAACCAGCATAAACCCACAACTCGCCACTAACAAAAAGTTATGTTTGCATTTTGGAACATAAAACTTAAAACTACTGAGTCCAGCAATGCATGATGGGAAATGTTGTTTTCTTTGACTAAGATAAAAAGGTAGATTTATTTGCCACATTACAACAGGTTGTAAAGTGAAATTAAGTTTGTTAACTAAAATGCAAATAAAACTAAATGAGGTTGACCAAACATGATAAAAATTAGACTAAAGACTAAATTCAAAAACTTAACCAATATTAACACTAGTAGGACAGTAGGACAGTGGGTTGTGTGTAGTTAGTTCATGTCTGTAATAACAGCCTGTTATCAGACAGCCAAGATTACAAATTAAGATGTTGGTGAACTTTCTGAAAGTTACGATGATGTAAGAACCCACTCTGCCGCGCTTGTAATATTAATTATAAATATTGCTTATGTTATAAACAGCAGTTTCTTATAGAACTGGATCTTCAAATCAAATAAGCCCCTCCCAACATTACTGATGTCATTGCAATCTACGGCACATATTTCTGTAGCTTGTTCTTTTCCAAAGAAAATGTTATTTGTCATAAAGAGCAACAGTTTACTAATATATATTGCAAATTAAAATAAAAGTGGTTTTGGTTTCTTATAATCTTTATCCAAAATTTTAAAATCCCGTCCCCTACATATGTATCCTCAGAGAGGGGGTCAGACATACCACAGTTCTCTGTTTGTTAGGCAGGAAGACCCTGACGATGGGCTTCTGGGGGGAGCGAGGGTTGGCTCGGCTAGCATCGGCAGGGGTCTGCAGGACAGCCAAGGTGTTGGGGGCTGAGGGAAAGGCCTGAGCCCCCCCTCCAACACCACAGCCTCCCATCTTGACCTCCAGAAGGGCTGGCACGGGAGAAGAAGAGCAGGAGAAGTCCGTACCGTTGCCCATGGCCTCCAGCAGCTGCTGCTCCCTCTGCTGCAGGGCGTCCAGTTTACTGGTGTATTCCTCATAGGCCTGACGGAGACCACACACCACAGAGCACTGACTCAACAGCTTCAACACCTGCAGTGACATTCACATTTATTTTTCTACAATTGTCTTCATTAAAGCCAAACCTATTTTACCTCTAGATATATGGAAGGAGGATTATGTTCTCCTCCGAACTTGTCCAGAAGAGCCTCTAAGTGTTCTTGTGTCAGCTTTATCATCTGTTTGATATTCCAGATCTGCAGGGAAACACACAAACCAATGTTAGCAAATTGATATTTTTCAGTAGGCTAAATCGTGAGCAACGTATAATCCAGAGTCAAATTCCTCGTATGTGTACACATACCTGGCAATAAAGCTGATTCTGATTCTAAATGAACAACCACCAGAGTTGGAAGCCTACAGACTCAATCTTCCCCTGACGTAGTGTAACGAGGCACTGATGTCCAAAAGATTCTCATTAATACCAGGCTCAGATTACACCGTATTTTTGCATTTCGCAATGGTCGCCGTGTCACATCAATCATAAATTCTTGCCATGACTTGGCTGAGAGACACGGCAGACCACATGAACCGATCAGAGCTTTCTGTCTTTCAGGACTTGCAGAAGCTACATAGGTGGTCAGAAAGAAGGCACCAGGGACAGGCCAGATTCTCGACCAACCAATATGTCCTGCAAGGTGTCTCGGGAGCTAGCAAGTTAATCTGTATTCTGTCGTATTTACTGCCATTTTTCCACTGTTGACTGTGTGAGCACAACATTATCACATAGATCATACTGGCTGTGTGTTTGGCCATGTGGTTTGCATGAGCTTTTTTTTTTTTATTTTTATTAATGTTACAATTGACAAATTTCAGTAGGAATTGATCGATGAAAATGAGGATTGTTGTCTTTTTACTACAGTGGCGTCAGACATTCTCAACGGATCAGCTGGACGTCTTTTTCTAGGAGACAGACCCCGGCATTAAAGAATTTGAGGGAAAATTCTGTGACAACAGTAACACAGAGATTAGAACATAACTTACAATGAAGATATCCTTAAATGTGGTTTTCAAATTCTAATTAGCCAGACGCTACATTTGCATGGAGTATTCATGACGGTATGATGTCATAATTACTTTGAGGCTTTAACTTTGCTTCTCTCATAATCAATTCCTTCCACTTGTAGTTACATTAAAATCACTGCTTAAGGCCTGAATAGAGGTGAACGAATAACGAACACAGCCGGTTGATTTGCAAGCATTACGGTGTTCTTCCCTTTGCTTTCGCGAAATACTACAACACTTCCAGCTGACGTTTCACATTAAAAAGGGAAAGGAAAGGAAAGGTTTACGGGGAGCCTTTTAATGTGAAACATGTGCAGGATGTGTTGAGTTTCACTAACAGTAGCAAAATAGCGAGAGAAACAACAAAGTACAACTTTATTTATACAAAAAAAGAGAGAGTGAGAGCAGAAAAGTGGTGAGTACAGGGTGCAAAATTTACTTTTTGGTCTTATTGCTGGTAACTGACCAAACCACCCAAAATATATTTCAACCTGCAATAAAACTGCATAAAATGTCATACAAAAGGCAATCTCTCCTCATTAGAGATGGGTGATAAACTTTTAAAGCAACATTATGTAGCCATTTTATCTTAATATAACACCTTAAAAATCTTTTTGATGTACACTGACTTGTAAAAGGGTGAATGGCATCATTACCAATTTGGGTTTGCAGTGCCAGGTACTGAACTATGTAACACTGGAACCGCGGGCAGGGCATGGAGTAACGTTAATGCTTTACAGCGCCAACAGCAAGCAAGCTCTAAGAAGAAGCAAAAAGTACTAATGTACAATGTAAGCTCTCTGGAAGAAGCTAGCTCAGTATTTTCAGTATGGATATCGTAGCAGAGGCTGCGAACGGACTGAGGAAGATGTTGTCGAAGGAAGAGAAAGGACATGAGTAAATATCAGACTAGCAGAGCTGAAAGGATTCAGACAGATGCTGAGTTGGTCTTCTGGTCAGTAATAACTTGTCTTGTTGCTAGCTATAAATATCCTGTTGATGTTAGCAAACTAGATAACACTCTGACATCAGTAACTTTACTCTAAGTGCTCTTGCGTCGGTTGCTGTCTAGCTTTGTTGGCTAGCTCCCCTCCCAAGTTTCAAACTGCAACATTATGCTGCTGCTGGTGGAGAGCAGCGCCGATGTCAACATAACCGAGCTCAGCAGCCTCTGTGGACGGAGCATTAGCTAATGGCAGAGCGAAGAGACGGAAGAGGACGCTGACAGAGGAAGCTAAGAGGAGGAAAAAAAGTGACCAAGCGACTAGTCAGTACTATTGTTGTGTCTTATGTTGCACTGATGTTTGGCTGTGTTAGCAAAGTAGTCGATAAGTATAACATAAGTAATGTAATACCAAATGCAAGTGTACAGCTATATTTATTTAGCAGTGTTGAACTGCAAACAGTAGCGACGCCAATTTCTGAAATGGGTATGTGATTTTTCAAAATAATGGTAATTTTTTAGAGAAAAAAAAAAACCAATCATTACAGTTAAAGGCTAATCACATGACACATACCGGCCATTAATATCAAATGTATTGCAAAAACAAATATAATATGTTTACAATTAAATAAAGAAAAACTTGTGCTAATAAATGAAAAACTTTGTAAAATAGTTATTTACAGAAATACTATGATCAAATAATATAAAAATATAATAATTATAAACATGAATAAAATAAATTAAAATACCACCACCATAAAACATTCAAGATTTTTTTTTTTTAAAGGTTGTGTGCTCGGTTCTCGGGTCACATATGACCCCACTCAGTCATGTGACAGGGGGCCAGCTAAATATTTCAGGGCTGTTTACTAGCACAAATATTATACACCACTGCCACGTTTTGTATTAAAATAACTTTATTATTGATATTATTTTGAAGGAATCGATACCACTCTCACCTCCATATCTGTGAAGCAACACTTCTTTTAACTATAATTCCCTCGTTCTATCCTTTCAAGTTAATATACTCCGGCAATGTGTCACCACGTACTTGCAGACTTGTTGCAGTTAGTGCGAAAATTCTCCTCTGTAGTACTGGTGCGTTATTTTTGTCCCCCCTACATGATTTTTGCTGCTCACGTGACAGACACCAGCTTTGCGTCTAGATCAGCCCCCTCCTCTGCCTCCACCCTCCACCCGCCTCCACCCTTCCCCCTGACCCTAACCAACCTAACAAATGGAGGCCATGAGCACTAGCCAATCTGGTGGGGAAAAAAATAACGTGGTACTGGTAATCAAGCCAGGTAGCTAGATAAATAAAGCAAGAATAATTGTAGCGACGGTGGATTTATTCAATTATTGATGGTCATCCTTTGCAAGCCTCCACCAGTGTGCAGTCGATGCAAAACAAACGTGGTCAGTCAGCTTATGTGTTGCAGGGATGAGAGTTTGTAGTGAGGTAGGCTTTCTTTAATAACTATAGGATTCTATTATCCATCCAAATAAGGGCAAACTAGGGCTGAATGATTAAGCATAAAAACTGTGATCTTGACTCATTCCTTTCTGGATTCTCAGTCTTACATGACAATGACTTTCTCATATTTGCATTAGCAAACCAAGTGCTCCGGATTTCTCCCAAGCTGCGGCATCAAAGGACATGAATAAATGAATAAAGAATTACAACCACGTGAAGAACTGTGCGTAAGCAGAAACAAAAACAAAACAAATCTAATGTGTGTGAGAGAGATGGAGGAGGAAATGACAAGAAGTCTAGAAAAATCTAGACAAAATATAATTCAGTATCATAAAGCTATGAAGGTCAAGAAAGACAGAGAATCCCTGCTGTTGGACAACACAAACACCGCTAACAAGTAGGGATGCACCGACTTTTTCAGTCCCGATACCAATACCTGGGCCATGGATAACAGCAGATGAGTGCCGATCTGATACCAGTGTAAAATGAATATTCCTCACTGTGAGAAAGAGACTGGGGATCATTATTTTATGTGTGAGGCAACAACAGGCTGATTTAAACATTGCTTCCTAACTTTTTAAAACAAACTGCTATGTTAGCAAAATGTTCAGGTCTACTGGCACACTGCTGACGCATCACGTAGTACACGCGTAATTAAACTGAACAGATCGGCTCCAAAGATCGGACCCCTTCTCAGCAATACCCAATTCAGCTATCTGAGCTGAGCCCTTTCACTATCTATGATTGATCAGGTGGGTCTCATAGAAACAACGAGATTACAGACAAAATATTGTTTTATTTTTACAAATAGTTTTCCATAAGAATTGAGAGAGAAATTGTAATCTCAATTCTACGTGAGAAACGTGTGATTCTCCTCTTAGCTGGAATCGTGCAGTCAATGAAAACACAAACATTCCTTGAGGTTTTAGTTATTTTGTAACCATCGTTTCTTCAATTTGACACCAATTCTTTACACCATATCTATCAATATTAAGAATTTCATTCACTTGATGAATAAATGATTAATTACGTAAATTAATAGAACTGGATTATGGATTTAGATCCAGTGATAATGAGAAAAAGCTTAGAATTAGTTTAAAAAGTTCATTTTATTAAGTATAACCATGTGTTGTTAAATGAATCACCTAGCAGGCAGAATTTTATAATAAATCAATAGATAATTCATCATAGTGCACATTTAGTCGCCTTTTATCTTTCCTGTCAGAGTTATGTTCTGTTGCGAACAGACAGGCAGGGTTCTGAAAACTCCCAGGCGTTAACGGATGCTGCAATGATTGAGGTCAAAAGCAAAACACCTTTTAAAAAAGGCCCCAGCTCTCAGCAGTGGTGACTATGAGTGAGTTTCTACCGCTGAAACTTTTCCAGAAATCTGCCAGGGACTCGTCAAAATGGGTTTCCTGCCTCCCAAAGAGTCCCTGCTCAAGAGGTTGTACTTTCTGGTAGCACAAGAACTTTTAAGGTGGAGTTTGCTGCACTGAACGACAGGGTAAAGCATTTAACAACCGCCATTTTTAAAAACCTGCAACAGCAAACTAGGTCTACTGATGATTGCTTAATATTCCGGGGGCTTTAAACATGGTGGGAAATGGAGAAAGCAATGCACCTCTTAGGAAGGAAGAACCTTTTAGTTCTTGCAATAATTCCTGGACTTCTGAGCTAAAACAATTAGTTGAGTAATCAATTAGTCAATGCAGAGAAAATTAACTAGCAACTCTTTTGATTGATTAATCCTCTTTAAGAAAAACACCAAACATTCTCTGGCTCCAGCTTCTCCAACATAAAGATCTTTGACTGTTGGTGAGTATTATTCAGTATTTACTGACATTTTATAGATAAAACAATTAACTGCTTTATCAAGATAATAATCTGGAAATTATTCAATAATAAAAATAATTGCTGAGTTCATACCTTACTGAAGTTCAGTTCCTGCGACTAAAACGTCAAAAAATAGCTCTGAAGCAACATTTGAGATTTTTAAATCAAACTCAAACGAACTGACGTCAACAGCTGTCTGGTAGGAACTTAGGTTAAAAGCAACATTTTGTAAAATGGCCAAAGGTGAAGAACTGACAACTTTGTAGGTAGAGACCTTTAAAGTTTTATGTCAAAGAGTAAAGCAACATGTGTCAATATAAAATATTTTATGGTCTATGGTATTTATATAAGCTGGAGTTATAGGACTTAATTAAATAACTAGAAATTAAATGAAATAGGAAACCCACCAATTTTTCACATATAGTTCATGTTTAGTCTTCATGAGCAGCACTCGTCAGCCTGTGAAAACAGTAGTATAATGTCTTCTGTGGCTCTGCAAGAGCTTTGTCAGGTCTGACAAAATAATCCAGACGATGACATAGTGATGTCGTCAGGGTTACCTCAGGCTGGCCTAATATATTAGAGAAGTCAGTGTTACAAACGGGGATTGTGGAGTTTGAAAAATGTGGGCATTTACCAGGCAGGAAGGGTCTAGTGAATAAGTGGTAAGGGTTGCATTATGTGAAATGTAGGGTCCAGTATTTCTGAGCTTGGCCCATACAAGGGACTAAAAGTAAGGGTATGTAAACCTCTGCAGCGCACACGTATAACATTATTTAAAATTTGTCTTGTGAGTCCACAACACTTTTTGGAAACACATTAAATGTCAGCATCTCTATATTATCCCTCTGCTCCTGACAACACCATATAAAACCATGCCTCTGTCAAACTGACATATTAATAAGAAGTGTTGCAGTGATGAGAATCTTTGGACATTAAAATTGGACCAGGGGCCACATTCTGACAGCATGAGACATTTGTCATTTTATGCATGGAATGGAGAACACACTGGCCTCTGTTTTATTGTAGGGGCAGGGCGTGTGTTATTCGTAGTAACATTATATATTACAAACTTTTAAAACTGATGTTGACTCTGACTGTCAGGATCCTGCTGCTGTGGTGTAGCCTACTGTCATGGTCCAGCAGTGAGGCCTCTGACCTGCAGACTGAAGACACATTTCCAGTCTAGGCTACATGGTCACTGTGCATTAAATGGCAAGGACACAGCCTGAATGATGGCTCCGCCTGTGTGTGTGTGTGTGTGTGTGTGTGTGTCTGTGTCTATGGACGTGGGGGCGTTGATTGTAAAGCCAGTAATATAAATACAAGTAGCCTGTGTAGCTAAATTACAGCCCAAAAAAACAAGCACGACTTGAGTTAGCCCCCTCTTCCATCATCATCATCACCACCATCACCTCTCTGAGGTAACGAACCTCAGTCGACTGGCGAAAATGAAACTCCGGGGACATTATATTCCACTAGAACGCATTAGAAAGCGTGTCTTTGTTGCGTCAACAGCGGATGTGTGTGCTCTGCTGGCGCACCAGGCTGCAGCTGCAGTGAGCCTGGAAAACCAAACCAGGAGCGAGTGGAATAAAGCAGGCCCGAAATAAACACAGGCTCCGCCGAATCAAACATTCCTCTCCTGCTCACATCAGTCTGTCGCATTTGTTGAGTGGAAGCCGGGGGCTGTGAAAGCTCAGCACGCAAATGGGTCGTTTTACATTTCGTGCATCGTCTTGCCCCCTGCACTGCATCCCCCAAGATCCATGTTCCAGCCGGTGTTTCCTGAAGATTTACATCCAATTACCTCCGCTCGGAGCCCGTGTCCCCTGCCCAGCTTAGACCCCCTTCCCCGCCGCCATAGCGCTTACCTCCTCATCCTGCGGACCTCCGGGGATCCCCGACATGCAGGAGGAGTCCAGCTCGGCACCCAGCTCCTCCAGGCCCCGCTCCCTGCCCGGCTCCCGCTCCGCGGTGTCTCCGTTAAAGACGGGCGGTGGGGACTCGGCGCTGCTCAACGCCGCCATTTTAAACTGCGAGAAACTGAGTGGAAAATAATAGAGGGAAACGAAGGCTGGTTCTGAGGACAGGAGGGGGAGACAGAGACGCAGACGGAGCTTCCAAGCCGAGACTGCATGGGTAGCACAGAACTACTACTGTTAACTTGGCACAAAATATATTATTATTAATAATCATTATATACCTGGTCAATAACAGGTTTAGTCTCTCTCGCTCTCAGCTCTCCAGTAGATCATGGAAACGTAGTCATTAGCCACGAATCACTTTATGGTTTATATTGGCCTTATGGTATTAAAATAGGGTTCAAATTTTAAACGGCAGTGTCTTGTTGGGGCCCCTGCCCCCGTCATTCCCCATCCACTGCCCTCTAACTGTGTATGTTCCCTGTAAACTCCAGTGCCCCTTGAGTAGGCTACAGTGAATGCAGACTACACCACAACTAAATATTCGGCCCACAGATCCAGAAACCAACCAGTTTCTTCTGTCCTGGAATAACCGAACTGGGTACTACAGTACTGTTAAAAGTTGTTCTAGACCACAAGTGCTGCTGGAGTTTTTCACCTCTTCGAACCTTTCCCCCTCCATGCACCTTAGGTTAAGTTGGACCAGAAATCCCTTCTCTGTTCTCCTGGGCCCCAGGTTTGTGCATCAGTTAGTTGGTGTTTTTTTTATTTATAAAACACAACTTTATCTTCTTAATATTCACCATGTGAGCACAACATAAACAATAAAGGTATTGGAACTAGATTTTGACACAGGGCCCCAACAGAGCCTTTTCACACTTCAGAACCTAATTATGAATAATGTTAATAAGGGTAATAACATCTCTTGACTTCTGGTCCTCTATATGTTCCACTGCAGAATACAAGTATAATATATTGCAGAGACCCATCATTATACTCAGTCCATTGGACTTCTCAGTCATCCAGGTCATAATCCAAATAAGGTTAAAATCAAGGGCAACTGGACTTGGTTGAAGATACTAGAAGACATTTCGTCCCTCATCCAAGAGACCTCTTCAGATCTGACTGACTGGTAGGAAAACTCAGCTAGGTTAATTAGTCTCAGACTAAACGTCTTCTAGTATCTTCAAACAAGTTCAGTTGTCCTTGATTTTAACCCTCTTTGGACAGTTATGGCCCTTATGAGACTAGTTTTCATGTAGATTACATAGACTTGCTGGAGTGTTCCCCAACTGACTTGAATTGACCTAACTATATGGCTTATTGGAGACACTTAAATTCTCCAAATACACCAGCAAATTAATTTCAACCTAATCTACTAACTTTTGTTAGAAAACTAAATGACTTAATTAGAAAAAAAGTGTATCTCTGTCACACTGGACCTCAATAATTATATGACAGTCTTATATAGGGAAAATTAATCATACCACGCTTACTGGAGACTTCATATTGTACTTTAGTGGTGAAAATTCTCAATTACCAGATCTACTTGACATGCAGTGGGGCTTTTGGGGGGCCGCTAGGGTCCAGAGGCAGTTGGTCATCCAAGCTTGAAGCCACTCTGTAACTGTGAAAGTGAAACCTCCAATAGATCATGGAAATGTACTCCAAGACAAAAAAGGCAAGTATTTTTCTGCACTTTATTTTTATCTGTCCTGTTTTCTGTCCTGTTCCAGACACCGGTGACCCAGTGCATGTCAGAATATCCTGGGAGCTACAGGGTTCCACAGCTCAGATGTGAGAAATTGTACATACATGGTTCTTCCAGTCATAGTTTAATTGTGTGCGTGTGTGTATATCTATGTCTATAAAGAGCTTTGCAACACTCTACATATACCTCACATTGATTTTATTTGGAAAACATAAAGATGATAATTTTCCAGCCATTCCATTAACAATTACACCAGCGAACACTTCCTCCCAGGTTGACATGAGGTGCAGTACAGCTGCAATAGACCAAACATTGTTATTATTCTATTAATCTTGAAAAGACATGACCATAGAGCCAGAATAGTGACTTTAAATATTGACATTAAAATAAAAATTTGGCATTAAAAACAAAACCTTAACTCACAAGGGATATGTTGTCATTGAAACACTTGTATTGGGAAACGTTGTATTAGCAATGAAACAAGTATTAACACTGACAAGATCCACAACAAAAACCCACAGGAATTTAAATAAAATGATTGCATTCTGATGTGTTTTTCAATGATGAAAATATTCATTTAAAACCAGGGAAAAAACTGTAAAAAACAAAAACAAAAAAAACTGTCACTGAAAAAAGAGAGAATATGAAGAAGATTGTCATGAAAAACATCAGAATGCAAACAGTTTCACAAAATCATTTTTAATGCCTGAGTTTTATTTCTCAGTGGAACTTTTTCAGTGTTTATTGCTATGAGCTCTCAGATGATCATATCACATCAGGTTGTTTTAATAATACCCAACTGAAGGGCTCATATTAACTGTTTTTGACCCCATTCTGTTTTTGCAACTTCAGTGCAAGAGATCAAATACTGTTCAATAAAGAGAGAATGTAATTCACTTCAATTCAACCAACACAGATGAGAATGCTGACCTAAGGTATTATTCATGCCAAAATAGAAAAGCTTCAAACAAAGCAACTGGACAGTCCTGACCGGACCAATGGAATTCTTTCAGGATTAGCATCCCCCCACAGTGATGGTGTACAGTTCAATGCTGTCTGCCTACAACCCCCCCCGCCCCAAACAAGTCTTGTGTAAAGGTGGAGCAGCAGAAATGTTGCAGCTCATTTCTTCTTGCCCGCTCTCTTCCCCTCTCCTTTCTTTGGTTTCCCTTTTCCTCTCAGTTTCCTCAGGCGAAGCATCTCCTCCTTGAAGTCTTCATGCTCGTCTCTGAGAAGGAAGAGAAAACATTTGATTAAAACTGTCACCATACTCACTGAGGGTTAGGTCCACACAAATACCCGTCTCTTAGATGTTTCACATTTAAATGTCAACCACTTGCAGCAAGGACTGAGGTCACAACCTGTGTCAACATAACAGAGTGGGTGAGCAGTTTCTAGAGTACCTGAACAGTCCCAGGAACCTCAGCTTCTGGGTCATGGCATAGTAAATCTTGTGCTGTGGGTACCAGTCATACACCTCCTTCCTCTTGGCCATGGGAGGCTCCTGGAACAGCTGGACCACCTTCATAGATCTGGAGTCTGTCGGACGCACAACCTCCCCAAAGATTTGTGCGCTCAGTCTGGCCATGCGCACGGCATAGCTGGACAGACCGGTGGCCATGACTGATGAACAGAACAGAGAGAAGACTTAGAGTAGGTAAAGCATTAGGGTTGGGTAATGTTTAAAAAAAATTACGATACAAGTACCAAAACTAGTGAAGTGATGCTGATACATACAGAGTAAATCATTCGATACAGTGCGTAAAATGCCACCTGATGAAGCCATAATAGTTGACTGATATTGTTGTTATGGCTTGGGATGTGGTTTGTATGCTATATTGCCAAAAGTCTTGGGTCGCCTGCCTTTACATGCACCTGAAGGTTAATGACATCCCATTCTTAATTTGTAGGGTTTAGTATGGAGTTGGCCCACACTTTGCAGCTATAACAGCTTCATCTCTTCTGGGAAGGCTATCCACAAGGTTTAGGAGTGTGTTCATGGGCATTTTTGACCATTCTTCTAGAAGCACTTGTGAGGTCAGGCTCAGATGTTGGACGAGAAGGCCTGGCTCGCAGTCTGCGCTCTAATTCATCCCAAAGGTGTTCTATCGGGGTTGGGGTCAGGACTCTGTGCAGGCCAGTCAAGTTCTCCACACCAGATTCGCTCATCCATGTCATCTCCAAACTGTTCCACAAAGTAGGGAGCATGGAATTGTCCTAAATGTTTTGGTAAGTACCGTTCTCCTGGCAACCGCCAAACCTAGACTCGTCCATCGGATTGCCAGACAGAAGCATGATTCTTCACTTCAGAGAACACCACTGCTCTAGAGTCCAGTGGCGGCGTGCTTTACACCACTGCATCCAACGCTTTGCATTGCACTTGGTGATGTAAGGCTTGGATGCAGCTGCTCGGCCACGGAAACCCGTTCGAGGAAGCTCTCTACGCACTGTTCTTGAGCTAATCTGAAGGCCACATGACGTTTGGAGGTCTGTAGCTATTGACTCTGCAGAAAGTTCCCACAATGTGCGTCTCAGCATGCGCTGACCCTGCTCTGTGATTTTATGTGGCCTAACACTTCTTGGCTGAGTTTCTGTTGTTCCCAATTGCTTCCACTTTGTTATAATACTATGGAATATTTAGTAGTGAGGAAATTTCACGAATGGACTTATTGTAGGCTTGTTCCGATTGGCGATTGGATCGCTTATTGACAATCGAAGGGATGATCAGCAATTGATTTTCATGCACTAACTAACTCACTATCAGAACTAAGATGACATAAAAACAGTCTCTAGAATCTGCACCCCCATTTATTATTTGTGGCGACACGAGACATCACAATATCAACACCGACCGCCACATACCAAATGCTATTTATCCATCCATCCATCCATCGTCAACCGCTTATCCTGCGTACAGGGTCGCGGGGGGCTGGAGCCAATCCCAGCTGGCATCGGGTGAAAGGCGGGGTACATCCTGGACAGGTCGCCAGTCCATCGCAGGGCAACACATAGACAACTAGTCACACAACCAGTCACACTCACACCTAAGGACAATTTAGGGTCACCAATTAACCTAGCTTGCATGTCTTTGGATGGTGGGAGGAAGCCGGAGCACCCGGAGAGAACCCACACAGACACGGGGAGAACATGCAAACTCCACACAGAAAGGCCGGGGCAACCGGGGTTTGAACCCACGACCTTCTTGCTGTGAGGCGACAGTGCTAAACACTAGCCCCAAATGCTATTTAATATGAGTAAAATCATAATTCATTACGGAGATGCGCACAGCGCATAGATTCACTCAGCACCTCCGCTTGCTCTCTCTCTCTCACACACACACACACACACATTGAAACGGAGCCGTGTGTTTATAGAAAACCTAATGCATTGAAGTTCTCTAAGAAGTTAGTCTATCTATTTTCTTAACACAACGCTCTCAATGTCAGAGACGGATATGCTGATGTTAGAATACAGCTGGGTTGTCGAGGTTAGCACGCTGTACATAGCTGCTATCGATTGCTGCCCCCTCCTCCCCGCTGCGTGCACGCCGCGCCAGTTACATGGGAATTCTGTGGGAAACACTGTACTGTGCATTTACAGATGTTTAGCTAATAAGCCTGTTTCTTCCATGCTGGCATTTCACTGACTTGCTGCAATGTAACACCGCCCCCTGGTGATCAGATCACCAATTGGTGATCCCAAGTAGCCATGATCAGACGATATGAAAATAGAGACGATCGCCCGACCCTAACTTATTGCACAGGTGGCCACCTATCATGTACCACGCTTGAATTCACTTAGCGACCCATTCTTTCGCAAATGATGTTATACACCTGTGGCCATGGAAGTGATTGGAACACCTGAATTCAATGATTCGGAGGGGTGTCTTAAAACTTTGGTAATATCGTGTATTTGAATAAGAGGAGTGAAATAGTTTAGTTTTTTCTTCATTTGTTGAAAGTCAACCACAGAACAATTTTGCTAACTTTGGATCAATAAATCTTGTAGAACTGAACTCCCCGTGAGTGCTTTTTCCTTTAGTGCCGAGCCACAAACCTACCGCCAAATATATACGACAGAAACAGGCCAAACCAATGGAAAGCCAAGCTTGTGGTGATAAACTTGTAACAATGATGCCAAAACACAGAGGTGATCATGATTGTCCAGTGGCTATGCACTATAGTGATTCAAAGCATGACATCTCTTCCTTATGATTTTACGAGATAGAGAAGGTTAAGGTGCCACCTAGAGGTGGTGACCTGTTACTGAAGAGACGTGAAGCTTTCTGGATCTTCACATTGCAGACGTAGTCTCCCAAAAGGTATGGCTGGACAATTAATGAAAAAGGTAAATCGTCTGTGTGTTGACTTTCTAGTATTCCAACCACTCAAAACGCTTTTACACTACGTCACATTCATCCCATTCACACACATTCATACACTGAGCCAACTGCTCAGAACAGAATTCACATTCACACACTGATGGAACAACCATCGGGGGCAGTATCTTGCCCAAAGATACTTCGACATGCAGACTGGAGGAGCCGGGGATCAAGCCGCCAATCTTCCACTCTACCTCTACCGCCTGAGCCAAAGGGATGGGAATCTCTGGGCACCTCACGATTCGATTCCGATTCAGAGGGGGATAATGCGATTATAAAATGATTATTGATGCATCTTGATGCTTTATTTTTTTCTATACAGGATCCCAGGATAATTACTAAGCATTTAATTTGCACATTAAAATCCAAAAGAAACATCTTCTAATTAGCTTAAAAGGACTAGTTTGCATCCCTAATTTCCTTTATTAACCTCAGCTCCTTGTTCCCTCATTTCTGTAACAACCAGTTGTCAGATTCCTGAAAACTGAAATATAATTATCAGGATGTACAGTATGTGTACAGGACAGAGCTGTACACCAGTTTAGTCTAAGCTTGTACCAGATGTTCTCAACCCTTGACAAGTAGGTAAGTTAGTAATGACATACAGCTGAGCTAATTAAGATTACTTTGTTACTAATTTAGATAATGTTTCATAGCAACGTAACGTGCTGCACATGGGAGATGTTAGCAAGCGCTAACAGCATTCACTTTTCCAGCAGTTGGGGAAACTACAGACTTTTATTAACAGACACACTGTGAACTACACTGCACGTTTACTACGAGACTGAAACTTACTGCTAATATTTTTCTCTAACTTTCACCATCATGTTCTGCCGCTCTCTCTCTCTCTCTCTCTCTCTCTCTCATTCGCTCGGCGATTACATTTTTGCAAATAAAGTGAATTAACTGCTGTCTATTATGAATCCATTCTGATGATGACAACATGTAATTTCTAATCGGCCATAGATACAGACCGTGCGGCTGACTGCCTGCAAACTCATGTTCCTTGATTGGCCTTACCTATAGAGAGGTTTCTCTTTATCTGTCTGTAATGTACTCTGTTCCTCGGTTCTACCTGATGAAGGTCTAAGGATGAAACATTGTATCTAAATAAACTTTACTGCAAGGAAAAAGGAGCTCTCTCTTCTCTAATATGGATGCTACAAATCCTCTTTGATTATTTAAGAACAATATAGAATAGCAATAATAAGGAGGACACAGAATGCAGGGTTACTTGTGGTTCCTAGAGTCTCCAAAAGTAGACTAGGAGCCAGAGCGTTCAGCTATCAAGCTCCTCTCCTGTGGAACCAGGTTCCAGTTTGGGTTCAGGAGGCAGACACCATCTCCACATTTAAGAGTAGGCTTAAGACTTTCCTCTTTGATAAAGCTTATAGTTAGGGCTGGCTCAGGTGAGTCCTGAACCATCCCTTAGTTATGCTGCTATAGGCCTAGACTGCCGGGGGATTTCCCATGATGCACTGAGCTCCTCTCTCCTCTACTTTCTCTCCCTCTGTATGCAACCTCATCCCATTATTGCATGTTACTAACACAACTTCTCCCCTTTCTGGTAGTCTTGTGCTTTCTCGTCTCTCTCCTCTCTCCTATCACTTCCTGCAGGTTTTCTGGTTCTGGAGCTGTGGAGTCTGGATCTGTGGCTGCGGGTCACCTGCTGCCCCCGTGTTCCTGCTCGACACCCTCTGCTGCAACGACTATTGTTGCTAGTCCTATTGTTATTATTGTTATTATAATCATTAACATTACGATGGTTACCATTAACACTACTATACATATCTGTACCATTTTTCATTTAGTTTATAGCAACATCACCTTTACTGTCTGTACCTCTGTGTGTATATTGTGTAGGCTGCCTCTCTCTCTCTCTTTCTCTCTGTTCCTATCTTGCCCTCTCTCTCTCTCTCTCTCTCTCTCTCTCTCTCTCACCCCAACCGGTCGAGGCAGATGGCCGCCCACCCTGAGCCATGGTTCTGCTCGAGGTTTCTGCCTCTTAAAAGGAAGTTTTTCCTTGCCTCTGTCGCCTAGTGCTGCTCTTGGTGGGAACTGTTGGGCTTCTGTAAATATCATCACAG